>NW_006408560.1:19092520-19117748 GCF_000296735.1 Chrysochloris asiatica
GACCCGACTCGATGGCACTTAACAACAACAACAACATATATGTGTATATATATGTGTATATAGAGTACCACTAGGGGGTGTGTATATATATACATATGTATATATATACACACCCCCTAGTGGTACTCTAAGCTAAACACTGGACTACTAACCACAAGGTCAGCAGTTCAAATCAAGCTGGAGAAAGAAGAGCCTATCTGTGTCCATAAAGATTTTCAGTCCCTGAAATCCTATTCAAGGTTGTTATGAGTAGGAATTGACTCGATGGCAGTGGTTTGGGGTTTTGGTAAGAATATAATATACACATATATACATTGCTGTTGCTCTTAAGTGCCATTGAGTTGGTTCTGACTCATAGAAACCCTGCAAAGGGCTCCAGAGGAGACGCTGGTGAGTTTAATCTGCTGACCTTGTAGTTCAAACCAACCTTGTGGCCCAGTGCTTATCCTACAGCACCATATCAAGACTCTCTATATGTAGCCTCTCTCTTTTTTATGTACACAGAGACATACATTCACACACTGACACATTATACGTGCCTTGGCACCAGCGGCAAGAAAACTGATTTGCACCCTTTAAATATGCCTTTCTGAAAATGAAACACTTTGTACATCATACTACCTGTCTTTTGGCTTAACCTTATCTCTCTGCCTACATTGATTGCTCCTCTCTCTTCTCCCAGAATAAAAGAAAAAAATTTATTCTACTTACTGCCAAGATTATGTTTTTCCTCTAATCCATCATGAGTTGGCAATGTAGAGGAATATTAGGGGCTCTGACCTCAGAAAAATCCTTTTTTCTTTAGAGAAAAAAGCAAACACTATGAAAATCTTAATTCAGAAGTTTTAATATCCATGACAGTCTGGCTCATAATTTTTTCTAAAGGGTACATTATGATATAACTGAACACTTGCTTTTATATATCATGTTTTCAAGCAATCATGTTTGCTTTTAATGCTGTCTCCATCTTTTAAAGTTTGTTAAAGTGATCGCTTTCCTTAGGATTAAGACATATTATATGTTAATCCAGTGCCTTTCAAAAGAGGAATTGTTTTTCCTAGCCCAGTTTTTAAGTGATTAATTAATGCACATAAATGATTAATTAATGCAAGTAAATGATAAATGGTCAAGTGAGTTTATATAGCAAATGGTCATTCTCATTTGCTACATAATGAAGGAAAACACCTTCAGATATACTGCCAGGATTTTCACCTCTACCATGTGATTTTCTGTTAGTTGATTTAGATATGGGAAATCTATAAGGTAGACAGAGAACATATAAGAGGATGTGTCTCTTCAAAACACAAATAAGTGGAAATCCTTGGATAAGATCTTATACTTAATAGACATTGACTCATTCATCCATCCAAAGGTATTAAGCTGACTAATATTCAATGTGGTAATGGGATAACACAAATGAATAAAACACCTGCCCTCTTAACACATCTGATTTTATTTTCAGGCTTTTGTGCCTCTGCTCGGGTTCTTCCCTTTCCCTCAGTTGTCCTCTTTCATCCCTTCCAGGCTTCAGTTGACTCAATGTCATAAAAGTTAATTAAATATCATTTCTCTATGAGTTCTTTTTTGACCTTATAAATAAAATTGACCAATTCCTTCTTTTGCAGAATAACCCTGACCTTAAACCACAATCCTATACATGTGACTATAACAATCTTTTGTTATGTCCTTTCTTTTTTCCTATTATTTTTTATAGTTAACTGCTTAATGAAGTCCTGGTGTGGTACTGTAGGGTAAATGTTAGACTACTAACTTCAAGGTCAGCAATTCAAACCCATGAGCCATGCCTTGGAAACCTTACACAGGGTTGCTATGAGTCAGAATGAGTTGTCAGCACTTAACAATTAGCAACTGCTTAATACATAGCACTTGAGAAATGTGTATGAGTTGAATAAGAAAATATTATAGATATTTTCTGAGGAAAAGGAGTGAAACAAAAATAAATACTATAAGAATAGAGGTAGTTGCAATGAGGAGGAAAGGAAAAGTGAAAGAACATTCACTTTTCTACACTGATAGAATGAGATGTTGGGGACTGATGATGATAATAACAAAACAATGATGATAATGAAGATACCCTACATTAGGCAGCAATCTAGGACTATGAATAGATTACAGACGGCAGAAACAAAATGATTCACTGTCCCTGACTCATCCTATTAGGTGGATCTGTGACAACTCATGTCTACCCACTGTTACACTATTGTACTTCTCCTGTAAGGCTCTATTCTCCAATAAGTCTAAAACCATAAAAAGTTTGTTTAAAAAAAGAGAGAGAACACCCTTAATAGTAGCGGAGTATTCATTCATTCATGAGGAAGAAGGCACCAAAACACTGTTTTAGCCCATAAAGAATGAGGGGAAGAAATGGAAGGAGTCAGAGAAGCTCTCTTGGAAGAAGTCCACTAGACCACTTTTGCACTCTGGTATCTATTGCTCCTTAACCTCCCATCTGAGAACTACCCATGTTCCCCATAGTAGAAATGAAAAACATGGCACAATGCACACAGGCAAAAATGAATAGGGTGAAAAAGTCTGTTCTCAGGAAGTTTAAGTAAATTTCAGAAGCAAGAGGAAATGTGAGAATCCACTAATGTTTATAAAGAAGGGAAATGTGAGACCCCAGAGATGTCTCTGCTAGAACTTGAAAGAAGAAACACTTATGCTAGAACAAATTTTCAAGAATATAATGAAAGTACACATGTACTGAAAATGTAGTGAATTTCAAAGAATTCCAAAATTCTCTGGAGCCTATACAAACACCTTCAAGGGAACTATGTACCTCAGGTTAAAACAACAGCAGTGCTGGTAATCAGAGAGATCTGGGCATCAGTTATTAAGCTAATAACAACTATAGCCTGATGTAACGTCCACTCTAGAAGAGAGTAGACTCCTGGTGTGGTACTGTAGGATCAGCAGCACTGTACTGTGAACCACAAGGTCGGCAGTTCAAACCCACCAGCTGTTCCTCAGAAACCCTATACAGGGTCGTTATGAGTTGGAACCTATTTGGCAACACTTAATAACAACTAGAAGAGAGCAGGACCATCAAGAAGAAAGAGCATGAGTGAAGCATGAAATCCCTACCTAGAGAAATAGCAATGGCAGAAATGATGGCAAAGGGAGTGGCATGGAGAGACAGAGCACTTTGGGGCTTTTGGCCCTTGGACTGAGTGCCGAAGGGCAGGGTACTGGCTTGAGGAATGTGCCCTTTGGGCATTCATGCACTGGAAAGTACTACAAAGCTTTTTAAGGTGATCTGTGAATGGAGGTGGGGTGAAGTAGGGCCGACACACATTCTTCAGGCTAGTCTCCTGCCCATGGACACTCAGATTTGCTCAGTCCGTGGGCCTTGAGCCCAGGGCTACACTGTCAATCCATGAAGGTTGTTGTTGGTGGTGGTGGTGTGCCGTGGAGTTGGTTCCTACTCTTAGTGATCCTGTGTAGGGTTTCTGAGGCTGTAAATCTTTACAGGAGGAGAAAGCCTCATCTTTCTCCTACAGAGCAGCTGGTAGTTTTGAACAAGCTGACCTTGAGGTCAGCAGCCCAAATCGTAACCACTAAGCTACCAGAGCTCCTTCCATGAAGGTTATCACTCCCTTTGACAAGGATAGAAGAGGTCCTTGGGTCTTACAACACTTATATTGTTAAGGCATTGCCACCTACTTTGTGGCATCTAATCATGGTTGGTGTCCTGGTGTGATGCTGTAGGATAAGCAATCAAGCATATGATCAGTTTGAACCCTAAAGCTGGCAGTTCAAACTCACTAGCCACTCCTCCACAACCCTATACAGCATCATTATGAGTCAGAATGGTTTGATGACATTTAACAACAACAACAAGAAGATAGCACAGGGTGAAATCAACCTCCAGCTTTTGACCTCTTCATAAAGGGATCTGTAGAAAATTACAGGTGACCTGACAGACACCTGGGTCCTATGTCTGTGGTTTAGAAAGGTAAATGAAACTGAAGAGAAAGGAGATGGAAACTGATTTGGAGATGCAGTAACAATGGATGCCAAAGATGTGTAACAACAGATATTTCAACACTTGAATCTTTTAGTATCTTCCCACTTTGTCTCAAAGTAGACATGAAGTCTGGTGGGGGGAAATCTAGAAAACAAAATATTCTCACAGTATTTTCTACTGAGATAAGAATAAAAGAAAATGTAGAATGTCATGCTTATTTTAACATAAATAAGTACCTGGCAAAGTATGAGGCTTGCATTGTTTATTGAGAGAATTTAGTTGAATGGCATTTCCCTTAGACAGTACAGTCTATAATAGCTAAGGTAATTACTTCAGTGCCATTTTGGCTATTACATATAAACTAAAATCTAAAATATTTCCATAGGTTGAATGAAAAAAAATGACTTTAGAAAAAGTACATATGAAGTTGCATAACCACTAATATACTCCCGGCCTAAGTTCTAGAAAACAACAGAAATTTTTTGCCTTGATTGTATAAAGAAATGGGTACTATAAAAGAAGGAAATCTGGTTGAATAATGAAAGAGGAGCCCTAACATGTCCTCAAAGCAGAACTTCTCATTTTCTAATCAATAAGAGTTAAGAAAATGCTTTATGACATGACTAGTATAGAAAACATGATTTAGCTCCTGAAAATGAAAGCTAATTTTGCGGCATATTTTCCTAAGACCTCTGCCATCTCTATTCCAACTACCTCTTCTCCTTATCCCCTTATCAGAGTAGGTCAAGGATTTGACTGGCAGAAAGAAGCCAGGTAGAGTGGGGGCCAAAAGAGGTTTCTAACATAAACCCTCAGGCACAAACACAAAGTAGTTTTGATCCACCTTAGAATTATTATTGTATCTGGCAATCAAATTTGCCTTGTGCCTATAACATGTAAAAGAAAAGCATTTCTAATCTCTGGCATTACTTAGAGAAGCTTTGCATTTGAGAAACTTGTATATTATGCAGTACGTTTGTGAGTAGACACATTACACTGAGCTAAAGATCTCCTGGGGGATGGGGGGAATGACTCTCTGTGTTAAACAATTTTGTCCACAGATTTACATAGGGCATCCTTGATCTCCTTGTTCCTCAGACTGCAAACTACCGAGTTCAGCAGGGAAGTAATGATGATGTAAGTCACTGAGGAAAGATCTTTGTCTACAGAATTTTCTGACTTGAGTGTGAAGTAGGCAACGGGGAGGTATAGTCATAGCGGACAATGACCACAGAGAGGTGACAAGCACAGGTGGTAAAGGTCTTCTTCCTTCCCTCAGGTGAAGCAGTCTTAAGGAGATAATAAGAACATAGAAGATGAAGTCCAGGCACTCAGGCACAAAAATCACAAAAGAACTTACTCCATAATTGACTATTTCATTGATAGTGGTATCAATGCAAGAAAGTTTCATGGCTGAGTAAATGTCACAGAAAAAGAGTTCCGCCACTGTGTCACAGAAGGGCAAATTGAAATGGCTGTTACATGGAGGATTTTTATAACCAGACTAGCGCCAAAGGACCCACATACTAATTGGGTACACATTCCTTTTCTCATGATGACTGTATACCTCAGGGGCTTACAGATGGCCACATAGCAGTCATAGCCCATTGCATTAAGCAGGAAGTAATTATTATTGGCCAAGACAACAAAAAAGAACATCTGGGTTGTACAGCCAGCCAGACAGATAGGATATTTATGAAAAATGAGATTGGAAAGTATCCGTGGGACAATGATCCGTGTGTACACAGTTTCTGAACTGGCTAGCATGCTCAGGTAAAATTACAGGGGGTGTGTGGAAATGATGGTCAATACAAATAAATGTCAACATGATGATGTTAGTAGCCACAGTGAAAATTAGATGCTTAGGAAAACTATAAAGAGAGTGAGCTGCTGTTTTCCAAAGCTAGAAGATCCCAGGAAGATGAATTTGATCACTTCTGTGGAGTTATTCTGCACATTCGGCTATATCAGTGCCTGCAAGGAATAAAGACAGTCATCAAGAAAATAATTAGCAACAACAATCAGACTATAAGAGACAATGAAATGATAAAGTGAGTTTAATTCCCTTTTTGACCATCAAGCTCCTACTTAGAGCCCTTCCCATGAAGGGAGAAAATTACTTGCACCTCATTGGTACATGTGCATACTATCACTGTAAAGCAAACTTTCTCCTGTGCCTAGAGCAGGACTTTGAGCAGATGCTTACCTCCAATACTTTATGCTGATGTTATGAAGGCGAAAGAGCAGCAAGGAGAAGGGCCTGCTCTGTGACCCAATCAATCATATCTACTGCTTAAAATGCACTCTTAACAAAGATGAATACTGGGAAAGTGCCTATCAAGGAAACCATAAAGATGAGACTTTTGAAATAAAAAACACATATAACACTATAAGGGAGTGTGGTGGCTCTGTAGAATAAGCACTAGGCTGCTAACCACAAGGTTGGAGACTTGATCTCAGCAGTTATACCACAGGAGAATAAGACTATTTGGTTCTGTAAAGATGTATAGCCTTCATGGAGAGATTGAGCAGCTGGGGACTTTAGATCCAGAGAGGGAGAGGAGCTGTGTGCTGACGACTGGGGTGCAGGCTTGTAGTGTATACCCTTTGGTTGGTTGATGATGCATGGAGGGGATTGTAACCATGGCAGTGAAATGATTAGGATGAATGTAAAACTAATGTTCTCCCATGTAAACTATCACATAATTCACAATAAAACATTGAAAAAAAAAAAAAGATGTATAGCCTTGGAAACCCTATACAGGGTTGTTATGAGTTGGAACAGATTTGGTGTCACTTAACAATGGTTGCTAAGTGTCATTCAGTTGGTTCTGACTTATAGCAACCCTGTATAGGGTTTCTGAGGAGCTACTGGTGGGCTTAGACCACCAACGTTGCAGTTCAGACTGACGTTACAGTCCAGCACATTACCCTGCAGGCCACACAATAACATAGCACTATAAATATTCAAGGAAGATAAATTTTGAGATGTGGTCATTGATCTTAGTAACAAGGTCACAGAAGACATTTTACAGTATTTCAACTGACTTCTGAGTCCAGAGTCCAGAGCTTGATTTCATGAGATAATATGGTCCAAATATGTCATTGTACCCTCAAAGAAGTACAACTAAAGAACAACTTTTGTCATGATCATTCCACTCAAAAAGTACCAATTTTGGATGTGTGTGCAGGATGTTCTAATTCCACACACATACAGATTGAAAAGCAAAATCTGGGAAAGAGAATTGTCTTTGATAAACCATTGTTTACTTCCCACTATATCAGAAAAAATTTAGGACAATTTCAGGTACAGAAAAGGGAATATAAATGCCAAATTTGAGGGAGGAGAAAGAAGGAATCGTCTAGTTGCTTCCACCTGACTACATTACCCGTTTTTAAAACTCTGGTGAACACAGAATTTCATACAATTATGGGAAGCCGAGCATACTAGTCCCCTCTGTCAATAAGAGAATACAGAGCCTCTGTGGAGAAGATACAGCTGAGCCTCAGATTCTCTAGAGTAACCATCACATTGTTCTCCCTCTTTACATTTTAAGAATGACTAAAATAGACTGTCTTTATCTCCTACCTTTCCTGTAAAATGGTTTCTGCCATGCTCAATCCCATGAAACTGTTCTCTCAAGTGTCACTAAGTAAGTCTTCATTGCTAAAATTGTCATCCTTTGCTTTTTCCTCACTTTCTCATTCTTCTCTGCTTCATTTGACACTCTGATCCCCACCTTCAGGAAACATTCTCTGACCTTGGTTTCCATGCCATTATACTATTTCTTTCTTCTCTCAGCACTCATTTAGTTGTTATCTAAGAATCTGCGCATGCCGCCTATCCCCTCATTGTGTGTGCTGTTCTCTGGTCAGTCCTTGGCCCTTGCTTTTTCTCTATGTACTCTTTTTGTCAAGTTTTTATGTTGAATGCTTTTGAAGCTCTATTTCTGTTACCAATTTCTTTCCCAAGTCTCCGAGTCTTTCGGGATTTTTCTACTTGTAGGTCTTTCAATTATAATTTTATGTGTTTGAAAGCATACTAAGTATCTACTCTTCTTATCTTCAGATAATGCTCTCCAGCTCAACTTTGATGTCCTCTTCACTGGTCCCATTATTTCAGTCCATCAGGATCAGCATTTTGAAGCCAAATACACTTTGACCTCAGTCAGTGAAATTTTGCTTCAAGCATGTCTCATATTTGTCATATTGTAGGATTCACAACATCTCACTTAAAACTGCTGTAGCAAATCTTTCAGCTAGGTTAATCAAATCCATTACCATTCTAAAATTTCTATGGAAATTCAAAGAATCAGAAGAAACCAAAGTAATCTGAAAACAGGAGTACAAATTTAAACAATTTGAATTATTGCATCTTAGAAATACAGTAGCAAAAATAGTATATTGTTGACATTGTTGTTGTTAGTGCCATGGAGTCGGTTCCGACCCATAACGACCCCGTACAGGGTTTCCGAGAGTGTAAATCTTTACAGGAGTAGAAAGCCTCATCTTTCTCCTGCGGAGCGGCTGGTAGTTTCGAACCGCTGACCTTAAGGTTCGCAGCCCAATTCGTAACCACTACGCTACCAGAGGGGCATATAGATCAGTGAAAGAAAATGGAAATTTCAAAATTAGAGCCACACTTTATAATTATTTTTTTAATGATTTAAGGTTGTTAAGGTACATCAATGATAGAATTTTCAAAAAGTGTTACTAGAACAAGTAAAATTCACGTGGGGGGAAAAACAAAGCCTTCAAACTCCGCCTTCTGTCATACACAAAAAGTGACTCAAAATGAATCATAGACTTAAAATAAAAGCTAAAACTATAAAAATTCTACACAAAATATGAGAGAAAATCTTCATAACCTTTGAAGAAGCAAAGATGTCATCGGTACAAAGCAAAAAGCATAAATCATAAAAGAAAAATCACAAATTGAACTTTATCAAAACTAAAAGCTTCTACTCTTCAAAAGACATTGCTAGAAAAATGAGTCCAACCACAAACTGGGAAGTAATATTCAAAATACATGTATTAGACTTGCAGCCAGAATACATAAAGAATTCCAACTAAGTAATGAGAAAATAAGTTTTAAAAGATGGAAAAATATTTGAACAGATATTTTACAAAAGAAGGTATGCAAATAGTCAATAAGCACATCGAGGATGTTCAACATTAGGAGTCATCAGAGAAAATAAAAGCACAATGAGTTGCCACTGCACACCCACATGAATGGCTAAAATTAACAAGCCTGACAACACCTAATGTTGGCAAGGACGTGAAAAATTGGACCTCTTGAAGCATGGCTGATGGAACAGTAAAATGGTATAACCAATTTGGAGACGTGCTTGGCAGGGTTTTAGAAAGTTAAATATACATTTATCTTATGATTCAGTATTTTTCCTAGGTATCTACCCAAGAAAAATTAAAACGCATGTCTACACAGATAAATGAACGTGAATGTTCCTTGCAACTTTATTTCTAAAAGTAAAAAGCTGAAAACAACCAATGTCCAAATTGTGGTGTAGTCATACAATGGAATGCTGTTTAGCAATATTAAGGATGGATGCATTACTAATGCAAACAACATGGCTAAATCTCAAAGGCATTATACAGAGTCAAGAAAGTCAAAGGGACACAAAAGAGTAAATATCATTCCATTTATATGAAACTCTAGAAAATGAAAATTTAACCTATATGACAGAGAACAGATCAGTGATTACCAGAATTATTAGAGAATTGACTACCAAAAAATACAATGAAAATTTTTGGAGTGAACGAAATGTCCTTGATTGTATGAATTTGTCAAAACCCATCAAATGAATACTCAGAATTGGCACATTTGCACCTGACAACAACAACAACCTTAAATTGTATTTTTAGATTATATTACACTGTATTCATCATATGATATGGTAAAAGTATTATCTCATATCATATTATATACATTAAAGTTGATTAAAACAGATTGTCATTTGGCCATGGATAAGATTTTCTTCCTATAAATCTATTCCTGCTAAATTCACCATTCTTTAGGTGGACTCATTATGATGAAAAACAAGGAACTGGCTGTGACTTGGGAAAATCTGGAAACTGATTTGGAATCTGTCAATGTAAAAATAGGTGGTGGTGGTGGTGGTGGTGGTAATGTGCCGTGGAGTGGGTTCCAACTCATAACGACCCTGTACAGGGTTTCCAAGGCTGTAAATCTTTATGGGAGCAGAAAGCCTCATCTTTCTACCACAGAACAGCTGGTATAGAAATAGGAGGTCTCAGCAAATCATTTGTCTCTGTGTGTCCCTGGCTGATGCAAAGTGAAAGTCTTAAACTGGATAATCTTGATTTGATTACACTGACTAGATATCACTTGTTTGGTCTGATAATGACACCTCTGTTGGGCTGTTAAGGCTGCACTATCAGACTATTCTTACAAAGCTAATCTGCCATCTTTGTATTGTAGCCAAACCAACCTCCCAGGGTACAGGAACATTCCATAACCTAGAGTGTTGTGCTGTAGGATAAGTACTCAACTATAAGGATGGTTTGAACTGCAAGGTTGGTGGTTCTCACTCACCAACCACACCTCAGAAACCCTACACAGGGTCTCTGTGAGTCAGAACCAACTCGACATACTTAACGACAATAACAACATGGTCAAATCACTATCTATGTTTATATTTTTTCTTGTTTGCGCCACTCACTGCTGCTCATGCATATTACAAATAATTCAGTTTCTATAAGAACATCCTCATCTGTCCCAACACACCTGTAACATATTCATTTTTGTTATTGTTAGGCGGCATAGAGTCAGTTCTGACTCAGCAACCCTGTATAGTATGAAATACTGCCCAGTCCTGTACCATTCCCCCAGTTATGCTTGAGCCCATTGCTTCTGCCATTGTGCCTACCCATCTAGTTGGGGGTCTTCCTCTTTTTCTCTGGCCCCCACATTACCAAGCATGATGTCATTCTCCAGAGACTGCTCCTTCCTGATAACATGTCTAAAGTATGAGAAATGAAGTCTTGCCATCCTGACATCTAAGGAACATTCTGGTTGTACTTCTTCCAACACAGATTTATTTGGTCTTCTTGCAGCCCATGATACTTCAAATATTCTTTACCAACACCATAACTCAAATACATCAATTTTTCTATGGTTTTCCTTATGAATTGGTCAACTTTCACATGCATATGGGACTACTGAAAACACCATAGTTGTCAGGCACATCTTGTCCTCAAACTGATATCTTTGCTCGTGAACACTTTAAAGAGGTCTTGTGCAGCAGATTTGCCTAATTCAATGTTGTTGTTGTTGTTGTTAAGTGCTGTGAGTTTATTCAAACTCATAGTGACCCTATATAAGGTTTCCAAGGAGTGTCTAGCTGATTTCTTGACTGTTGCTTCTATGAATGCTGACTGTAGATCCAAGCAAAATGGAGTAATTGATAACTTCATTCATTTTTTCCCATTTATCATGATGTTACTTATTGATCCAGTTTTGAAGATTTTTGTTTTCTTTCCAGTGAAGTACAATCCATACTGAAGGTTTTTATCTTTAATCTTCATCAGTAAATATTTAAAATCCTCTTTGCTTTCAGCAAGCAAGGTTGTATCATCTGCATGTGCAAGTTGTTAATGAGTCTTTCTCTAATCTTTGTGCCATGTTCTTCTTCATATAATACAGCTTCTCAAATTATTTGCTCAGCATACAAATTGAATAAGTATGGTGAAAGAATACAGCCTTGGCACACATCTTTCCTGATTTTAAATCATTTAGTGTTCATCATTTGGAGTCCTGGTGTGATGCTACAGGATAATGCACTGGACTGCAAGGTCAGTAGTTGAATCTACCAGATGCTCCTTGGAGACCCTACACAGGGTCTCTTTGAGTCAGAACTGACTCCAAGGCACTTAACAACAATAGTCCCAGTGTGGAGTCCTGATGTGGCACTCTAGGATAAGCACTCAATTGCAAGTACCATTTGAGCTGTAAAGTTGGTGGTTCACCACACCAGACACTTCTCAGAAACCCTATAAAGGGTTGCCATGAGTTGTAACTGACTAGACAGCCCTTAACGACAACAACAACAATCCTGTTGTGGCACTGTAGGATAAGCACTGGATCACAAGGTTGGTTTGAACCACAAGGTCGGTGGTTCAAACTTACCATCCACTCATCAGAAACCCTATACTGGGTCGCTATGAGCCCTACTCGACTATATAGCACTTAACAACAACAACAGCTCTGTTTGAACCACTGTCTCTTGGACTACATACAGGTTCATCATGATTGCAATCAAGTGTTCTAGAAAACCCAGGCTTTGCAATGTTATCCAGAGATGCCATGATCCATGTATAGCTTTTAAATTAATTTGTGTTTTCATTCTTGCCTTAAAGGAAAAAGTTTGAAGTATCAAACTAAGATCGGTAGTTTTCAATTTTTTAAATTATTTCTTCGACTTATTTTAAGATGCAGCTCATTTCCTAGCACTTACATGAGATTCCCTCATACAACAACCCTGTTCTTCACTTCCATTCCTTTCAGAATGCCTACCTCTTGTAGTGTGCTGGATCTGGTTTATACCGGTTAACCAGAGGAGATTTCCACATCTTTTCCCAACTCCATCTTCACTAATGTTCTATTGGTAGACTGGAATCTGACATGGTAGAATATTTGCACCTCAGAAAATAGCAAACACTACAAATCAGCCTTTTTTTCCCCATAGGAGAGTCAGTCATTAAACATTTCCCACATACCATTGCCTTTATTCCTATAACACACACTCTAGCTCAATCCCATGCTCTCTTGCACTGCTGTCTAGTGCCTCCTGTGTGTCAGTCCTAAATCCCAAATTAGATTGTAATCTTTTGGGAAAAAAATATATACGAACTTCTATATCTACTGGATTCTTCATACAGGTCACTCAGAGAAGCTCTAAGTAAGTACAAGGCCATTTTTGAAAGGCAATGAAAAAACCTAAAATTGCCATTGTGATGGAATCTGGAGCTCATTGTGGGACAGAGTTAGCTACCTATGGAAGGAATGGGACCCAAATAATGAGAGATGCATAGGTGTAGGATCCTAGGGTAATTTGCAGTGCTGATCATTCCAATCCTTCTCCATATTTTCCCACAGGAAATCATGACAGTGGGAATCTAGAACAGTTTTGTTATTGTTGTTGTTAAGTACCACCAAGTTGGTTCTGACTCACAGCAACCCTGTGTAGGGTTTCCAAGGAGCAGCTCATGAGTTTGAACCACCAACCTTACAGTTAGCAGTCCAATGCTTATCCTACAGTGCCACACCAGGACTTCAGAGCAGTTTTAAGAAGTGAATAAAACGTTTCATGGTCTAGGGCAGGGTTACTTCAATGAATTTTGACTTAGTGACAATGATGTTGGAACCTGGCAAGAAAAGATTTCTAAGTTGTCAGTCTGAATACCTTTGGTTGTCAGATCTTTTTTAGCTGACTTTGTCAACCCCATATCTTGGCTAGCTGGAAATCTATTTACCATCTAGATTGAGGGATTGGAGACAAGTGTGGTGTTGAGGAAACACCCTCGTCACCAACATCCCCACCACTCCTGGATCATATCTTTTTCTTGCTACTGTAGAGATGCAAAATTATTAGCTCTGGAATAAGGTTGCTTGAATTGATTCCCAGCTCCACTCCTTTAGTAAATATGAATGTTTCAGCAGTTTATTTCATCTCAATAATACTTATTCTCCTCCTCTATAAATAGAGTAACAATAACACCAACCTCACAGGAATCTTGAGAGGATTAAATGAGATCATTCTTTCAAAGCAACTGTGTGTGTGTGTGTATTTGTGTTAAGTGCTGTCCAGTCAGCTCCAACTTATATGCACCCTGAATTGGGTTTCCAAGGAGCTACTGCTGAGTTTGAATCACTGACTTGCAGTTAGCAGTCCTGTACTTATCCTACAGCACCAAACCAGGATTCCTTCAAAGAAATTAACACAGGGTAAAAATTAAATTATTGGCATCTCTCAAAATTATCCCTGATACTAATTTGTAATAAAAACATGTGATCTGAGACATTTTTTAAAAGTTAACAAAAATAAAGAAAAATGTGTGAGTTACCAAAAGACAAGGCAGAGATAGAGAGAGTGTTATCACCATAGGAAAATAAGAACACTGAAACAGACTACTAAAAAAAGAATTAATACAACAAATGTTTTAGTAATGAATATCATATACCGAATAAAAGAAAAGGAAAGAAGAAAATTTGAACCTGAAAAAAAAAAATTGCATTTGTCAGGAAAAAAGTTACAATAGATTTTATAGACACTTTTTAAGATATTAGGAGTCCTGGTGTGACTCTATAGGACAAGCGCTGAACTTCTAACTTCAAGGTTGGTGGTTCAAACCCACCAGGTACTCATTGGAAGTCACTATGAGTTGGAACCAACTTGACGGTGCTTAACAACAACAGTAACATAAGAAAATACATATGTTATTGAAATCTATGCAAAGAAAGTGAATCTATTAGGGAAAGGAAAGCCCAGACTCCTGAAAATTTGTATTAAATATAAATAACTCTTACAGAAAATAAACCAAACCTATGATCTGAACAAGGAGCTCTGGTAGAGTAGAGGTTACGAATCGGACTGCTAACCCCAAGGTCAGCAGTTTGAAACTACCAGCTGTTCTGCTAGAGAAAGATGAGGCTTTCTGCTTCCATAAAAGATTTACAGCCTCAGAAGCCCTGTACAGGGTTGATATGAGTCAGAACTGACTCCATGGCACATAACAACAACAACATGACCTGAACAGTTCAGAAACCCTGAACTGCAAAGAAATCCTAGGATGCCAGGGATGAAAACAGTGATCTCTTTAAAAACTGTGATTATTATAACTACATGAAAAAGCTAGAGGAAGAAAATAATTTGATCATAGTATAAAAATTATTAAGAAACTGCATGATACTTTTAGGACTTGGGTCCAGGATGGATGCAGGAGTAGATGGGACTAAAGCATCCCTAAACTAAGAAGGATATACATGGATCCACAACAACACCTCTTACTTCTGGTCTTACAGAGTCTAAAAACAAAAAAATAAACCCCAGCCTCTTCAAGGATGTATATGAAATCTTACAATCATATACACATGCCATTCACACTGGGCCCTTTAGTTCTGAAAGCCCATAGGAGGACGAAAAAGAGCTCACATAAACATAGAGATCAATAGAAACATCTTGGAAGACATGCCATGTTTACTGCTCCTCCTCTCCTGGGTCTCTTTTCCTCAGATCTTCCAGAATATCTCAAGGGAACAAGCAGTCAGGTTCCAGACAGGTACTAAGGGAGCTTATTAAAACTGGGACTTGTTTATTTTTCTCAGTGGTAAGCACTTTGTGGCTCCTGGAGCCATTCTCTTAGATGGCTTCTCTTTTCCTTATCTTGATTTTATTGAAGAAGGTGTCATAAGCATGTGTGTTTAATGCAAGAATTGTTTTATCCTTAAGATGAGGGATTAGTTTCTACAATATTCCCAAGATAGAGGGCATTTATGTGAATAAGTAAAATTCAAGATTTCTCAAGGACACCCACTTGTTAGTAAATTCCATTTCAGAAGGATAGGTGTTCTTAGTAAATCACTGCCTGAATTTAGCAGTTAGACTCCTCCCAGGAGATTTTCCAGTATGTATGTCATGTCTCTGGAATCTACAGCTCCCTGTCTTTGCCTAATGCCAACTTCCTTTGACTGATAAAAATTCCTTTCCTCTAAATGTCCCTCAAGGTTTGTCAGATTGTAGAGAGTGCTGTTTTGATTTTTCCATTTAACCTATGTTTATTTTTCTCTTTCCTACATGAAAGTTAAGGAATGATGTAAATAATTTAATGTACTTTTTTCCCCCTTTTAATACCATAAGACCATTTCATCACTCTAGGACTGTGCACTTTGAATTTAATACACAAGCATCAAGGTCATAATCAAACAAACAGTCATGTTAATTATGATTTCTGTTTCCATACCGTACACTGAAATAACCTTAACCTTCAAGGTATCTCAGTGAAATTCAAAACAAGAAATTCTGGAAAAGGTCCTAAATCCTCTACTGCCTTGTGTTTCAATTCCAGTAACCTCTTGAGTCATAGTGACTTTGATATCTTGAATAAACCTTGAGGCTGTTGAATAGCCTCATATGCATGTGAAAGTTAGACAATGAATAAAGAAGGTTGTAGAAAAATTGATGCAGTTGCATTGTGGTGTTGGAGAACACTATTAAAAGTACCAAGGACTGCCAGAAGCTAGGGAGGAAAGACTGTCTCTCATACTTTGGGCATGTTATCAGGATGGACCAGTCCCTAGAGAAGGACATTTTGCTTGGTAAAGTAGAGGCTCAGTGAAAAAGAGGAAGACCCCCAATGAGATGGATTGGCACAGTGGCAGTGCAAGGGGCTCAAGCATAACAATAACTGTGAGGATGGCACAGGAAAGGGCAATGTTTCATTCTGCTGTACATGGTGTTGCTATGAGTAGGAACTGACTCAACATAACCAACATAAACCGTGAGATTTTAAAAGTTATCTTTTAAAGCCATGTCCTTTAGTTAATCTTCAGTTATCTCCAAAGTCTCTGGCTGTCTCCTAATTTGTGTTTCTCTCAGCTCTTTTATCTGAGAGGGGCAATGCCTCTCACTGATTTCTCTTTTTCCAACCTTTTTTCAATATATTTTTTTTCATAAAATTTCAAACTTTCAGAAAAGTTGCAAATTTAGTACAAGAAATCCCTGAATATTCTTTACCTAGATTTCCCAATTATTTATATGATCCCCCATTTGCCTTATTTGTGAGTAAACTGGAGACATGTGTTTGTTATAGCTAAGTGCAATCAAGTCAGTTCTGATTCACAGGAACAATGTATAGGGTTTCTGAGGAGTAGCTGGTGAGTTTGAGCCACCAACCGTGTGGTTTACAGTCTAGTGCTTATCCTGTAGTGCCACACCAGAACTCCTTTACTCATAAATGCTTCAGTGAATACGTCCTAAGAAAAGGAAAATTCTCTTTTGTAGTACAACAAAATCTTGAGTCGAGAAGCACTGTCTTTTACCCAAACATTTGCTGGCAGAAAACTGTTAGAAACAGCAATACAAAGTTCAGGATTCAACATCACATTTCCCATGCTTCCCCTGCTGAAATGGAAAGAAACTGACTTTGTCTTTGATTTCGTCTAAACCGAAGGCCCTGGTGTGGAAAAATTATTTATTCAGAAAAATAAAGATTAGGAGAATAAGGCACACATCCCTTTTGCCTTATCTCCTTTACCATCCTCTTCCACTTGGTCAAAGAGAGTAGTTTCTTCAGAATGGTTGATCACCTAATATACATGTCCATCTAGAAACTTTGAAAATGCTCATCCTCAATTTTTCCACAACCCAAATATTTTATTATTTTCCTCTTGACCATGGCTCATCTATCTTCCAAGAAAGATTGGATGTCATCTTTTCTATTCAAATTCTTTTTTCCTTTAAAATTATTTTCAAACGTAGAGAAAAGATGTAAGTACAGTACAAAGAATTTTTTTTTTCTTGAACAATTAAACAGTAAATTGATGACAGTATTCATCATTACTAGGATACATTATTGTTTACTTCCTACCACCAAGGTTATTCTCCTATAATAATCATAACATCACCATTAAAACCAGTAATTTAACACTGACCCATTACTACCATCTAATCTTCATACTGGAGTACTGGTGTGGCTCTGTGGATTAATGTGCTGGACTAGAAATTTGGTTTGAACCTCAAGTTTGGTGTTTCAAGCTCACCAGTAGCTCCTCGGAAACCCTATACAGGGTTGCTATGGGTAGGAATTGACTTGATGGCACTTAACAACAACAACAAATCTTCAGACTACATTGAATGCTTGCCAATTGTCCCAATCATGTTCTTCATACAAAATTCTGACTCTAGTTCAGAATTTTGTTTTGCATTTATTGTTGTGTCACATTAATCTCGTTCAATCTAAAACAGTTCCTCTGGAAATACCTGGATACTTTCAGAGATTACCGGCCAGCACAGACCCCTCCAGAGTTGAGGAACTTATGAGCGTGCAACCACACCCTCCCAACATTACTGGTCACCCATAACACTGTAGCCTCACAACTACCCCTTCACCTGACTCTTGGTCCCAGCACCAGAATCTGGGTCACAGGGGCTGGAGCTCTGGCAGTCACTGGCCTCTAATAAGTAACTTCCATTGATTTCCCAGCCCAGGGCCTCAGCCCTTCTGCCTCTTCAGTAGCTCTGATTGCTGGCACCAGGGGGCAGGCCCGGCAAGTCACTCACAAATTATCGGTGCTCTGTATTCCCCATCTTTACTCACATGTACATATAAACTATGGAAACCCTGGCTTCTAAGCCCCACAAAACTGAAGTGGAACCCAGATAAACACAGCCACTGTGCTATCTGCTATGCTTGTCCTGCTCACAACTGCTGCTGCAATGTAGTTGTTGTTGTTGTGTGCCGTGGAGTTGGTTCCGACCCATAGCGATCCTGTACTGGGTTTCCGAGGCTGTAAATCTTTACAAGAGCAGAAGGCCTCATCTTTCTCCCGTGGAGAAGCTGGTAATAGCCCCCACCAAAGACAGGAAGCAGCTACTGCTCTGGGTCACTGCCCTCACCAGTTTCCCAGAAGCCTTGATCAAACAGGCAGAGAGGTCCGTGATAGATGAAGGGGTTTCAAAAAGTTCATGAAAAATTGCATCATCTTTTAATTCTTTGTATCCACAAACTTTTTAAAGTCCTCTTTATAAGTGTGTGTGACATAGGACATGGAGTTGGAAGGGGTGGAAAAAAAGGGATGTACACAGAGATTGACTTTTTTCCCTCTTCTATCTAGGTGAAGCCTATTTTAATCCTTTCCCTCCATCACAGACATGAGTGGGAAGGCATTTATGTTTCTTCAAGAATTTAGTAGTCCTCATAAAAGATTAGGCACACAGCTGGAGAAGCCTGTGCAGAACTTAACTATGTGCCATTCTGCTTACACTGAGCGCTCTTATGCCTGCAGCCTCTTTTCCTACATCATCCAAGCCTAGAGCAATGAGATTATTGTTTCAAAACCTAGAATTGAAGAGTACAATTGTATCATTAGGGTGATAAGATTTTTTTCAATATCTACAAGGAGTTCCCTGCCCCAGTGCACATCTGTGCCATCTTTGAGTTTTCCTCAGTCATTGACAAACTCTGGGTTAATGGGAAATCTTTGATTAGAAAGTGTGTAAGGCAGAGATCACCTGTGGGTGTTCGTTCCAAGATTGTCGTGGGGTAGGAGCAGGATCCCTATGGTATGGTGATGGGTTGATGAGATCCAGTTATTTTTAAAAGAGAGTGAGGATTTGTTCATATGGAATTCTGTGATGTCCCTAGAAGGTATACCATTTGTATATCAGGGTATTTATATCAGACACAATATTTTGGATGAGCAGGCATTAAATTGTGAGATGCAGAGTCATGTGGCCACAAGTCCCAGAAGTGGAGTCAAAGTGCTGCTCCAAGAGGACAGTTACTGGAAAAGAAAGTGATTGCCAGG
The DNA here is from genome assembly GCF_000296735.1 of Chrysochloris asiatica. Lineage (NCBI taxonomy): Eukaryota > Metazoa > Chordata > Mammalia > Afrosoricida > Chrysochloridae > Chrysochloris > Chrysochloris asiatica. Next base: position 19,112,074 of record NW_006408560.1, read on the forward strand.
AAAGACCCACTCTAAAGGCAATTATAGAGTCCAGGTGTGACGCAGTGGGTTAATGCACTGGACCACAAGATCAGTTTGCACCACAAGGTTGGTGGTTCAAACTCACCAGCGGCTCCTTGGAAACCCAACACAGGGTCACTATGAGTTGGAACAGACTCCACAGCAAAAGGCAATTACATTGTGTTCTGTGGCTATTGCTCTGTTTGCTCTGAATTCCTTATCTACTAAGCTGCTTATTTTACAGTGAAAGTGCAATGCCTTTTAGCATTGTTCAGTGTTTTTCATGATCCAAAATACCTTTCATTTGAGGGTAGGGGGTGAGGGTCATATTTTTTTAGTTTTGTTATTATTCAGAACAGGGTAAAAGCAGGATATAGCAAAAACAAGACTTGAAATAAGGGGAGGAAATGTTAAAGGATTTAACACTTGATTAGTAGGAGAAGCTTTTAGGCTTTTCACTCATTGGAGGCTGTTCTTATTTTACTCACAATTGTTTGTTTGTGTGGAATTTAATTGAAGGCCTACCAAATTGACTTTCCAGCTCACAGTTAACAGAAACAAAGATTAAAACAGATCTGAGATTGCACTACTCATTAAGAGCTATTATTCCTTGTTCTGTATAGCACATCCCCAGACCTGTTCTATTAAAATGCAAGCCCAGGAACTAGGGGAACATAGCCGTCTCAGGCCATGTAACCCAAAGCAAATCTTGTTTACATCCAGTAGTTCCAGGAGGACTGCACAGTAATTGATGATCTTAACAGTGACTAAAGATCACTCAAACTCAAGGTCAGTTTGAACTGCAAGATCAGTGGTTCAGACTCACCAGCCACTCCTCAGAAACCCTATACAGAATCACTATGAGTCGGTACTTAACTACAATAATAACAAATGTGTGTGTGCTATGTGTGTGTGTGTGTGTGTGTGTGTATAAAATCTCTTTGGATAGAGAGAGATTTTTGCTTTCTTTACACTGAGGTGCAACCCATACTGAAGGCTGTGGTCTTTGATTTTCATCAGTAAATGTTTTAAATCCTCTTCATTTTCAGCAAGCAAGTTTGTATCATCTATATATGTTGTTGTTGTTAGGTGCCATCAAGTTGGTACCGACTCATAGCGACTCTATGCACAACAGAATGAAATACTGCCCAATTCTGGGCCAACCTCATAGATGGTTGTAAATTAATTTTCCTCAACCTTGATGCCAAGTTTTTCTTCAGATAATCTAGCTTCTTGAATTATTTGCTTAACATACAGACTGAATAAGTAAGGTGAAAGACTACAACACAAATGCTAACCTTTCCTAATTTTAGACCAATCAGTGTTTCTTTGTCCTGTTCAAAACAACTGCCTCTTGGTCAAAGTACAGATTGCTCATGAGCACAATTAAGTGTTCTGGAATATTCGCTCTCTGCAATGTTTTCTATAGTTTGTTGTGATCCTGACAATCAAAAGCCTTTGTATAGTCAATAAAGCACAGGTAAGCATCTTTCTGGTATTCTCTGCTTTCAGCCAAGATCCATCTGACATCAGCAATTATATCACTCGTTCCATATCCTCTTCTGAATGTGGCTTGAACTTTGGGCAATTCCCTGTCAATGGATGGTTATAGCCCTTTTTGAATTATCTTTAGCAAGATTTTGCTTGCATGCAATATTAATGACATTGTCCAATGAATTACGCATCCCATTGGGTCACATCTCTTTAGAGTGGGCACTAATATGGATCTCTTCCAATCCGTTGGCCAGGTGGTTGTCTTCCAAATTTCTTGGAATAGATGAGTGTGTGCTTGTCAAGAGCCGAGGGTATATGGAATGGGCAGTGGAAGAAGGTAGTTCTAAATATCAGTTATGACCATGCGACCATTTGCAAAAATGAGGACTTTAATAGTTATGAATATATGCTTGTTTGTTTGCGTGTTCTATTTCCTGCCTGTCTGTCTGCATGCTGAACCTGCCTGCCTGCCTGCCTGCCTATTGATCTTGGTTCATCTGACCCAGATATGGGACTTTTCCACCTCTACAACTTTGAGCCATTTCCTTGATATAAATTTATATATATATATATTTGTTGTTGTTATTGTTAAGTGCCATTGAGTCGGTTCTGAACCATAGCGACTGGTGAGTTTGAACTGCTGACCTTGCTGTTCAAACCAACCTTATAGTCAAGTGCTTATCCTACAGCATCATGCCAGGACTCCATATGTATAGATATGTACATAGAGAGAGAGAAAGGCACTATGTGGGGTGCTGTAGGATAAGCACTAGACCACAAGGTCAGTTTGACCCTCAAGGACAGTGGTTCAAACCCACCAAACATTCCTTGGAAACCCTATTCAGGGTTGGTATGAGTTAGAAATGACTCGACCACACTTAACAACAACAACAACAACACATATCAATAAGCACTCAACTTCAAGGCCTGTTTGGACAGAAAGGATGGCAATTCAAACTGAGCCGCTGCTCCTCAGAAACCCTATACAGGGTTGCTATGAGTCAGAACAGACTCAACAGCACTTAACAGCAACAACATACATAGATAACTGATTCAATAACCCTTAACAATAACAATATATAGATTTTGCTTCTCTAGAGAACCCAAGCTAAGATACTGAGGAAATGAAACCTAGAAGTTTCCCTATACCATGATAATGCTCTGGTGGTGCTTTTAGAATAAACACTGGACTGCTAGCCACAAGGTCAGCAATTCAAACCCACAGCCACTCCATGGGAGTAAGATGAGACTGTCTGCTTCCTTAAAGATTTACAGCTTCAAAAACCCTATACAGGGTTGCTATGGGTTGGAAGTGACTTGATGGCAGTGGACTTGGATTTATCATGATAGATGTTCAAAAGGCAGATGAGCTGAAAGTCAGTAGAGCAGCCATGGAGATCACCTGGATGACATAATAGGCATCAAGAGAAACAGAGGTCCCTGTACCTCTTCTACACCTAATCATTATGTCGTGAAAGTATAAGGAATGAGATGGAAACCAGATTGTTGTTGTTGTTAAGTGCCATTGAGTCGGTTTCGACCCATAGCGACCCTGCAAAGGGTTTCTGAGGCTGTAAATCTTTACGGGAGCAGAAAGCCTCATCTTTCTCCTGTGGAGCAGCTGATAGTTTCAAACTGCTGACCTTGCGGTTCGCAGCCCAATTCGTAACCACTACGCTACTTGGCCAATTATTCCAAAAGGCTATCATCTAAAGAGATAGCTTAAATTCTCAGTACAGAATAAATTTTAAATTGAATAGATAATTTTTACTCTGCTACCTACAATAGGGAGTCCTGGTGTGGCGCTATGGGTTAATGTACTAGACTGCAAAGTCAGTTTGAACTGCCAGGCTGGCAATTCAAGCTCACCAGCCACTCCTTGGAAACCCTATACAGGGTCGCTATGGGTTGGAATTGACTTGACAGCACTTAACAGCAACAACCTACAGCAAAGTGGTTCATCAGAGGACCAGAGAATTACAGGATGAGTAAAATATTCATCCCGATTACACAGATGTTCCTAGTGGAATTTGTGGAAATATGTGTTGACAGGAATGTTTTATAATGATAACAGTTATTTTTGCCTTATAGTCTTTTTTCCTGTAACACATGTAGAAATTTTAATGGCTGGGTAAAACAGCTTTGATGTTCATAATAATTTTATTTGCTCTTTCATTTATTTACTCAATTGATATTTCATTCACATATACTATATGCTACATCCTGTACTTGACACAGCAGATATGAGGCTAAACAAAACAAACCAAATCCCTCCCCAAAGCATTTTGTTTTGTCATTTGAACAAGTTCCTCCAAGTCAAAAATTGACTAATATTCTAAAAACTGACTTCTGAATTTTGACTTTTCCCCAGCCTCTAGTTAAAGCTACATCTTTCCTCTCAACCTTACCTTCTGGCTAAGAGGTAAATGTTAAGTTTTAATTGGGAAGGTTTGGTAGTGTAGTGGTTATGAGTCAGACTGCTAGTCTTACAATCAGCACTTGGAAACTACCAGTGGTTCCGGGAGCAAGATGAGGCTTTCTGCTCCTGTAAAGATTTACAGCCTTGGAAGCTTTATACAGGGTCGCTATGAGTGGGAATCGACTCCACAGCACACAACCACCACCACCATAAGTCTCAAGGAGTCCTGGTGTGATGCTGTGGGTTAATGCACTGGACTGAAAGGTCAGTTTGAAGTACAAGGTCAGTGGTTCAAGCTCACCAACTGGTTGTTGGCAACCTTATGCAAAATCACTGAGTCGGAACTGACTGGACAGCACTTAACAATAACAACAGTAAGTTGCAAAAGTCATCTTCAGTTTTTCTTAGTAGATCTAAACAAGTAACCAGTTGCCATTGAGTTCATTCTGACTCATGGTGACCCGATATGTGTCAGAGTAAAACTGTGCTTCGTTGGGCTTTCAAATGGCTGATTTTTCATAAGTACATCAGAGGGCCTTTCTTTCAAGGCGCCTCTGGTGGATTCAGACCTCCAACCTGTTGGTGAACAGGCAAGTGTGTTAATAATTTGCACCACTCAGGGACTCTTCAGACATCCAAGAGGTGTTAATTTAAATGGAAGTTCTACAAGCCTTCCCTGGATACTTTTTATAATGTTTTAATGCTTTGGCAGCAATGGCAAAGGAAAAAGAACATCTCAACTCAAAGAAATGCTTGCGCCATTAAAAACCTACCAAAAAGATGGAAGGACCTAGAAGACATTGTTGTTGCTGTTAAGTGTCATTGAGTCCGTTCTGATCAACAGCAACCTTTATACGGTTTCCAAGATTCGGCTCGTGAGCTTGAACTGCCAATTCTGTGGTTCAAACCAACCATGGTCCAGCGCATTAACACATAGCGCCACACCAGGACTCCCCAGAAACATAGCTGGAGAAAGACATCAGTGTCAGATATTAATATAATTTCTTAGACTTCTAGTTAACTTAGGGACAGTAAAGACCTGGAGATCAATTGTTCAGAAAGCATTGTTCAGTGTCCTATGGAGTCCTGGTATGGTGCTGTAGGATAAGCATTGCACTGCAAAGTCTGTTTGAACCACAAAAGTTGGAGGTTAAAACCTACCAGTCAGTAGTTGTAAAACCTATAAGGGTCCCTGTGAGTCAGAACTAACTCAACAGCACTTAGCAACAACCACAATATGATAAATGCATAGTGGGATATTAAACATCATTAACATCAAATTCCTTTTTTATACTTCGATCACATTAACAAACTGGCAGAAAACTATTTTTATGCCCATTCCAAAGAAAGTGATCTAATAGAATGCAACAATTATCTAACAATATCATTAATATCACATGCAAGTAAAATATTGCTAAAGATAATTCATAAACAATTGCAGCAGTACACATCAACAGGGAACTGCCAGAAATTAAGAATATGGATCAAGATTGGAAGAAGACTCATTAACAGCCTGTAATATGCAGTTGTTATAGCTTGTTTGCTGAAATTGAAGAGAGCTAAAAGCACGTATAAAAATCACAGCTTTCAGTAAGATTTACACCTCAACATTAAGAAAATAAAAGTCCTCACAGCTGTACCAATAATAACATTATGATAAACAGAGCAAAGATTAGGGTTGTCAAGGATTTCATTTTACTTGGATTCACACTCAAGACTCAGAAAAATAGCAGTCAAGAAATCAAATGATCCATTGCATTGC
>NW_006408560.1:19118855-19120208 GCF_000296735.1 Chrysochloris asiatica
AAAACTTATGTGCATCGAAAGACTTCATCAAAATAGTAAAAAGGGAGCCCACAGAATGGGAAAGAATATTTTGCAACAACACATCAGACAAGGGACTAATTTCCAAAATATGTAGGAATCTACAACACACCTCTACAAGGACAAATAACCCAATTAAAAAATAGGCACAGGACATTAACAGACACGTCACCAAGGATGAGATCCAGGCAGCCAACAAACATATGAAGAAGTGTTCATGATTCCTAGCCATTGTTGTTGTTGTTGTTGTTACGTGCCATCGAGTCGGTTCCGACCCATAGCGACCCTGTATAGGGTTTCCGAAAAACAACAATGAGACATCATTTCACACGAGCAATAATAGCAAAAATCAAAAAAGTAGAGGATAATAAATGTTGGCAAGGATGTGAAGAGACTGGAACCCTCCTACATTGCTAGTGGGATTGCAAAATGATCCAAATACTCTGGAAAACAATATGGCACTTCCTCAGAAGGTTGGAAATACAGATACCTTATGATCCTGCAATTCCTCTATTTGATATATATCCACAAGAAGTAAGAGCCATAACATGAGTACATATATGCACATCAATGTTCATAGCAGCACTATTTACAATAACAAAAAGATGGAAACAGCCTAAGTGCCCATCTATGGAAGAATGGATAAACAAACTTTGGTACAGATACACAATGGAATACTACGCTACCCTGAAGAATAACAAGGAAGCAGCAAGCCACCACATAACATGGATGAACCTTGATGACATTATGCTGAGTGAAATCAGTTAAGTCACAAAAGGAGAAATATGGCATAGAGCCATTATTGTAAAATATTAAGAAAAAGCACCCACACTAAAAGGGAGTAAAATTCATCTTTTATTATTATTATTTTTTAAATTTTTTATTTATTCATTTCATTGCCAGGGTTATAGAGTGGAGTGGAGGGAAGAGAAGGTGGACCAAAGGGTAGGGAATAGGCACCGGATAGTGGACACAGGGTATGGAATAGACACAAGATAGGTTGGTGCTGGTGGGGGTGGGGCAATACACTAGTAGGGGAAAGTTGTTTTTGTTTTTAAGTACAGTGGAGTCATTTTCAGTTCATAGTGACCCTGCATAGGGTTTCTGAAGCTGTAAATCTTTTGGGGAACAGAATGCCTCATTTTTCTACCGCAGAACCGTTGATAGTTTCCAACTGCCAACCTTGAGGTTAGCAGCCCGATTTGTAACCACCACACTACCAGAGGGAAAGGAAAAATAACGCAGATAGGAGAATAGCTAGGCAGGTTTACATGGACTAAATGTTGTTGTCAGGTGCCATCAAGTCGGAACCAACTCATAGTGACCCCATGCACA
>NW_006408560.1:19120308-19124838 GCF_000296735.1 Chrysochloris asiatica
GTTTCAAACTGCTGACCCTGAGGTTAGCAGCCCAATTCATAACCACTACGCTACCAGAGCTCCTTAACCTCACAGGTCATCACAATATGGCTTCTGTAACTCTAGCCCTCATGGTTATGCTCCAGGTAGGAAGAAAGGGGGAAAAAACCGAACCAGAAATATTTGTATTTTTGTCATAATAGTAAAATTTCATAAAAGTCCTATACCCCAATCCCTTCATTATTCTGTCACATCTCATTGGCCAGAAGTGCATTACATAGACCCCTCTCTGAAAAAGATGCTAAGATAGTGCATAGTTAGTTGCAAGTGAGGTAGAAACAATGCTGAGTTTTCCTGATGCAGCATTCCTGAATCTAGGGTCTTGAATCCAGTTGTGTAGAAGTGGTGGGAAGAAAACTGTGTTTGTGTGTCTACCCGTAAGCTACAGGTCCACCAAGTCTTTTGCCTCAGCAGCAGCAACAACTTCCTGAACCCTGGCTTACTCCTAGCATAGTTTGTTCTTGTATGCTTAACATCCATGAATGGCCTTCTGGTTTCTCACTTTTCTAACTTTCACAGAAACAGGGCACCTATTAGTGGCTAGGTTAACAAAATTGTTCTAGGAGTCATTCCTAGAGATGAGCCTTGAGTCTAGTCAGCTCTGAAATCTTTCCATGATTTTGTAAACAAATATTATTTTTAAAAATTGTTTTTAAATATTTTTTTTTCTGTTCTTTCTGAAAGTATACACTGATTCACCACTTTCTACGTACACAATTCAGTGACAGATCACATTCTTCAAATTGTGCAACCACTCTCATCCTGTTTTTCTAGGTTGTTCCTTTCTCATCATCAAAAGGTCATTACCCCCTGAGTTTCCTATCTAGCCTTTCAAGTTGCTGTTGTCAATTTGATGCCACATAGATAATTCTTTAAAAGAGGAAATACTATGTTTTAAAGGCCTTCCTATTTACAATAGCTAGCATGGATTCTGCTTCCTGCAACAGGGCATTAAACGATGTACATGTCTACTGCTCTTGCCACAGGTAGTGAGATGGAAAGGGAGCTCTGTGGACCCTCAGCCTCTGAATAGACCTGTCAAGAAGTAACTAACGTGAACTAATTTCCTCAGCGACCCTGAGTCTCCACAAGAGAACACATATTTACTTTCCTGGCACAGGCTCAATCATAAAGATCTGAATCTGTTTAAGTGTCCATGGTTTGGACATTCTCTCCTGGATAAAAGACACTTCTTTTACACCCTCAGGTTGTGGCTTTCTCTCTCTCTCTCTCTCTCTTTATTTTTCTTTTATTTCCATCATGTAAAATGACTTCAGGACTAACATTTTGATGCATGAATGCATCACAAGATTTTCAGCTTCCAGAATCTGTAATCACTTTTGGAAGCTTTTTCTCTATAAAACACATTTCATTTGGACTTTATTAATGGATTTCTCCTTTCACAGTCACCTTTAAAAAATAGAGATTGTAGAAATAAGAGAGATGTGCAAAGATTCTTTGCCAGTGACCATGGCATGATGGGCAAGGTTAGTTGTGACTGCGCCATGATGCAAGAACCTGACCCAAAGCTCAAACCCAACAGAACACAAGCTCCCTAAAATTAGAGAAGGTGTATATTTGCCTCTGTGTGTCCAACAACTAGAGCAGTGTATGGGACATAATGGGTGCTCAATAAATGCCTGCTAAATTAGTGAATGCATATTGACACCTGGGAAATCACTTCCTACCCAGCCTCCAATATCATTTTGTCACCAAGGCAACATTGTTGGGAATGATGCTAACAATAATATCCTCTTCATCTTATTTAGTGTATTTGGTTTGCTCTAGATCCTCTTTGGATGAAAATATAAGAATAACAAAGAAAGCAAACATTGTGCCTAATCCCAGAATCCCATAAGGATTCATTGCCTAGCTCTGAGATCCATTACTTTCCAGGTTCAATTCAATCTTAGTGAATGGAGCCCTCTATCCTACTACAAAAACAACATCAGTTGTTTTTTGACCCCAGACAGAGGCAGATTAAGGGATGTGTTACCTAGGCAGTTGCTCAGATTGCTAATTCTAAATTAAAAGGCATCGTAGTGGTTACGAATTGGCCTTCGAACCTTAAGGTCAGCGGTTCGAAACTACCAGCCGCTCCGCGGGAGAAAGATGAGGCTTTCTACTCCTGTAAAGATTTATACCCTTGGAAACCCTGTACAGGGTCGCAACCGACTGGACGGCACTTAACAACAACAAATAGTACTAGAAATGTAATGAGGTATGGAAAATTACAATATTTAGGAAACTAGATTTGAAGAAATATTTTGGAATTCAAATGAGGGATTAGTGTCTATGTGTGTGTGTGTACATGCATGCATGCTTATAATATGTTTATGCTTAAGTAATAACTGATAGCTTCTTAATGGTTATGCATACTAGAAGTTTAAGACACCAACATTTATTATCTCACACAACTTCTGAGTCAGGAATCTAGGAGAAGCTTAGTTGAGTGGTCTTGGCTCAGGGTCTCTCATGAAGTTGCAACCAAGATGACAATAGGTACTACAGTTAGCTGAAGGATTCATCAGGGCTGTCTGGCTCACTCACTTGGCAAAGGCCTAGGTTCCCTGCTGACTCTTGGCAGAAGGCCTCAGTTTCTTTCCAGTTCCTGGGTGTCCAGCTGGCATTCCCCAGAATAAGTTATCCATACACAAGCTACAGAGCAAGCAGAAAGTGACAGTGCTTTTTATGATCCAGTTTCTGAAAAGTTTCCACTTTTTTTTTTTATTATTTCTATTTTTTAGAAGTTACTAAGTCCAACCTGCAGTTCTGGTGTGGTGCTGTGGGTTAATGTGTGGAACTGCAATGTCAGTTTGAACCACAAGGTCAGCACTTCAAACTCACCAGCTGCTTCTCAGAAATGCTATGAGTTGGAACTGACTAGACAGCACTTAACAACAAGTCCAATCCACACTCAAAGGAAGGGGAAGTAAACTCCATCTCTTTTAAGAGAAAAGTATGAAAAATGTCTGGGCATTTTGAAATCACAACTGGATAAGATAAAAGGTGTTGGGTAAAATCATCATGAAGGCAGATATGCTAAATAGACCTTCAACAACAAAGATAAGGAAAACCAATGAAACAGATACAGAGGATAGTTCTGGAACCTTGAGCTTCAGATGAATGGCTAGAGAAGTGGACTGAATGCTTTGTAGTAGAAGAAGCTGAATAGATGCAGCACAAAAAAGAGACGGACTAGTGACCTGTGTCAGTGTACCAGACATAGCACATCGATCTTAAACTTTGGCGATCAATTCTGGAGACAAGACAGCATATTGGTATTGCAGAGGCATACTGGTGATGCATGAAGATAAAGGTATGACTTTTTTTTCCCTGATCCTCACACTTATTCTAGTGACCAGTTCCCACCTGTGTGCACTCCCAGTGAAATTCCTGTTCTACAAATGGCTGGATCTGCACGGTGATGAGTAGCACAGTGTGAGCCCCATCAAAGTGACTCTGGAGCTATCCACACCAACCCCAGACCCTGAATTCAGGCAAGCCCTGCTCCAAAATGTAAAACCCACCCTGGCCAGCCTGGGACTAACACAAACTAGGGAGAACAACTGAACAAACACAGCAGAGAATGATGTGGAGCAGGGAATAAGGGCAAAAGGAGATTGGTATGGCATGATCATCTTGAAATTTTATGGGTCAATTTGAAAGCAGAGGGCAGTTGGTGACTCAGAGGCATACTGCTTATTAGCAGAGAGAAAGGTTTGAATATTTTTCTTGTATCCCACAATACCCAGATAACCAGAGGCATGGCCAGCCCCCACCCATGAACACTCCCAGTGAAGGTCCTGTTTTCTGGGTGGTTGGAGCCTCAGCAAAGTGAGTGGACAGGTAGCAGCACCAGCTCAGGGCCTAGAATCAGGTGTAGCCTGCTCCAGACCTACAGGTCTGGTTCTGGCCTGCCTTGGACTTGTGGTAATTCTTGCTGTTGGCTGCTCTCTTAGACAGAAATACCCTCATCCACAGCGTCTTTGAGGTCTGCACAAACTACTTACAGATTGAGTGCTTAGAACATACTCCCACCTAGGGCTGGAAGTGCCACCATCACATCCCTTGTCCACATACCATGTGAGCTATTGTTTGGCAGGAGGATGCAGAATTTTCTCCTCTCTGGGTCGACGCCTATCCTGTTTTTGTCCTCTTACTGGTTTTGTTTCTTCTTTCTTCACCTTCTTCCTCTCTTTACCTTCCATTGCTTTTTATCCTTTCCATCTGTTTTCATTTTTCCTTCTTCTTTCCTGATTCTTTCCCTCCTCTTCCCTCTGCTTCTTCTTCAACCTCCCTTTTTTTTTCCCTTTTCTTTTTTTCTCTTGATTTTCTATACTACCCTCTGGTCTTTCTCTTTTATTCATCTCTCTCCCTAATTATGTTTAGTTCTTTTTAAAATTTTAATTTTTTCTAATTGTTCTCATCTATAGATTTTTTTTTTTTGCTCTATCCCTCTTTTTCCATTTTGATTTTTGCATTCTTTTT
>NW_006408560.1:19130038-19132012 GCF_000296735.1 Chrysochloris asiatica
CAAGACTGAAATTCAAATGGAACTCAGCAGGCATTTGGTCCTGCTGCTGACCACGTTGGTCACAACATAGCCAAGTTACAAGCATACTCAATAATATCCTACCATCTGGACAGGAGCCAATACCAGCTGCTACGCATGACACAGATAGCCAACACCTGCTAAGATAGCTAGCAGCTGAGTAATAAGAGACATGAAAGAAGAAGTCTATCTCCAGATCTCATCCACCAGGAAACGACATTCAGTAAGCTTGACAATACAGCAAAATACATTCATTTAATCATTAAAAATGCATCTAACTATTGAAAATGCCCAAGAAAAAAAACAACAAAAGATCTTAGCACATGTCCCAAAACAGAAACGAGTAAGAGAGACAAATGAGCTGGAAACAGACATATACTTCCAATTAGAAAAGGAGTGGACTTTGGATCTGCTAGAGAAGGAATTCAGAAGAATGACATGGAGATAAATCCAAATGCTTCAAAGAGAGGTGGAGGAAAATAAAGAAGACAGGAAAGTGAAAGGAGCAATCAAACAAGATAGATACAGCACTGGAAACAATTCAAAACCTGCAAAAAGAGGTCCAGATGATTAATAATAAAATATCAGAAATGGGCAATACACTGAAAGGGCAAAGGAGTAGAACTGAAGAGATGCAAGCAGGAACCAGCGAGCTGGAAGACAAATCTCTCAATACTGCTAAGATAAAGGATCAAGCAGAAAAATGGATTTAAAAAATCTGAAGAAAGTCTAAGATTCATATTGGATAACATGAAGAGGAATAACTTAAGAATTACTGGCATTCCAGAACAGGAAGAATCACAGAAGCCCACAGAAGAGATAGTTGAGAGCTTCTGGAAGATAATTTCCCTAACATCTTGAAGGATGAGAAGATATGCATTCAAGAAGCTGAACGAACCCCAGGAAGGATAGACCCAAAATGAAAATCACCAAGACATATCATAATCAAGCTCTCTAAAATCAAAGACAAGAGGAGAATTCTAAAAACAGCCAGGGAAAAGAGAAGTGTTACATACAAAGGCAAGCAAATCAGATTAAGCTCTGACCTCTCAGCAGAAACTATGCAGGCAAGAGGGCAATGGGAAGATATATATAAAACCCCAAAAGAAAATAAACTGCCAACCAAGAATTGTCTACCCAGCAAAGCTCTCAATCAAATACGACGGTGCAATCAAAACATTCCAAGATAAACAGAAGCTAAGAGACTTTATCAAAGCCAACCCAATACTTCAAAACATCCTAAATGGAATTCTTTGCACTGAAAACCAACAAGAACACACAACAACCAGAGATTTACACACGTGGCAACACTACCTGAAACTCAGTGGACAGATAGCAGAGTCCAGAACAGAATAAGATTACAACAAAGAATTCGGAGGACCTGGGAGTTCATTCAAAGATCAGAATAATAACAATGCCAAAGAAGGGGAAAATATAGGAACAGAGATCCAGGTGGTGAGGAGTCAGGTAGATTTCAGGATACAATAGACTGACTTAAATGTAGGGAAAAGTTAGTACATTATAGGGTAACCTCAAAGCAAGTTAATACGTCACCACATACCATGGAAATGAAGATCCAAGTAGAACATGGAAATATTAAAACTAAGAAGAGACTGACAAGGAATAGCACAAAAAATATGAAGTCAGCACAAGAAGGCATGCTGAACAAAGGAACAAGCAGCACCACAAAAAAACTAACATAATGACAGCAAGTAATTCATACTTATAGGGTCGCTATGGGTTGAGATCAACTTAACGGCACTTAACAACAACAAATCATTAATTACACTGAGTGTCAATGGATTAAATGCATCAGTGAAGAGACAGAGAGTGGCACAATGGATAAGAAAACAAAATCCTTCAATAAGTTGCCTGCAAGAGACACAACTTACACACAGATACAAAAACAGAATAAAAATTAAAGGACAGAAAAAAACATACCAAGCTAATTGCAAT
>NW_006408560.1:19132752-19134664 GCF_000296735.1 Chrysochloris asiatica
TTTTTTGCTTGTTTGTTTATTTTCTTTCTCTCTTGTGTATTTTCTCTTCTTGCCTCACACAACAGCAACAGAAATCATGCTCATACAGCCCAGTCACAACTCTAGAGGATACAGTAGTAGACGGTACAGTTTTGATTGTCAGGTTAAAAAAAAAAAAAACAGTACCAATCCATTTCAACTCACTAATGTGTCCCATTTCGTTCTGACAACTTCCAATTTTCCTAGATTCATACTTTTTACATTTCATGTTCAAATTATTAATGGATAGATATTTATACCCATTTCTTCACATTTTCAGTGGTGCCCCATCCACAAATGAAGGTCCTGAAGACTTTACTCGATTAATATCATCACAGTCAGCTTTACTTTGAGGCGACAGCTCTTCCCCAGTCATATTATGAGGGTTTCTAAACCAAAAAAAATCATCTTCTGGCACTATATCTGACAATATTCTGGTGTTATTCATCATGTTTCAATATTCAATATTCCTGGCTGACAGTGTTTTACTACTATTCATAAAGTTTTCAGTAGCTAAACATTCAGAAGTAGTCTGCCTATTCTTTTTCTGAATCTGTCTTAGTCTGGAAGCTCAGCTGAAATCTGTCCACCATGGGTGACCCTGCCAGCATCCAAAATACCTTAGGCATAGTTTCTGGCATCACAGTAACACCTAAGTCACCACAATGTGACAAGCTGGCAGATGAGTGGTAAATACCAACTCACAGTGATCCTATATAAGGTTTATAAGGCTGGAAGTCCTTACCAGAGAAGAAAGCCTAAAATTTCTCCTGTGGAGCATCTGGTGTGTTTGAAATGCTGGCCAAGCAGTTAAAATCCTAGTGCTTATTCTGTAGCACCACTAGGTCACTTTAGATGGGAGCCTAGTAGGATTTAAATCAAGCCCATCACCATGGAGTGGATTCTGACTCTTAAAGATTCTGTAGGACATATTTTAAATGTTCCACAGTGTGTCTAAGGCTACTGTCTAAAAAAAAAAAAAAATGGAAGGAAGAAAATCATAAGAAGAGCAAAAGTTAAAATAAGATCAATAGAAAAATCACAGAAACAAAGATGTAATTCTTTGAAAATATCAAGAAAATAGACAAAACTCAAGTTAGAATGACAGCAGAAAAGATAGAAGGCATATGCTATCAATATCAAGAATGAATCAAGGACCAATACCACCATATGATTGCACTTATATTAAACATCTAAGAAAGTGTATAATTACCAAAGATTTTTAGTGGTTACTAGGGGTCACTATCCATCACTTGTCTGTCAGTTTGTTATATGTGGTGGCTTGTGTGTTGCTGTGATTCTGGAATCTATGCCACTGGTATTTTAAATATCAGCAAGATCAACCATGGGACAGGTTTCAAATGAGCTTCCAGACAAACACAGAATAGGAAGGAGAGACAGACTATTTCTGAATGTTATTCACTGAAAACATTATGAATAGCAGTGGAACACTGTCAGCACCAGATTACTGAATATTGAAAAATGATGCAGAGCACCAGAATATTGTCAGATATAGTGCTGGAAGATGAGACCCTCAGGTTGGAAGGCACTCAAAATACGACTGGGGAAAAGCTGCCTCCTTAAAGTAGAGTCAGAGTAAAGCCTTTGGAACCTTCATTTGCTGATGGAGCACAACTCAAAATGAGGAGAAACATATACAAACATCCATTAAGAATCAGAACAAGGAATGCACAAAGTATGAATCTAGGAAACCTGTAAACTGTCAAAAATTAAATGGAACACACAAAACATCAATATCAGAAGCATTAGTGAGCTGAAATGGACTGGTATTGGCCATTTTGAATCTGATCATCATATGGTTTACCATGCCAGGATTGACAAATTGAAGAGGAATGGCATCGTATTCATCATCAAAAAGAACATATCAAGATCT
>NW_006408560.1:19134824-19135475 GCF_000296735.1 Chrysochloris asiatica
AAAGAGCTGTCCGCAGAAAAACTGCAGAACTTTGGATCTTGTTTAAGGTTCCGGGCACCAGTTTCCCATGCCTATCGAGAAGAAATCTGCATGTGGAAGCAAAATATGGTGATTTCTGAATCAATCCAGCCATGGAGGCCAGAAGTCCTCAGACCAGAGGGTGGAGCCACAGCCAAGTGGAGGCAGCAACCAAGCACTATAAGCCACATAGCTGCACATCTGAAGGGAGAGGTGTGACCGATTTTTCATCTTTCACTTTTCATTTTTCACATATCTCTCCTCTTCATCCTGATCATGCCCTCACTGCACAGTCCAGACACCTTCAGGCAGCAGGAGCATGCCCCCAAAAGGGTCCAGCATTGAACCCACAGTTTTCCAACAGAAAAGGAAGAATCACAGAAGTCCACAGAAGAGTTCGTTGAAGAGCTTCTGGAAGAAATTTTCTAAAATCTTGTTGGACGAGAAGATAAACATTCAAGAAGCTGAAAGAGCCCCAGGAAGGCTAGACTCCAAAAGAAAGTCACCGAGACATGTCATAATCAAGCTCTTCAAAATCAAAGACAAGGAGAGAATCCTAAAAGCAGACAGGGAAAAGAGAAGTGTAACCTACAAAGGCAAGAAAATCAGATTAAGCTGTGACTTCTCAGCAGA
>NW_006408560.1:19150399-19175690 GCF_000296735.1 Chrysochloris asiatica
GGAAGACCCCCAAGGAGATGGATTGGTACAGTGGCAGCAGCAATGGGCTCAGACTTAATCAATGATTGTGAAGTTGGTACAGAACAGGACAGTTTCATTCTTTGTGTATAGGTTTTCTAAGAATCAGTGCCAACAACAACAAACAAGTTGCTGTGAGTCAGAACTGACATGACAGCACCTAACAACAAGGGGCACATGGGAGGGAAGGGACGTTTATTGTACACTAATCTTCAGTTAAGGATGATGGGAAAATTTTGAAAGGGATAATGATAACAGTCAAGTCAAATGGTAAACATAATTAATGTCACTGACTTAAAAAACCTTTTATGATGAATTGGGTAAAGTTGTACAGAGCAAATCAATTTTCCATTCAATAATTCATGCACATTTTATTGTCATTGATTGCAACTCCTACAATGCAACATCATTTATCCCACTTCCTTCGTGCATTTTCTGTTTCCATTCTTCTTTTTTTTCTAACCATTTTGAACTTTTTCCTTGGGTTAATGTTGCCTTTTTTTTTTTTTATCTCAGATGGTTGATTATTCTAACGTGTGCATACCTCCCTAGTATTACTGTTCCACTCAGAAATGTTTATTGTTTTACTGAAAATTGAGCCATAGGTGTAAGTTCATTTCTAGACCTGAAGGATGACTAAGGGTCATAGGCTCATTGGGTTCACCAGGCTATTTTGGGTTTTCCACTCTATCCAGGACTTTCTGATGTGATCTTTCTCAGAACAATTCGTAGCAGTAGCTGAGCTTTCTTGCAAGACTCATTCATTGGGAATGCCTTTTTTCACTAACTAAATTGCAATTGAGCATGTGGTTCTCACTGAATCTATGAAAAGAAGGGTTTCTCTTTGCTTTTTGAAACACCTATTACTGAATGGATAAGTCAAATTATGAAACTGGGGAATGACTCAAGTATTCCCCTCTTCCTGGGATTCTTTAACTGAAGCAACTACTACCATCATCATGAGTGGGTCTGCTCCACTCACAATCAAAATTCAATTACCAAATGGCTACATGAAGTGGGAGTCAGGAGAATTGTCAATCAAAATACTCACATGTAAGAATAAATCATCAAAATGTCCCTGCAATGCTGTCCTTGTGTGCAATAATGTTTACCCTGAGCAGAAATCCTTGCTTCTGCCTTCTTTCTAGCACTAAGTAGAAAAGCAATATAAGTGTTTATTCTAATTCAAAACAAAACTTTCTATTTGGTCAGTCTGTGAGATGTGAAATGTTTGTGCGCAGGAAAAACACTGACCGGTACTACAGGTCTCCTGATGGAATTAGTCAAACTGTTAAGAAACATTTCTGTCCACTGCTCTGTACATGACATCGTTGGCCTTCATTTACTTCAGATTATAAGCAACAGTGCTTATCAAATAGAGTGACAATGGTGTAGATATCTGAAAGAAGGAGATCTACTTTCTGTTGAACTCACTGAATTGGTATTGAGGTAGCAATAGAGGCAGGGCTGCCAATGACCATAGTGAGGTGGGAGATAGAGGTGTAGAAGGTCTTCTTCCAGCCCTCAGATGAGGCAATGCTGAGGAAGGTGGGAGTGATGGTATGTTAATTAATGAAAATCAAGCCCATGGGCAATTAAACTTGTATGTGATTTTTTTTTAATTAAACATTTTTTTTAACCTTATGAATAGTAGTGACAATACAAGAGAACTTCAAACACAAAGAAGTGGGCCATCTTATTGGCACAGAAGTACAAATTTTATACAGCTATCATATGGACATCTGGTAAGGCTAGGCCAATGCCAAAACCCCAGACACCAACTGGGCATGCACTCCCCTGTTTATAAAGATAGTGCACTTCAGGGATTTTCAGACCGCCTTATAGTAGTTGGTTGTGGTTAAGATGACAAAGAAGATGAAAAAGAAAGGCTAGTTATGAACTATGAGACTGTGCATGGTGGTGGTGGTGGTGGTGTGCCGTGGAGTCAATTTCAACTCATACAGACCCTGAATAGGGTTTTCAAGTCTATAAATCTTTACAGTAACAGAAAGGCTCATCCTTTCTCCTGTGGAAGAGTTGGTAGTTTTGAACTTCTGACCTTGAGGTTAGCAGCCCGACTCGTAACCACTATGCCACCAGATCTCCTATGAGACTGCTGGAAAATGTCATCACATGTATACAGTCAGCATACTCAGATAGAAGTAAATGTTCAATATGGATGAGAGTCATCATGATGGTATTCCCCACTGAAGCTAAGCTATGGACTATAGCACTCACAGAAGCCGCAGATGCCTAGAAGATGAACTCTACACTTCCGTGAGATTCTTTTTCTGTAACATACAGTTTTAGAGAAATCAATTAAATTAGTCATTATGGAAAAATTCTTGTTCTGACACAAACTCTAGATCATGGACAGAAACATGGCATAGGGAAAGACAAGATGGCAAGAATGAAGCTAGACAGCTCTATTCAAGATCTCTTATTACAAGTGAGAAATCGGCCTACACTCCAATGCATGTATTCTCTGTCACTGTATGCTAAGCAACATTTTCCTACACATAAAGAAGGAACTTTTCTCTTTAATATATTCAAGACACAGAATTAATCGAGCCTCCATCACTAACTGTTTTTCATCTAAGTGTATACTGGTATCAGGAAGGGACCATAACCAGCAAGAAGACAGTGGGTTCCAATGAGTATTTGTCAAAAAAAAAAAAAAATAAAAATAAATGGATAAACAAAATGTGGTATACCAATAAACAGAATCATGATGAATGGAAACAAAGATTGAAGTTGTCAAGGATTTCATTTACTTGGATCTATAATCAGCTCTCATTGAAGAAGCAGTAAAAAAATCAAACATTATGTTGTATTGGGAAAATCTGCTGCAAAAGAGCTCTTTAAAGTGTTAAATAGTGAAGATGTCACTGTGAGGATTAAGGTGCTCCTGACTCAAGCCTTGGTATTCTCAATCATCTCATTTACATGCAAAAGCTGAACAGTGAATAAGGAAGACTGAAGAAAGAATGTGTTTAAATTATGGTGTTGGCAATGAATATTAAATATAACATGAACTTCCAGAAAAATGAGTAAATCTGTGTTGGAAGAAGTGAAACCAGAATGCTTCTTAGAAGGAAGGATAGTGATACTTTGTCTCACATACTTTGGATATGTTATCAAGAGACACCAGTCTCTGGAAAAGGACATCACACTTCATAAAGTAGAAGGTCAGTGAAAAAAAAGGAAGATGGCCGATGAGATGGACTAGCACAGTGGCTGTAAAACTAGGCTCAGACATAGCAATGAGTGTGTGAATGATGCAAGACCAGGCAGTGTTTCATTCTGTTGTACATCAATTTGCTATGAGTTGGAACAGACTTGACAGCACCTAACAACAACATCATGGGAAGTAATATCTGTTGAATTATGAATTTAGAAGTGTGATTTCAGTTTAGGTAACTTGGTCTCTTGGGAGTCCTAGTATGGTGCGGTAGGATAAGCACTGGACTGCAAGGTCAGTTTGAACCACAGGTTGGCGGTTCAAACTTACCAGCTGTTCCTTAGAAACCTAATACAGGGTCACTATGAGTCAGAACTGACTCAATAGCACTAAACAACAGCAACAGTTTGGCCTCTATATGTGGCTGCATCTTAAAGTAGAAGACAACAAACTAAGTAAGGGATATTCTTTTGTTAGGATAAGCTGTTGACCACAAAGCTGGTTTGAACTGCAGGGTTCACCAGCCACTACTTGGAAACCCTATAATAAGTCAGAACTGACTCCAAGATAGCATTTAACAACAATTCTTTTGTCAATGAACCCCAAATTAAGAACAGTGAATTTAGGTCAATGGAAGACTCCTGCTTACCAACACAGCCTGGAAAATGATAAACCACCTTGTGACTAGGTCAGAATCGGAAAGGGGAGAAAGGAGGCTACCAGCAGCCTGGAGCCTGGCATTTAGAGTCTGAAATAGCTACTTTGGTAGAAAGGTCATTCATAATCTCAGGTGCACACTAATTTTACTCTGTTATTGAGCTGAATGTTATGGGGGCAAGAAACAGAGACACAAGAACCTCTTTGCCAAAAAGAGACAGTCTATTATCTGTGTGGGAAATATGTATTGGATCCTGAGTTCCTTATAGAGAATCGTGTTTCTCTCCTTTTTTTCCCAAGTCAGAATTACTGAAACTTAGAAAACAAACTCCCTTCGTCTTTCTCCTTCCATCATCCTCTGCAACCTGGCTTCTGTCACACTCACTTTACTGAAATTGCTCTTTCAAAGGTCACCGATGAAGTTTTTATTGCTAAATCTAGCATCCTTTCTACTTGGATTTCTCTGATGCATTTAATACCACTGGACACTGCCTTCTGGAAACTTACTCTAACTTGGTTTCCATGACACTATACACATCATCTCCTCTCTGCCAAATGTTATTTTTTCTCTCCTTTCCTGACACTTCTCTTGCTTCCAAGCCCACGAATCTGAATGTTTCCTCAAGTCAGTACTTAGTTCCCTGACCTTTTCTTTTATCTCTCTTCCATTGAAAGAGATAATCCAATTTGGTTTCATCATCATTTATATGTTGATCCCTATAAAATCTACATTTCTAATCCCACGTGGCACTCACATATTTCAAATTCTCCACTGGCCTTTTCTATGTGTATAGGTCACACTATCCTTTCAAATTTATCATTTTGGGAACCAAGCTTATCACCTACCCTCTACCTCTTCCAAATTATTTTTTTCTCAATTGTGTTATCTGCACTTGTAACTCTTCTAAATCCTATGTAATCAGAAATTTGAGCTAACAAATTTTGCTCCATATCCTCTCTTTATTTTTAATCTCATCTCTGTTTTTTCTGCCTTTTCCATCAGCCCAGGATTTGTGTGTTTAAAATTTTATACAACCACACATCAGGGTTGAAAATTGCCTCTTTCATCTAATACAAATAAATGTTTTTTAAAAAATATTTACAGTTAGCAGAACACCTGGCAAATAAGGCTTAATTAGCACAAAAATCCTTCTCTGCCTCATGTTCTACTTCAATTTCTTTATATCCAGTTTTTCCCAGTGGTTATTGGGGTCATTATATCTTCTCTAAATATGGAAAATCCCTGATGGAATCTTTAAAATGTTACTTAATTCAACATTAAATATTCAGTTATATCTAATACCTCTTCCTTTCTCCAGCTCTGAACACACATCAGAAACACTTGTGCTGCCAAAGCCACCTTCCATACCCTCTCCTAAAGCACTGTATTATATGACAACTAATGTAACAAGGTTACACCTCAATGTAAAAAAATAAAATAAAATAAAAACCCTCACCACTGGACTAGTAAACAGAATCCATATAAACAGAGAAAAGACTGAAGTTGTCAAAGACTTCATTCTGCTCAAATAAACCATCAACACTCATGGAAGTAGCAGTCAAGAAATCAAATGACATGTTGTATTAGACAAATCTGTGCACGAGACCTCTTTAAAGTGTTGAAGAGCAAAGATGTTAATTTGAGGACTAAGGTGCACCTGACCCAAGTCATGGTACTTTCAACAACCTCATATGCACATGAAAGTTAGACAGTGAATAAGGAAGACCCTAGAAGAATTGATATATTTGAGTTATGGTGGTGGAGGAGCATATTGAAAGTACCATGGACTGCCAAGAGAACAAACAGGTCTGTGTTGGAAGAAGTAGAGTCAGGATACTTCTTAGAAGACAGGATGGCCAGATTTCGTCTCTCATACTTTGGACATATTGTCAGAAGGGACCAGTCACTAGAAAAGGACATCATGTTTGGTAAAGTGGAGGGTCAGAGAAAAGGAGACCCCACAATCAATTAGATTGTCACAGTGGCAGAAATGATGAGCTCAGATGTAACAATGACTGAAAGGTTGGTCCAGGACTGGGCAGTGTTCCGTTCTGTTGCACACAGGGTCACTATGAGTTGGTATCGACTCGATGGCACTTTACAACAACAACAACGTAATTAGGACAACTCTGCTTGAGACACAGAGGTGGCCCTGATTCTCTCTAATGTACTATCATCTTTCCTTCCACTCTTATTTCAGAACCACTCAAACAGGAACCAGGATCTCTCATTTGAACTATTAGTGACAGGGAGGTACCCAAGAATCTCTCAGCAGTAATAGACTGAGTCACCTTAAGCCTTCCATCCAGTTCTGAAGACCCTACATTTTCGTATATTCTGAAATCAGAGTCTCCTTTTCTGTAATAGAAAGAATTCTCAGTTCCCTCTTTGATGTTCCCTGAAGCAGAAAGTCCTAAAACAAACTTATTCCAGAGAAGAAAGGTAAACAACAACAGAATCAGATTCTCCTACCTGCCTTTCTCTTCTTCCTTTATGGTGTTGGAGGAGAATATTGTAAGTACCCATGGACTGCCTAAAGAACAAATCTGTGTTGGAAGAAGTACAGCCAGAATGCTCCTTGGAAGCCAGAATGACCAGACTTTGTCTTTCATACTTCAGACTTATCGTCAGGAGGGACCAGTCACTGGAGAAGGATATCATGTTTGGTAAAGTGGAGAGTCGGAAAAGAAGAGGAAGTCTCCCAATGAGATGGATTGACACAGCGGCAGCAGCAATTGGCTCAAATGTAGCAACGATTGTGAGGTTGGCCCAGGACTGGGCAGTGTTTTGTTCTTATAGGGTTGCATAGCATAAGGTTGCTATGAGTCGGTACTGACTCGATGGCACCTAACAACTGTGAACCTTGTCTTCCAACCAGGCTGAACTCTTCACAAAATGTTGTGTCCTAATACAACATTTTCATGTTCAAGTATAAGCCCTGGACATTGGCCCTGATGACAGCATAAACCCCCTTACATCCAGCCTTTCCCGCTGACTCAACCCTGTCTAGGTCCACAGCCTCATCTCCCATTTGAGAAAAGTCTTTTCCACTTTGTTCTGCAAAAGATTATTTTGTTGTTAACAGAATGATAATTTATTAATTTATGATGAAAAATAGAAGCAGCTGGTGAACTCTGTGTTCTGTGAATTTTATGGCACTCATTAATTAACATCTGGAAAAGGGAATTGCTGGGTACCTGGGTTCCCAGTAAAGGTTACCTCCAGCTCCTACTTCCCTCATTGCCTGCTCATATTACTCAATTGTATTCTACTTTTTATTGCTATTTAACTGTTTTATTAAAAAGTCCTTTCCCCCTTGAATTCTTTTCATTTAAAAATATATACTGTGCATTAAAAATTATTAGATCAAATATGTGACTCAAATATAAATAAGTCCCACTACCTTTCTTTATACAACTTTTGGTCTACAGACAATAACAGATAAATATATTCATTTCTACAATATTATGCAGACAATAGTATGGTCATAAAAAACTTCAAAATCATCGTAATAATAATAAATACAACACTAAATTGAATGCTTACTATGTTCCAATCAGTTTTCTGTACATTTTTTTGGCAATATGATAAAAGTATATAAAGGAAGACATTCAACAATTTTTACATGTATATGTCAACGACATTGGTTATATTCTTCATGTTGTGCAACCATTATCACTATCTTTTTTCAAATGATTCTACCACAATTATCATATACTCAATATTCCTACATAAAACTTTCATTTTTCCCCTGCCTTCAACCCCTGGTAACCACTAATAGTCTTTGATTTTCATATATTTGCCTACCTCATACAAGTGAGATCATACAGTATTTTGTAAAGGACTTATTTCACTAAGTGTAACGTTTTCAAGGTTCATCCATGTTGTGGCATGCATGAGAATTTAATTTACTTTTATGATTGAGCAATATTTTATGTATATGTTATATTTTATGTATCAATTCTTCTGTTGGTGGACATTTCAGTGTTTCCACGTTTTGGCTATTACAGAAAAGTGCTGGAATGAACACTGGTGTATAGGTTTCTGTTTGCATTTCTGCTTTCACTACTTCTGAGTATATACCTAGAATTGGGATTCTTAAGTCATATGAAAGATCTTTGCCCAACTTTTTGAGAAGCATCCAAATTGTTTTCCACAATAGTTATGCCATTTTACATTCCATCAACAATGGTTGAGAGTTCCAGTTTCTCCAAAACGTGCACATCACTATGCTGAACATATTTATTATAATTGGTGATTAGGATTATTATGATTCCACCATAAATCCCTGCTTAAGGGAGGAAGTAGAGTATATAGCTCCATTTCCAACACTAACTCTTACTGTCCAACAAAATAGATAAGAATTTATAATCTAAGAGATGAATTTGAAAAATATAGAGCACGAAAACTGCCCAGATTATAAGGACAAAAAGAACAATAGAAGACAAAGGAAATAGAAGAAAAGTGAACTGATCATAAACTCTAGGGTAAACTGACAGAAGAGGGAATATTCAAGAGAAGGACTGCAGGAGGAGAATGAAGAGTCAATAGAATTTAGGGAATGGGAGAAAAGGAAAATAGATAATTAGAAAGGGGAACTTCAGTTTGATATCTTACAGACAAAGCAGGTTTGAGTGATGGCTAATAAAATATGACACTCCTAATAGCAGCAGCGGGATTAGAGATGGAGGACACTGGTGTTGTGCTCAAGTAAATTACCATGACCTCCCAGTTAATGCCTGGAGATCGTTAAATACATATGACTATAGGGTATGAATTCAGTTATTACCAACTGTTGTTAAGCCATCTCATAGTGACCCTACACACAACAGAATGAAACACTGCCCAGTCATTCTTCATCATTCCAATTGTTACGTTTGAACCCACTGCTGCAGTGTTACAGTGTCAACCTATCTCACTGGGGGTCTTTCTCTTTTATACTAGCTCTCCACTTTACCAAACATAACGTTCTTGTCCAGGAACTGGTTCCTCCTGATAACATGTCCAAAATACAGGAAATGAAGTCTTGCCATCCTCGCTACTAAAGAGCATTCTGGCTGGACTTCTTCCAATATAGATTTGTTTGTTCTTCTGATATAGTCCATGGACTTTCAATATTCTTTGCCAACACCACAATTCAAATGCATCAGTTCTTTTCCAATCTTCCTTATTCATTGCCCAGTTTTCACATACATACATTGCTGTTGTTGTTGTTAAGTGCCACTCCAACTCATGGTGCCCCTGTATAGGTTTTCTGAGGAGAGGTTGGTGGGTTAGAACTGCTGACCTAACAGTTCAAATTGACCTTGCAACATACATATGAGGAGACTGAAAATACCAAATCTTGGGTCAGGTACACTTTAATCTTCAAAGTGATGTCTTTGTTCTTTTAACACTTCAAAGAAATCTTTTGCAGCAGCTTTGTCAATACATTGGGTTGTTTGATTTCTGGACCGCTGTGTCCATGGGCATGGATTGTGGACCCAAATAAGATGAAATCCTTAACAACTTTAATCTTTTCTCCCTTTACCATGATGCTATTTAATGATCTAGTTATGAGGATTTTTGTTTTCTTTTGAAATTGTAACCATACTGAAGGCTGTAGTCTTTGATTATCATCAGGATGCATTTTAAGACCTCTTCATTCTCAGCAAGCAAAGTTGTGTCATCTGCATATGGCCAACACCAATACAAATGATCCTTCCTCCAATACTAATGAGGTGTTCTTTTTCATATTGCCCAGCTTCTCAGATTTTTTGCTCAGCATACAAATTGAATAGTTACATTAAAGTATACAACCCTGGTGCATACCTGTCCTGTTTTTAAGCCACACAGTATTCCTTTGTTCTTACAGAAGGATTGCCTCTTGATCTGTGTATTGATGTTGTTATTAGGTGCTGTTGAGTTGGTTCGGACTCATAGCAATCTTATGCACAATAGAATGAAGCATTACCCAGTCCTGTACCACCCTCACAATCATTGTTACATTTAAAAGAGTGCTGCTGCCACTGTGCCAATCCATCTCATTGGGGTCTTCCTCTTTTTTCTGACCCTCCACTTTACCAAACATAATATCCATCCTGAGGGACTGGTCTCTCTTGATAATATATCTGAGATATGAGAGATTATCTATGTATAAGATCCACAAAAACACAATTAAATGTTCTGGAGTCCCCATTCATTGCAATGCTATCCATAATTTCTTACAATTCACATAGTCACATGCCTCTGCATAGTTTATCTCTGTGATATTAATGAAACACACAAGATTATCTCTGTGATACTCTTTGCTTTAAGATCTGATGTCAACAATGATATCTCTTGTTCCATGTCCTCTTCTGATTTCAGTTTGAATTTCTAGCAGCTCCCTATTGATGTGCTGGTACAACCATTTTTTGAATTCTCTTCAGCAATATTTTGCTTTATTGTCGTATGAATGATATTGTGCCCCATCATTAAATGAAGGTGCTGAAAGCTTTGCTCCATCCACATCATTAAAGTTGACTCTATTTTGAAGAGGCAGCTCTTCCTAAATCATATTTTGAATACCTTCCAACCTGAGAAGCTCATTTTCTGGCACTGTATCAGACACTGTTTTAACTCTATTCATAAGATTTTCAGGGGTCAATCCCTCAGTAGTGGACTGCTAATTCCTTTGATAAATTCCACATTCTGTTGGTCCACTCTCTTTGGAATGGGCATAAATATGAACATCTATCTGCCAGGTAGATGTCTTCTAAGTTTATTGGCATGAACTAGCAAGTGCTTCCAGTGCTGCATCAGTTTGTTACATCATTTCAATTGGGCATTGAAATGGAACCTTGTTTTCCACTAATGCCTCGCCTTTCATCAATGTCTTCTGTGCATCCTGGACTTCTTCTTTTAATACCATCGGTTCTTGATCATATGGTACCTCCTGAATATTGACCAATTATTTTTGGTACTATAAGTCTGTATATTCCTTCTGTCTTTTCTAATGCTTCCCACATCATTCAATATTTTGCCCATAGAATCCTTCAATATTATAATCCAAGACTTGAATTTTCTGTTCAGTTCTTTCAGCTTAAGAAATGATGAGTATGTTCTTCTCTTTTGGTTTTCTAATTCCAGGTCTTTACACATTTTATTGTAATACTTTGTCTTCTTCAGTGCCCTTTGAAATGTTCTGTTCAGCTCTTTTACTTCATCATTTCTTCCATTCAACTTTAGCTACTCATCATTCAAGAGCAAGTTTCAGAATCTCTTCTGACATTCACTATGGTCTTTTCTTTCTTTCTTATATTTTAATGACCTTTTGCTTTCTTCATGTATGATATTCTTTATGTCGTTCCACAACTCCTCTGGTCTTTGGTCATTAGTGTTCAATGTGCCAAATCTGTTCTTGAGATGGTCTCTAAATTCAGGTGGGATACACTCCAGGACTTGTTTTCATATTCTTCAATTTCAACCTGAACTTTCATATGAGCAATTTGTAGTCGGTTCCACTTTCTACCCCTGGCCTTAGTTTCGCAGATGACATTGAGCTACTCCAACATCTTTTTCCACAGATGTCAATTTGATTCCTGTGTATTCCATTTGGTGACGTCCTGTGTATAGTTGCTGTCTATATTGTTGAAAAAAGGTATTTGTAATGAATATGTCATTGGTCTTGCAAAATTCTATTATGCAATCTCCAATGTCATTTCTATCACCACAGCCATATTTTTCAATTACTGATCCCTCCTCTTTGTTTCTAACGTTCACATTCTAATCACCAATAGTTATCACCATATCTTGATTACATGTTTGATCACTTTCTGAATCATCTACCATACTGAAAAAGCTGGTAGAATTTTTCAATTTCTACATCATTGGTTTTAGCAGTTGGTGAGTAAATCTGAATAATAGTTGCACTAATTGATCTTCCTTGTAAGCATATAGATATTATATCACAGACAGTATTACACTTCTGGATTTTGAAACATTCTTCTTGATGCTGAATGTGACACCATTCCTCTCCACTTTTTCATTCCAGTCAATGTGATTGCCCAATTCAAAATGGCCAATATCTGTCCATTTCAGTTTAGTAATGCCTAAAATATAGATCTTTATTAATTCCATTTCATTTTTTATGACTTCCAATTTTTCTAGATATATATTTCATATATTCCATGTTCTAGTTTCTAATAGATGTTTGAAACTGTTTCTTCTGATTTTGACCAGTGCCCCATCAGTAAATGAAGATCCTTATAGCTTTGTTCCATCCACATCATTAAGACTGACTCTACTCTAAGAAAGCAGCTCTTCTTCAGTCTTATTTTGAATGTTTTCCAACTGGAGGAGCTCATCTCCTGGCACTGTATCAGACAATGTTTTGTTTCTATTCATAAGATTTTTAGGGGCTAATTCCTCAGAAGTTGGCCACCTATTCCTTCTTCCTAGTCTGTTATTATCCTGGAAGTTCTGTTGACACCTATCCACCCTGCTGACTGAAACACTAGTAACATAGCTTTTAGCATCACAGCAATGTGCAAGCCACCACAGTATGACAAAATGACAGCCATCACCAAAGATTGCAATAAATCCATCTTCAACAACCAAGGACCCAAAGAAGTGAAGAATATAACAATTAGATGCTGGCATATAAGGAAATGTCTCCAGGAGTAGGCAAGTCACTAAGAAAAATAAGTTATAATAAGAAATGAGAAAATCTAAAACAATGGCTTCCTAGTGTAGCACTGTAGTACCAGCACTGGACTGTCAAACACAAGGTCAACAATTCAAACCCACCAACTGCTCCTTGGAAACCCTATACAGTATCGCTATGAGTTAGAACCGACTTGAGGGCACTTAACAAAAACAACAGGATAATGGAATGTTATGATACACAAAAGGAGAAAATGAGTCAATGAATACTAACCTTCAAGAATAGATAAAATCTATACTACACTTCCTTTATTCCCTTTAGCAGTGTGTGGATATGTTACTTAATAATAAATTAATCAAAGGTAAAGGAACTGTCCAATATTTTGGAAGAAAGTAGAATTCCAGGATGCCCTGCAAACAGACTATTATTTTCCAAAATATTAAATGAAACTAAACATCTTGTATCCACACCCAAGAGAGGTCAGAATCAGGTAGTCCCTCCCCTTGGCTAATGAGATTCTGGCAGAACACAGGGTCATAAGACAGAGGAACCCTAAAGAGTGGAAGCAGGTTCCCCTGACATGGCTGCCTGGGTCTCTCATGCCATTCATAATACTATAGCCCCAAAGTTACCCTTTTCCCTGGCTCTTGGCCCTAGCACCAGAATGTGAGTCACAGGGGTTGGAACTCTGGCAGTCACTGAGCTCTAATAAGTAACTCCCATTGATTTCCCAGCCCAGGGCCTCATCCTTCCTCCCCTTTCAGCTGCTCTGACTGCTGGCACCAGGAGGCAGGCTTGGAAAATCACTCACATATTATTGGTGATCTCCAGCCCCCACCTTCATTCATGTGTACACATAAGCTTTAGAAAACCTGTGGTGCAAGTCACACATAAGTAAATCAGAACCCAAGCAGACACTGTCACTGTGTCATCTGCTACCCTAATCCAAGTCACTGCTGCTACTGTAACAGCTCCAAGACAAGAACATGGAAAAGCTACTGCTTTGGGTTTCTATCTTCATCACTGTCCCAGAAGCCTTTGGTCAGACAGGTAGGAAAGTCAGAGGTTGGTCAAGGAGCATGGGATAAGAAAAGTTCAAACTATGATTTTTATTTCCTGCATTCATATTCCCTTTCTCCCCAACAGACCTCACTGGAAAGGTGTTTGTGTTCCCTAGAGAATCTTCTACTGACCATGTGAGCTTGATCACACAGCTGGACACACCTTTGAAAAATGTTACCTTGTGTTTTCGTGCCTATAGTGACCTCTCCAGACCCTACAGCCTCTTCTCCTACAACGTCCAGGACAAGGATAATGAGTTGCTAGTTTTTAAAGAAAAAGTTGGAGAGTACAGTATACACATTGGAAAAAGCAAAGTTACATATAAAGTTATTGAAGAGTTCCCTTCTCCAGTGCATATCTGTGCCAGCTGGGAGTCCTCCTCAGGCATTGCTGAGCTCTGGGTCAATGGGAATCCTGCAGTAAGGAAGGGTCTAAAGAAGGGATACTCTGTAGGAGTTAACCCCAAGATTATTTTGGGACAGGAGCAGGATGGCTATGGGAGTAGGTTTGATAAAAGCCAGTCCTTTGTGGGAGAGATTGGAGATCTGTACATGTGGGATTCTGTGCTGACTCCAGAAGAAGTCCAGTATGCATATCAGGGCTCTCTGGTCAATTCTAATATCCTGAATTGGAAGGCTCTGAATTATGAACTGAAAGGATATGTCATTATCAAAAACCTGGTATGGAAGTGAGGTCTTCACTTGAAAATGCAATGACCAATATGTAAGAGATCTGTCCAAGGCAACTGGATACCAAATCCTGTATTTGTATCTCTTTTTTCTTTTAACTTTCTGTCTACATATTTGTGCAATAAACTAAATACTGTATTATGCTACCTACAATAACAAGAATTATTTAGTGTTTATCAGAGTCCCAAACATTTTCTCTTCCATCTGCTATTTGTTATTTTATTAACCAAAAAAATCACATTACAAAGTATGTGGCCACCATGTCTGTCATGCTGTGATGGCTTGAACATTGCTATGGAGTTGGAACCTATGCCTCCAGTTTTTCTAATACCAGCAGGGTCACCCATAGTGAACAATCACCATGGAGCTTCTTTTTGTTGTTGTGTAATGCCGTCGAATCAGTTCCAACTCATAGTGATCCTATATAGGGTTTCCAAGGAGTGGCTGATGAGTTTGAACCACCAACCTTGTGATTCAAATTCACCTTGCGGTTCAATGTTGTATCCTACAGTGCCACACCAGGACTAGAATAAGCCAAACTAGAAAGAAAGGCCTGGTAATAGACTTCCAAAATTATCCAGTAGAATACAGTATGGATAACAATAGAATACTCTCTGATAGAGTGCTAGAACATGAGCCCCCTAAATTGGAGAGCACTCAAAATACATAGTGACCACAACAGTGGATTAGAATATACCAATGATTACGAAGATGGTGCAAGACCAGGTAACATTTCATTCTATTAGACATGGGGTTCTCTCTCTTTTTTACTTAGCACTGATGTAACAGAAATACCTTGAAAGGATAGAAATTTATTTTCTAATAGTTCTGGAAACTAAAAGTGCAAATTAGGGTTTAGGCCATAATTCCTTCCTTGTTGGTAGCCCCAGGCTTTCCTTGGCTCCTTGGCAATCGTAACATGGTATCTGCCTCGCCTAGTTTGTGAATGTCTGTGTCTTTATTGTTCTTAGGTTTAAGACATTAGATTAAGATGCTCTACATTGATATGACTGCAACTAACTGATTTATTCATTGCATTACACTAGACTTCATTATGGAAGGTAATCTATTCAACCAAAGCCAACTCATGAAATCAATTCATTTTATCTCATGATTAAATCATAAGATGACCAGGATTTCAGAACATATTTTGGGGTTACAACTGAATCCATAACAGTCACCGTGAGTTGAAGTCAACTTGACAACAACTAAAAACAACAAAGAATGGGGAGGGAAACTTTCAAGTAACTAAGAAGATGTATTACAAACTGGACCACTCAATGAGTATGGCAGTGGTAACACTTAAAAGAGCTAATGAGTAACTTCTATAATCATCATTTTAGTAGCAATTCAAAATTTGAGTGGAATCACAACAAAAATCCTTTATTTGATTTTCCAGGAGCAAACTGATCAAAATAAGGTCTGAGTTTAAGCTAGGGAGACAACAAGGCACATGCTACCCTAATGGTCAAAAATTGCTAGATCACATTTTCCTTCTTTGCAATGTGTCCTATGAATTGTCCAGAAATCACTTCACAGGAAAGATTACTAAAATGTTTGCCATGTTCTGCCTATTAGGCAATATTTGCATTGTCCATATTATCCCCAGCCATCTGGTAAGATAGAGTAAATGAATCGTTAAAAAACAAAAAAATACAGCAAAACTTTCAGTCACTAAACTTGTCATAGCCAAAAGTTTCCCACTGACACTTAAACGTCTATTCAGTCAATACCACCAAGAAAGCACAAATACGGCCTAACAAAATTGTTATAGGTGACGTCATGCATTTAAGATCATACCTTATACATATCCAGCCCTTACATAAAGGCTGACATTATTCAATATTGCAACGGTTTAATGGACTATTCCCAAGCTTATTATCAACAGATAAAATATCCTTCCAGTATCCTCTTCTTATAAAAGACATGTTCTTTATAACTTAGAACCAAGAAACTTGCTATGTTAGAAGGTGTCAAAGAAAATCACCTCTCAAAACACTCTGAGCAAGATCATTCCAGGTTCTACTTGCCACACATGCTACAGCCAAATTTAAAGGAATAGACACTTTAACCCACACATATCCCAATTAAACAGGGCCCTCTTCCAAGTACAGTCCTATAAGCCAGTATCTGACTTAAAACTCAGATTTAAATGAGTCCACTCTGGTAGCATAGTGGTTACGAATCGGGCTGCGAATCTCAAGGTCAGCAGTTTGAAACTACCAGTGGTTCCGCAGGAGAAAGATGAGGCATTCTGCTCCTGTAAAGATTTACAGCCTTGGAAACCCTGTACAGGGTCGCTATGAGTCAGAACCAACTCCACGGCACAAAACAACAACAACAACTGTAATCTCAAAGTAGATGGCATCACAAAAGTACACAACTTCCACCCAAGACTCCAGACCAAGCCTCCCCTAGATTTGCTTACCCCATGCCTTGCTTAACTTTGTTAACAATTTTAATGATTATTGTGCTGTTATCTTTATCCTTTTGTACATCTTAAGAACATTTCAATCTCGTCTCTGGCAAGTTGGAAATCATTAAGGACATTAAGTTAGTTAGACAGGAACTTTCACAATGTGGGAAATTTTTATTTCTAATTGCCACATCAGGACTTAAAGTTTGCTTTGTGGTTTCCTAATTTGAATTGCCTTTTCATAAACTTGTACTATGATTATTAGGAAGGCCTATCTATTCTTCTATAACAGATATTTCTATCAAAAAAAGCATGTGAACACACAATTTGCCCTAACATTGCCCAATTTTAGATTGTTTTAGTTTAACAGCTTTCCCTGCCAAGAAACCTAAAACAAATTTCAGGGAAAAGGCAAGAGCGTTCTCAGGTTATATAATTTATTCATCCAATTACTTATTGTATAATCACTCTATGCCAAGCACTATGTCAGATGCTGAAAATACAATATTGAATGGAACAAAGTGTTTCCATACCTAGAGTTTATATTCTATTAAATCTGTGTCATCTAAATATAGATTCTTTGTGACAATTAACTATCTCGGGTTGTAACCTAGGCTATGATATTATATTTTGAAGTTTGCTCCTGTGAATCCCATATTTAAAACTCTTCCATGGCTCCCCATGAGCTGTTGCCCATTGAGTCAATTCCAACTCATGGCCACCCTATAGATAGAGTAGAGCTGCTTCATAGAGTTTCCAAGGTTGTATCTTTATAGAAACAGATTGCTACATCTTTGTGCCATGGATTCATAAGCCCAACCTTTCATTAGGTAGTTGTGTTCTTAATCACTTTACCACCAGTGCTCTTTGGCTTCCCATATCTTACAGGATATAATTTGACATGATTTGTTGCTGTTGCTGTTAGGTGACATCGAGTTGGTACCAACTCATAGCAACATCATGCACAACAGAACGAAACACTTCCCAGTCCTGGGATAACCTCACAATTGTTACCATGCTTGAGACCATTGATGCTGCCACTTTGCCAATCCATCTAGCTGAGGGTCTTCCTCTTTCTCTCTGACCTTCCAGCTTTCCAAACATGACATCCTTCTCCAGGAACTGGCTTCTCCTAACAATATGTTTGAAGTATGAAAGACAAAGTTTGGCCATCCTGGGCTCCAAGGAGCACTCTGGCTGCACTTCTTCCAACACAGATCTGTTGGTTCTTTTGTCAGCCCATGGTACTTTCAATATTCTCCTCCAACACCACAACTCAAATGGATCAATTATTCTACCGTCTTCTTTATTCACTGCTCAGCTTTTGCATGCATATGAGTTATTGAAAATACCATGGTTTGGGTCAGGTGCACCTTAGTCCTCAAGCTGACATCTTCAACACTTTAAAAAGGTCTTGTGCAGCAGATTTGCCTAATGCAATATGCCATTTAATTTCTTGACTGCTGCTTCCATGAGTGTTGATGGTTGATCCAAGAAGAATGAAGTCTTTGACAACTTCAGTCTTTTCTCCATTGGTAAGAATGTTGTTTATTGGTCTAGTGGTGAGGATTTTTTGTTTTCTTTACATTGAAATGCAATCCATACTGAAGGATGTGATCTTTGATCTTCATCAGTAAGTATTTTAAATCCTCTACACTTTCAGCAAACAAGGTTGTATCATCTGCGCATCACAGGTTGTTAATGAGTCTTCCTCCAATCCTGATGCCATGTTTTTCTTCATAGAACCCAGCTTCTCAGATTATTTGCTCAGCATACAGGTTGAATAAGCATGGTGAAAGAATACAACCCTGTCGCACACCTTTCTTAATTTTAAACAATTCAGTGTTCCCATGTTCTGTTTAAACAACTGCCTCTTGGTTTATGTACAGATTCCTCATGAGCACAATTAAGTGTTCTGGAATACTCAGACTTCATAATGTTGCCCATAGCTTGTCATGATCCACACAATCGAAAGCCTTTGCATAGTCAATAAAGCACAGGTAAACACCTTTCTGGTGTTCTCTGCTTTCAGCCAAGATCCATCAAAATCAACAATGATATCCCTTGTTCCACGTCCTCTTCTGAATCCGGCTAGAACCTCTGGAAGTTCTCTGTCAATGTATGCTTGTAGCCATTTCTCTATTACCTTTAGTAAAACTTTACTTGCATGGGATGTCAAAGAGATTGTCTGATGATTTCTGCATTCCATTGGGTCACCTCTCTTTGGAATGGGAACAAATATGGATCTCTTCCAATCAGTTTACCAGATAATTGTCTTCTAAATTTCTTGGCATAGATGAGTGAGTGTCTCTAATGTCGTCTCACTTTCTTGAAAGACTTCAATTTTTTTCCATCAATTCCTGGTGCCTTGTTCTTTGACAATTCCTTCAATTCACCTTGGACCTCTTCCTTTAGTGTCATTGGCTCTTGATCATATGCCACCTCTTGAAACACTTGAACATCAACCATTTCTTTTTCGTACAGTGACTCTATTTATTCCTTCCATCTTCTTTTGATGCTTTCTGCATCATTCAATAATTTTCCCAGAGAATCCTTCAATAACAAAAGTCAAGGCTTGAATTTTTTCTTCAGTCCCCCCAGCTTGAGAAATGCTGAGCGTTTTCTTCCCTTTTGGTTTTCTGACTACAGAACTTTGCACATTTCGTTGTAATATTTGAGCTTGTCTTCTCGAGCTGACCTTTGAAATTTTCTGTTCATCTCTTGTATCTTCTCATTTCTTCCATTTGCTTTAGCATCTCTACGCTGGAAAACAAGTTTCAGAGTCTCTTCTGACACCCATTTTGAACTTTTCTTCTTTCTTGTCTTAATGACTTTTTGTTTTCTTCATGTAGGATGTTCTTCCATGGCCATTAGGGTCTAGTATATCTAGTGTCCATATCTATTTCTTCTCTTCATAGCCCTTTGCCTCTTGAGGTGTCTCCTTTGGAAATAACCCGAGATGACCACACATCAACTCCTTTTATGTGGTTCCCACCTTGTCCAAAATGCACATGCATTCATCCTTTGTGGCTATAAATTCAAAGAATCCAGGCTGATTTGAATGTAGATGCCACTTTCCTGTTTCCACAGTGGCTCCAGCTTTCTCAAAGCCTCTGAGTAACCCAACATCAAGGAGCATATTGCAACCTTTTTTGATTCCACCCTTTTTTTGCAACCCTCACGAGGCTTGAGCTGAAGAAATTGGAAAGACCACCACTCATCCTATCAGGATAGAAGAAACAAAACTCACCTCTCTCTCTTAGAAAACAAACATCTCTCTCCAAAGAAGTCTCTACACAAAATTATTTTCCATCTTTACATCTTTGTCCTGGCTGAGGGATACAAGAGTACCTAGTTCTTAACCATTTTCTTTGTAAAGTCTGCAGATGAGTGAGTATATATTAACTGTTTTTATCATCTGATATCTATCATCTCAATGGCATACTGTATCAAAACTGAGAAAAGAAGAGCTGCATTTTAATATTGTTTAAAACAGAGATGAGATTTCTGGTGACTTGCTTTGGAAGTTTTCTCAGGCACATTGGTAATTATAACTATGCAACATAAAAGGTGCAGAGAAAACTATTTAAGCCATTCAGAAACTGTAAGGAAATTGGAAGGACCTGGAAGGTATCATGCCCCAAGAACAATCACTATTCACTGTCAAAGATCTTGATAATTGCCACCCTCCTCACAATTGTCACTGGGATGATAGAATTTAGGGGACAAGGAGTACACAAAATGCACAATGAGTGACTAAAGCCAGGAGTCATCTCTAACACAAAAAGCTATTTTTTATCCTCTGTCTTATAGAAGTAAGGATCTGAAATTTTTTTTGTAGCTACAGAAAAATATTTTAGCCACATATTCCAACTCTAAAATTGGTTTCACCAGAGTTCACCAATTTTACGTTGTTTTAAGTACTTTAAGTTCTCTCTGAGTTTTATGTGAGAAGCCCTGTGGAAAAGCCTAAACTTAAAGCAATGAGGTCTCCTTAAATTGAGGATATGCCTTAGTTCAGGCTTGAGTTGGAGTGGGGATTAAAAAAGATATTTTCTCTAATCTAGACTAGAGAGGAATAATATACCGTCACATCTGGAGAGCAAGGTGGAGACTGTTTAGAAAATCATGGGACTATCTACTTTTTAGAAAGAAAGAAAAAAAAAAAAACAGATGTCCAAGACCATTCAAAAAACAGAAGGAAAAGTGAAATGTGACTTGGATCACTTTCAACTAGACCTAAATAGCTGATTAATTTATAAATTAAACTCACCTTGGGCTCCAGAACTTTCCATTCATGATTTGTGTGAACTTTCTTCTATGAGATCAATGTGGGAAATGCATAGAGGCACCATCATGTAGTTAGAGCAGTGACAAAAAGCATTTGCATCATATAACTTATAACCACAAGATTCCAAAGCAAACTAATGTTGCTAATGTATCGCACTGAGACCTATAGGCTTCAAGAAACTCACACTGCTGTAACTAGAGTGACAAACCAAGGGTAAATGAGAAGAACTTCAACTGGTGCTCTTGCTACTACAGCAGATTCTCTCCTCGTTGCAATTCATGAAGTTCTTATGAGGAGTATATGTGCGTGAACCATCTACTCAGTACATGTTCTGGCACATTGTAAGGGTTCAACTGGTATTAGCTCTGACAACGAAGAGAATATGGAAGGGAGTGAGTACCTAGAGCTTCAAATCATCTCCCTTAACTTCCTGATATATTCCTACAAATAAAAAGTCAATACGCATGCTCCATTTTAAGTCCTTGTCTCCAAACTGAAAGCTCACCTGATCAACAAACAAATCAAAACCTATTGCTGCTTATATGATCACTTTCTTTACAGGTAGGTTCGAACTGTCAACCTTTAGGTTAACAGTCAAGCCCAAAACATTTGTGTCAGTCAAACCCATGCACATTCCCTTTAATAGGAGAAATAAGATGAACTTTCTATATATACAGAGAGCCAGTACATTTGACTCATATATAGGTGTATTTTCATTGATACTAACAATGACAAACATTAACAATGTTCAAAAGAACATTCAACATGGCCTTCATCTGAGTTGAGTCTTTTTTTCTTAGAAGAAAATAATTTCAGATCATGTGAGAGCAAAGCTTGTCCAGCACCCATATGTGCTCCATTTGTAATGAGATGCCCTGGCTCAGTTTTGGAATCTGATTCTATGCAGACCCATGAGATACATAGTAAGTCTCATGGCGAATTAACCCAGGAGACAGAAGCTAGAAAACAACTTCTCCTCTGAAAGCCTCTTCCCAGTCACAGAGTAGAAAGGGGAACCTGCTCTAAAACTAAAGCCAACAGGGTCAAAGGGCTCAGTGTGAATGTGCCATCTTGTGCTTCAGTCAGAGTCCAGAGAAATGTATGTGACCTAACAATCAGATAAAGGCTGACCTGGAATCTGATACAGCTGAGCTTTTGTTTGACCAAGCAATGACAATCAGATTTCTTGACATTGCAGTTAACAAATTACTAAAGAAGTTAATCAATGAGCTGCAATTTTCCAGTATGTTCTAAAACCAGGGAGGGAAAAGCACTGACAGATTCCACAGACTTAAAAAGATGAGGGCATTTTTTGGGACCTGTTGACGTTTCTTTCAAAGAAAAAGTACTGTCCTCCTATTTATTTTAATGTTCATATAACTGTCAGTTCATGAAGAAGTCAACTCCTCCATCTCTGGCTCCTCAGACATATTTTTATTTAAAATATGAAAAGAAAAATGGTAGAAAAAAGGAAAGAAGAGAAGAAAAACGAAAACAGGAAAAGAGAGAATAAGAAAATCTGGCAAAAAGACAGGTCACTTTTTTTAACTGTATAGCTCCTTTAGACACAAAAATATAATTACAATGGGGTTTAGCCTACCTTGACTATTTTAATTTTTGAAAATGTAGATCTATTTCTTATAAATATTTAAGTATTTGTAAGTACCATGTTTTTGTCACAATTTCTTCCCTTTCCAAGGGGTATTGCTTTAGCATCCTCAAATTGTGTGTTCTCCCCTCCACTTTATTTTTCTTTTTGTCTCTAGTGGAAATATTGGCTTCATGAGTAAGATTTTGATGCATGAGCACATTTCAGTGTTCTTACTCTCCCACAGGGTTTTTATCCTTCTGGAATGTATAAATCATTTTGAAAGCTTCTTTCTGTTCTATACTGTGTTCGTGAGATTATCTCTTGGTGTGTTCCCTACACAGTACTACCCTTAGGGTACAGAAACAGAGAGGGCCCAGATTTGGATAGTAGAAGTATTGCTGCTACTGTGTCCAGCTACAATCACTTCTGGCTGGTCCAAACTCAAAAAAGCAACCAGTTGGGGAAAAGGAGGTAACTATTTGCTGCTAAAATAGTCCTTAAATTTATTGGCACATGTTCTAACAGCTTACCCAACCCCAACTGATGAAATGTACCCACCCAATCCACCCATGTAATTCTTGGACTCCATGATGTCTTCAGTAATTTCTCCCATCCCAAGGCGAACACTGGTATTCATTGTTACCTGATTTCTTTTGTATAAAACTATTTAAAACAACAAAAGGAAGACTCACAATGTCATTTATTCCCACGTCTCATTCTTCCCTGTGTCTTTCACTTGAGTGTCCCTCACTTCCAGGGACAGCAGAAGCCCTGTATTTGATATTTGATCCATAAATTCCTCTACAATAACAATTTTGGGTTGCTTCTGTGCCTCAAAGAGAGACAGATTAAGATGCTGGGACAACCAATATTTGCCCTCAATCTATAAGGAATGCTCAGACATCCTTGAAAATATCATTAAATTTTTTTCATGCAGGAAAATGCATAATGGAACTCCTAGTCAGGAAAGTAGTGTGGTTGGGAAGAATACTTGGAAAAATCAGGGTGAGTGGATGGCCCACTGTAGGAAGTTTAGATACTCACTTGACTGTACTCTACAGAGGGCAAATCTCAATTACTACAGGGTTCTTTTGTTTCACATATTTGTCTAAGTGGAGTGTTGATGTTGGCTGTAGCTGAGTTCCTCAAGCAGGGAAATTCTAGTGATCGTTACTGATGGCTATGCCTCACACACTGCACAATCTTTCCTGTAAATCAATAGTAAACAATATGGAAGGGAGAATTGGCTTAAAGGGGCTATTCAGTGCTTCCATTCTCTTGATCTGGCTCTCTTTTTGCTGTGTTTCCCCAAGTTTTAAGAATATCTTATCTCAAGATAGTCTTTCATTATCAATTCAATCCAATTCAAATGTGCCCCAAAGGCAATAAAGACACTTCTTTTTCCCTTTGTTTCTGGACTGTGTACCTTGCCAACTTTCCCTATATCTAGTGGATCACAAGCCATCCTATATATATCTCTATAACTCTTCAAAAAAATAAACTCTATTTATATTAAGTATATTTACAACAAATCTGTGACTGATTTGATGTGAAAGCAGTGCTTTGCAGGCCCTGAATTAAAGATACCAAGGATATTTTCTTTCCTCTAATTCAGTGCAGTTTAAGATTTACTTTTTCCCTACTGCAAATGGAGTCTTGGTGTGGAGCTGCAGGATAATGCGCTGAACTACAAGGTCAGTTCAGTGGTTCAAACCCACCAGCCGATCCTCAGAAACCCTATACAGGGTCATTTTGGATCGGCACCAACTCTAGGGCACTTAACAATAACAACAACTCCAAACAAGTCTGCACTTTTCCAGACTCAATATCTCCTAAATCTTTTTGTGTTGGTGTATGCCAATAATTTCAACAGGCTCATCAAGAAAGGGAGAAATCAAATGAAGTCTTTTGTTCTCATTTTAACACCATTCTTCTTTATATACTTCCTAAAATCAGGCTTTCCATCCCAAGACACTACTGAAATTTTGATCAATAAGGTCATCATCAGTGACCTCTCCTTTTGCTCAGTCTACTATCACCTGTTTTCAGGTGTCATCCTTTTTGACTTCTCCAAACTATTTAGGATCTGTGCCTTTAAGCTCAAATTTAAGATATGTTTAAAAAGTAAAAGTCATTATCCTTACTATGAATATAGTATTGTAAAGAGTCAAAGTTCCTATAATCTCGCCCTCACCTCAATATAGCTGTTAACCCAGTATAACATTGGGTATATATCATTTCACACATGTTTTACCTATATGATAGCACACTACATCATTAAATATTATGTTTGATATTTGATAGTATTTAATTTAAGCATCTGTTTACGGTCAGATATTGTTGAAGTCCAATAGAACAGTCTCTGATAAAGGAAATGCTTGATATATGCTCTATCCAGTGTGGTAGCTTCATTCGATAAGCACTGGACTGTGAACCATAAGGTCTACCATTCAAACCTGCCAGCCACTCTACAGGAGAAACATGAGGCTTTCTGCTCCCCCAAAGATATAAAAGGTTTGAAAATCCTATACAGGATCGCTATGAGTCGGAACCAACTGGATGACATTAACAACAACAATAACAGCCACATGTACCTTTTAAGCACTTGAAATGTGGCTAGTGTAGGTGAGGAATTGAATCTGTGTAAGATATATATATATATATTCTTTTACCATACTTGTTCAATATGTATGCTGAGCAAATAATACGAGAAGCTGGGTTTTATGAAGGAAAACGTGGCGTCAGGATTGGAGGAAGAC
>NW_006408560.1:19176933-19187053 GCF_000296735.1 Chrysochloris asiatica
TCTAAACCTTCATGCAAATCACATATACACATAATATATATGTTTATATTTACCCTGGTATGGCACTGTAGGATATACACCCAACTCCAAGGTTGGTTTTATTAACAAGGTCAAACATCAGTTGCTCCTCAGAAACCCTGTACAGGGTCGCTATGAGTTGGAACAACAACTATATATATATTGTTGTTGTTGTTAAGTGCCACTGATACACAGTTTCTGAAGAGCAACTGGTGAAGTTGCCAAACCTGCAGTTCAAACCAACCTTGCAGTCC
Organism: Chrysochloris asiatica; assembly: GCF_000296735.1. Classification (NCBI taxonomy): domain Eukaryota; kingdom Metazoa; phylum Chordata; class Mammalia; order Afrosoricida; family Chrysochloridae; genus Chrysochloris; species Chrysochloris asiatica. The sequence goes on from NW_006408560.1 coordinate 19,177,206, forward strand.
AGTGCATTAGCATTAGCCCACAGCACTACACCAGGGCTACAGTGTGTATATCTATCTATCTATCTATACATACATATGCATTATATATACATACTATATATAGTTGTTGCTAAGTGTTGCCAAGTTGGTTTCCACTCACAGCGACTATATATATATGTATATATAGATACATATCTGGTAGCGTAGTGGTTATGAATTGGCCTATGAACCACAAGGTCGACAGTTCGAAACTACCAGCTGTTCCATGGGATAAAGATGAGACTTTCTGCTCCTGTAAAGATTTACAGCCTTGGAAACCCTATACAGGGTCACTATGAGTCGGAATCAACTCCACAGCATGTAACAACAACATATATATCAATATATGTATATCTATATATCTGTATGTGGAGTCCTGGTGAGGCACTGTGGGTTAATGCACTGGACTGAAAACTTAGTTTGAAGTGCAAGGTTGGTGGCTCAAGCTTACCAGCTGTTCCTTAGAAACCCTATACAGGGTCGCTATAGGTCAAAACTGACTCGATGGTACTTTAACAACAATAATGTATCTCTATCTATCTATCTATCTATCTATCTATCTATCTATCTATATCTCATATAGATATTATGTGTATGTGTGTCTGTGTGTGTGTGTGTGTGAGCGAGAGAGAGAGAGAAAGAGAGATCTGAGAGAAGGTTTACAGAGCAAATCAGTTCTCTATTCAACAATCCATACACATTTGTTTCTGATCATTGATTGCAATTTCCACAATGTAACATCATTATCTTCCTCTCTGCCTTTCCTGTTTCCATTCCTCCTCCTTCTTTAACTATTCCTGCCTTCTTAATTTTGTCTGCAACAAATGCTTCCCCTTTGTTCTCAAACAGCTGATTAAAGAATGTGAAGCCCCCCCCTAGTGTTCACCTTATTGTTGTTGTCAAGCGCCATCGAGTCAATTCTGACCCATAGCAACCCTGTATAGGGTTTCCAAGGAGCAGCTGGTGAGCTTGAACTGCCGACCTTGCAATTCAAACTGCTTTGCAGTCTGGCACATTAACCCACAGCGCCACACAAGGACTTCAGACCTGTCTATTGTTTGGCTAAACTTTAGTCAGGAGGTGACTTCAGTTCCACACCTGAAGTAAGGGTGACTAAGGTCCATAATTTCAGGGTTCTCTATTCGACCAATAAACCTGGTCTTTTTTATGATGCTGAATTTTGTTCCACATTTTTCTCCCACTCTATCGAGGACCTTCTAATGTGATCCCTTCAGAGCAGTTGGTAGTGGTATCCAGACACCATCTAGGTCTTCTAGTCTCAGGTCATGGAGGCTGAGGTTCACATGGACAATTAGTCTATTGGGTGAATCATTTCCAAGTGTCTTTGCTTTTCTTCACTCTTCTTTGTCCAGACAAGGTGAGATATTTACAAACTTTTAAAACTCCAGTCGCTACTCACCATCTGAGTAAGATATAAACCATGTCTTTGTGGACTATGTTATGCCATTGACCTTGGAGTCCACTAAGATTATGGTCCTGAGCCCCCAGCCCAGTGACTCACTCCCTCAAACTATTTGGTTATAGCTAAGAACTTTTCCTAATTTTGCCCCCTATATGCGCTATTATATTCCTGGATATGTTTGCAGAATAAATAAGTACATATGTAGAAATATCCTCTGTCAGACTCATATGTATTCCCATTCTCCTTCTCACTCTACTCTTGTTTGCTTGTCTATCTATGCAGCCACTTGTAGATTATTGTTATTGCAGGTTTGGTATATAATGATATGTAATATATACTAGCACATAATTTTTTGTGTATTAACTTTTATTGTTGTGTTGTTTGTTAAGTGTCATATAGTAGGTTCTGACTCATAGCAACCCCGTGTAGAGTTTCTGAGGAGCAACTGGTGAGCTTCAACCACTGACCTTACAGTTCAAACAACTTTGCAGTCCAGTGCATTAACCCACAACACCACACCAGGACTCCTATGAACTCTTGTACTCCTTCTATTATCCTTCCTTCCTTTGCTTCCATCATTTTTGATGGCCTCCCTCTATTTTATATTGCCTTCTCCACCCAAGCAAATGTGTCTATTTAGTGATTTACCCTTCTTTCCCCTTCTCTCCAATCTACCCCTTGCAATCACCAAATAATGTTCCTTTTTGCGTGCAAAGCTTTTCTTAACTTTTAATAATAATGGTCTCATATAATATTTGTTCTTTTGTGATTGACTTATTTCACTCAGCATAATGTCCTACAAGTTTATCCATGTTACAAGGTGCTTCACAGATTCTTCATTATACTTTAGTGTTGTACCGTATTCCATTGTGTGTATGTATCATAGTTTGTCTACCCTTTCTTTCACTGATGAGCATTTAGGTTGTTTCCAGCATTTAGGTTCTTACTATTGTAAACAGTGTTGAAAACATGGATGTGCTTATATCTATATCACAGCTATTATTTCTATAGGCTATACACCTAATAGTGGGATTGCTGCATCATATTGTATTTCTGTTTCCAACTTTTAAATGAAGTTTAAAGATAAAGTTTATCTGCACCATACTGTTTCCAACAGAGATTGTACTATTTGGCAATCCCACCAGCAGTGTATGAGACTTCTAGTCTCTCCACACCCTCAACTGTATTCATTTATTTTTTATCTTTGCTATTAATGCTGGGGTGAGATGCTATCTCATTGTTGTTTTGATTTGTATCTTTCTAAGGTTGTTATAAAGTTCTCTGGTAGCATAGTGGTTACAAGTCAGGCTGCTAACTTCTCTCTCTCTCTCAAGGTCAGCAGTTCAAAACTACCAGCAGTTCCATGGGGAAAAGATGAGGCTTTCTGTTCCCATAATTATTTACAGCCTTGGGAACCCTACACAGGATTGTTATGAGGTGAAACCGACTCTAACGCACATCACCACCACCACCACCAAGATTATTATAGGGAACCCCATTGTGGTGCTGTGGGTTAATGTGCTGGACAGCAAAGTTAGTTGGTGGTGCAAGCTCACCAGCTGCTCCCAGGAAGCCCCAAACAGAGTCACTGTGGGTCAGAACTGACTTGATGGCACCTAACAACAAAAGGGTTGTTATTGAGCCATGGTGTGGCACTGTAGAATCAGCAATGGACTGCTAACCACAAGGTTGATGGCTATGTGAAAACCCTACCCTAACTCAACGACACTTAACAATAACAACAAGGTTGTTATGGAGAGTGTGTTGGCTTTTTAGTATAAGCACAGGACAGCAAACCACAAGATCAGTGGTTTCAGCCTACCAGCCACCTGTGCAGGAGAAAGATGAGGCTCTCTACTTTCCCATAGATTTAAAACCTCAGAAACCCTAAACAGGGTTGCTATAACTAAAAATTGGCTCAAAGATCTTAACAATAACAACAACAGGATTGTTATGAGTGGGAATCCACTCAATGACAGCAGGTAATGGCTAATGTTCATAAGCTTCTCTTCATGTCTTTATTGGCTGCCTAAATATCTTCTTCGGTGAAGTAGCTATTCATGGAGGAACTGAATTTTTAATATTATTTATTTATAACCACTTCCTTAGAATTCCACAGTCAATCCCTTTCATCTTTGCCTATCCACTTAGGAGCTCTGGTAGCATAGTGGTTGCAAATTGGGCCGCGAACCACAAGGTCAGCAGTTCGAAACTACCAGCTGTTCCGCGGGAGAAAGATGAGGCTTTCTGCTCCCATAAAGATTTACAGCCATGGAAACCCTGTACAGGGTCGCTACGAGTAGGAACCGACTCCACAGCACTTAACAACAACAACAACAATCCACTTAGTATCTCAGAGTTATTTTAATGTGAATCACTTTTCTAGTTGGTAACACTCATTTTATTAAATTCTGTAATATCCATAACATTAAAATGTTCTGAGATCCTCCAACCTCTTGTTGGTGTTGGTGTTGGTGTTGTTTTTTTTTTTTAAGCAAAATGGCTAAAATCAATATTTGCTATATGGTGACAATTCCCAAGTTCCTCAACAAATTTCTAGGAAATGTGTTGTAAGAGGGTGGTGGGTCAAAGAGAGTCTTGTATTTCTTCTAGTCATTACTAACAAGGAATGTTTCTTCCTCATGGACTTATCTCTTGCATATGGTGACATTTTTATGCACAGTACATCATACAATTTCCTATACTTCCCAAGTGCTACTTACTGGACACTATGTATGTTGCTAAATGTCATCATGTCAGTTCCAACTCACATCGACCCTGCATAGGATTTATGAGGAGTGTCTAGTGAGTTTGAACTGCCAACCTTGCAGTTCAAACCAAGTTTGTAGTCTGGTGCTTATCCAACAGCACCACACCAGCACTGAATAAAGGTTTGGGGCACTGGAGGGAGTTTACATCACATAGCAAACAATTTTAAATAAAATCCTACATTCCTTCATTCTTAAAAATCCCTTAAAAGAAGATTGAGGAGGAAGCAAAAGCAAAAAGCAGCTGGCAGGGGGATAACGATATGAACTGTGCTAGTACCCTTTTGATTATAGAGAAGAAGAAAAAACAACCCTCATTTATTTTGGTGTTCTTTGTATCCATTTCCCAATCTCTGTTCTAGAGCCCATGTTGCAATGGGAGTTTGCGCATGCTGATGTCCTATATTGATTCAGACACTGAGATTGAGGAATGCAAAGAAATAATCTCTCAGATGTGACAGAGTTCATTTGTCACAAAAGCTGGAGCAACTTTCCAGGGTTAACACCAGATAACCCTTTTGGTGGCTTTTCTCAACCTGTACATATTAACATTAGCTGGTAATCCCATCATTGCAACAATCATCAGCATTGACCATCACCTTCATACCCCCATGTTCTTCTGAGCATGTTGGCCAGAGACTGTGTACACACTGATCATCATTTCACAGATGTTCTCTAGTCTTATATCCCAAAACCAACCAATCTCCCTCGAAGACTCTACCACTCAGTATTCTTCTTTGTCACCTTGACCATCAACAACTTCCTCCTGCTCACAATGATAGGCTATGACTGCTTTGTGGCCATCAGCAACCCTCTGAGATATACAGTCTTCATGAACAAGAGTCGTGTGTTCAGCAGATGTGTGATGCTTTTGGGATTGACTTGGCCATGAGAACTGTCCAGGTGACATACATATTTACCTCACCAATTGTCAGAGCATGCTTGGGCATTTATTCTGTGACATCCTCCCTGTAATGAAACTCTTTTGAATTGACATGGCAATCAATGAGATAATTTTGTTGTCAATTTATTTGTGAACTTGGTCCCCACAGGCCTGGTCTTCATCTCCTATGTCCTCATTATCTATAGTCATTAAGATTGCCTCATCTGAGGGCTGGAAGCAGGTCTTTGCCACTTGTACTTCCCACCTCACTGTGGTTATTGTCCACTATGGCTATGCCTCTATTGCTTACCTCAAGTCAAGTCAGAAACTTCTGTAGAACAACACTTCCTCCCCTCAGTCACCTACTCAATCATCATTCCTCTGCTAAACCCTGTGTTTATAGTCTGAGGAACGAGGAGGTCAAGGATACCCTAGACAGAGCTGTGGGCAGAAATATTTAATACATTGACCCTTTTTTATATAAAGGAACTTATAACTTTGAGCAATATGTGTCCTCATTGAATTAAATGACATCACAAGTCTGTTCTGTGCAGTCTACTTTATAACGTACATCTTGCTTCAACAGTTATATTACAAAAGCCATATTAGTCTTCGTTTCCATATTTTTTAAAGTTTAGTACAGAGATTTTCACTGAAAAGTTAAATAGAATGGGCATGATTTTGAAGAAAGCATATCCAAATCTTGAAAGTGAGACAAGGAGCTTCTCGAAAGTATATTAAAATGGGATTATTTTATGTTTGAATTTTTTATATCCCTATCATTTTCATAATCTACAGAAAATTGAAATGGACAAAATCTTCCCTGCAAGATAAGATTAATCAATAGTGAGAGATACTTCTGGAAAAAAACTATATCAGAGTAAGGAAAGAAAGTTAAGATTTGCATATTTAAAATCTATATGGGTTAAGAAGTTGGAAAACCTTGGTTTAGTTCTTGAAATTTTCATTTATATTAATTTATGCAAGCCTTTGTTTCCAGACACCATGGTCTTCAGAGAGCTAGTCATGGCTGTAGATTATGTACAACTCTTGCTTGCCTCTCTAATCTGAATGAGTGCTCCTCAAGTTTTTTTGTTTTGTTTTCTGGTACCCGAGTTCTCTCCACAGAAACATGCTCTCTCTAGTCATCATAAAGAAAGGTAAATTGGTCAAAAAGAGCTGTATCTCGTTGGTGTGAGAATCATAAAATTATTCTTCATTTTCACAATACCATGGGACTTTCTGATACTATAAAGAAAAAATAAAACCAACTAGTACAAGAAGCCAGAAACAGAGATACAGTTGTTCAATCACTTAATTCTTCAAGAAAGGCAAAACTAAACAAAAAGGTCTGTAACTCTACTAGAAGGAACTCTGGTGGTGCAGTGTCTAAGTGTTCAGCTGCTAATCAAAAGGTGAGTGGTTTAAACCCACCAACTGCTCTGTGGCAGTCTGCTTCTACAAACATTTACAAGCTTGGAAACACTATGAGGCTTACACGGTCATTATGACTTACAATCCACTCCACAGCAACGAGTATTAGACCTTCTTTGAAGAAATCATTCTTTCCCCAGAGCTTCCAGAGACTTTTGTGGTTTTATGTCTTTACATTATTAGAAGATCACAGATTTGAAAGTTCTGTGGAGTATATTTCTACTCTGCATACATACGGTTACCATGAGTCAGAATCAACTCTGTGGTAAATGGTATACTCTGCCAGTTTACAGACTCTTTTATCATATACATCTTTCTACTAAAATGATTTACCTTAAAAATATTTTTCTGTTCATCCTTTAATGTGACTATTCTTCTTATTTACAAGGATGACTTCCTTTCCACTCTACTGAGAAGGGCTAAATAATTTGCCAAAAAGTATCTCTAGAGTAAGATCATAGACGTCTGAGACTCTAAGTAGGATGGCTATGGTTCCTCTGTATCTGTTCTTCTTTCTCTAATTTCTTCCTGTGTCTCTGCAATTCATGGGCTACAAAAATGAGACTTCCTACAGAAGCTTTTAAGAGGTCAAAACTGGGTCTGAGAGCAAGAAGCATACTGTGAGTTCTTTCCTAACAGCACTATCAGCTAGCCCAACACAGTTTCACAACCCCATACCTAATGAGGGGTAGGCATCCTCTAGAATGAGACTTCTTCTCCTGATAGTATGACAGAACCCCCTTCCATTACCACCAAGACTACCTATACTACCAGTTCTTAATTGCAGCTCACCCTCCTCAATTCTGTTGGAGTTAGCAACTGCTCTTATCTCCGTACACTATCTTTTTGTGTACAGAAGGGTTGTTCTAAGCAGGCAAGTGGAATGATGATGGGTAAGTGGGTGGTGATCAAAGTAGTTGTTCCAACCTTCTCCTTGGCACTGTCGTTGCCTCCCTCATGCAGTACTCCCCTTCCTATTTCACCATTCAGGCACTCTTTTATCAGTTCAGTGATCAAAGACAAAGGTTTCTCTAATATGATTTCTCAATCTAAATGCCCACAACAGCAGATAGACCAAAAGACACTTACACAATCAGAAGTTCAATGTCAAAGCTGGGCCAGGGAACAGTTGACTGGAAAAGTGAGTCATGAACCTTGAAGGAGAAACAGTGCTATTTATTACAAATGTTTAACTTCCTGTTCATATTTTTCTAAAATAAATATGATGTTGTTGTTGTTGAGTGCCATCAAGCCAGTTCTGGCTCATATCGCCCTGTATAGGGTTTCTGAGGAGTGGCTAGTAATTTTGAGCTGCCAACCTTGCAGTTCAAACTGACCTTGCGATCCACTGCCATAGTGGCACATCAGGACTCCAAAATAAATACATGGGCTCCTAATTTCTTAGATAATTAGATGCTGCACTATATGGGCAGAGTACCTGAAGTATGAAGCAAGTCAGGTCCTTGCTTTGTACTCACCAGAACCTTTTTATTGAAAATAATGTTTTTAATCTTGTCTCACTGAACCGCAAAACTGTATTTAATCCCCTGACCTATTTATTTTGCTCAGACTTTTAACTAGTGATAAATGCTGCCTTACATTGCCTTCAGCAGCATAATTAGCCTTTCTTCCACCCAGGCAGTGAGTTGTTCTTTCGTGTATGCCCCTAAAATTCTTAGTGTGAAATTTTACTATTTACAGCATGTTTATCAATGTGTTTTTATTGCTTGGTTATGAGTCTGTTTCTGTCACTAGACCATGATCATGTTCTGATTAGAACTCTTTTTTTGTTTTTCCTAACTGCTACATTCCATGCATAGAACAGTGCTTGGTAGAATGGGTGCTCCATAAATCTTCATTAGGTAGTTGAGAACCTATTGTGTGGAAAACACTGTGCTAGGTCATTTTAGCATATGTGGAACCACTATACACACCTGCTAGGTTCTTTCTCTGTCCTTAGCAGAGAAAGGGCTGTCACCTGAAAACAAACATAAAGAAAAATAAGCAAGTCTATAATGGAAGGGGCACTGGGTCTGTTTCTCCTTCACTGAATTCTCTGAAAACCAACTTCTCAGTGGCTTAAAAGCCCCCTCATCCCTACTGTCAATTCATTCATTTGCATGGATTAATCCCTTAACAACACAGAACCAGAACACTCAAGTTTTCCATTAATGAACATAGGGTTATCAAGAAAAGAATTCTTACTTATGCTAGGATACAACTTTTTTATTTATGAAATAAAATAGAATGAAATAAGTTGTTTTTTTGTTTTGTTTTGTTTTGTTTTTTAAAGAGTGATATTCTATATACAATTAATAATCAGGACATCTCTTCATTATGTTGTTGTTGCTAAGTGCTGGCAAGCTGTTTCCAACTCATACTGACCCTGTATCAGGTTTCCAAGGAGCAGCTGGTGAGTTTGAACCACCGACCTAACACTTTAAATCGACCCTACAGTATAGTAAGTTTACTATAAAGCCAACAAAATCCTTCCGCAATTTTAAGTTTTGAGTTGTACTCAAGCAAAATCTTAAGTCTCTATTGCTACTGAGGCCCAAATCCTCAAATTTCTTACCACCTCATCTCCCAATTCCTTTAATGAAATGAGGAAATGAGGAAAGCAGATTTGGAAATCCCAATTATCACAATAAAAAGTTGGTTGAAGGGCTCAACAATTTCTAGGAAAAAAAAGGAGAAAGAGAAGCTAGAAAGATCACCCTGGAGGATACATACATATCAGATGTTACATATATCTAATTTTTAAGAAAAGCTTCTTTGAAAGGAGCAGAAATTACAGAATAACAAAGCAACACAGTGTAAAGCAGATCATAAAGACCATTTATGAGGGATCTTGGCATGTTTCTATAGGATAAGCACTGGACTGCTAACTACAGGGTTGTTGGTGCACACCTACCAGCAGCTCCTGGGAAACTCTATGAAAGGCCTCTGTGAATTGGAACCTACTTGATGACAAACAATGACACTGTTGTGCAGGCACCATCCTAAATGCTGCTGGTGGTGATACTTGAGTGACCAAAAAAAACCAAAAACAGGATTCTTCAGGGGCTCTGATGTGGCACTTTAGGATAAGCACTGGACTGCTAACCACAAGGTCAGCAGTTCAAACCTACCAGTCGCTCTTGACTCATAGGGTCACTATGAGTTGGAATTGATTTGATAGCACACAACAACAGCACTGTTCTACAGGCACTATCCTAAGTGGCTGTGGTGGTTCTATGCTGTGGGGGCAGAAAGCTTCATCTTCTTTCACAAAGCAGCTGGTGGATTCAAACTGCTGACCTCGTAGCTAGCAGTCCAATGC
>NW_006408560.1:19188303-19190853 GCF_000296735.1 Chrysochloris asiatica
GTAAACATCTTTCTGATATTCTCTGCTTTCAGCCAAGATCCTCAGACATTAGCAATGATATCCCTCATTCCACGGCCTCTTCTGAATCCAGCTTGAACCTCTGACAGTTCTCAGTCAATAGTAGTTTATATAAATTATTTCAATTAATAGTACTTTAACTTTACACTATTTTGTGCTTCACAACATTCTTTAAATATAATGTCCTCTTTGGTCCTCTACAATATCCTTATGAAATCTGTATGTTTCAGATATAATAAGGTCCTGAGGTAACACAAACAGTTTGCACTTGCTTATTAACCAAAGGAACTCTGGTAGCATAGTAGTTACGAATCGGGCTGCTAACCTCAAGGTCAGAAGTTTGAAACTACCAGCAGTTCCACAGGAGAAAGTGAGGCTTTCTGCTCCTGTAAAGATTTACAGCCTTGGAAACCCTGTACAGGTCGCTATGAGTCGAAACCGACTCCACAGCACATAACCACCACCACTAACTAAAGGTTGGTGGTTTGAGGCACTGAAGGATAAGCACTGGGCTGCTAACTGCAAGGTTGGTGGTTCAAACCCACCAGTAGCTATTTGGAAACCCTACGCAAGGTAGCTGTGAGTCAGAACTGACTCTACGGCACTTAACAACAACAACGGTGCCTCCAAGGAAGAAAAACTTGGTGATCTGCTTCCACAAAGAATACAACCAAGAAAACTGGGCAGAGCTCAGTTGTTATCTGTAATGCATATTACAGATATACATACTAATTACATATTACAAGGCTGTTTCAAACCTTCTCCTCAGCAGCAGTGGTTGCCTCTCCTGCCCAACAATCTGAACTAACTAGATAGCAAGGGATTTTTAGGTGTAATGGCAGAAAAGTTAACTGACTAATTTGAAATCACACGGTTAATAATTGACAGAACTGGAATTGTTACCAAGATCCAATAGCTAACTGCAACTGTTGATGCTTTGTACCACATCACCAGTCATTTTCATCGTTAATCTTTCTGAAAGACAATATATTCTCCCCCAACTAAATCCACTCCTATTATAGCCTAGATATCACTTCGAACACCAACAAAATCCTTCTAAAATCATTTATGAGATGTTCCTCCCATTAGTTCCCACAGCACTCTAAGTTTGCCTCTGCCTTGGCAATGAATTAAGTGTGCCCATACTATAATCTACTTCCCCTACTACAGTAAGATCCTTCTCAGAAACTCTGCTTTGTATCCCCAGTGCCTAACACAGACGCTGGCATAAGATACATCTTTGTTGTTGTTGTTGTTAAGTGCCGTCGAGTCGGTTTCGACCCATAGCGACCCTGAATAGGGTTTCCGAGGCTGTAAATCTTTACGGGAGCAGATCGCCTCATCTTTCTCCCGTGGAGCAGCTGGTAGTTTCGAACTGCTGACCTTCCGGTTCGCAGCCCGATTCGTAACCACTACGCTACCAGAGCTCCTAAGATACATCTTAATAGTTATTAAATATAAAATTGAAATGCATATTGGGCAGATTTGTAACTGGCTCAGTATGGTCACAATTGGTGACCATTGCTATCCTGTGTTATGAAGAATCCAGATTGTTAAGATGATGGTCTTGCCTCTGTTGTAAAAAGTTCAGATTCTTTTGCTTCAGAGATGTGTTTCCTGTGTGTGATCTTTCTGTCTCCTTGCTTGCTTTGAAGTACGAGCTGCAGCATCTCTGAGCTATCAAAGTGCTGCGCTTTGGTAATATTTCTTCTTTCTTACATACTGCTTCCAAATGCTGGTTGATTAATCAGATAAATAGTATATAGAATTACCATAAAGTAACACCTTTGAGAAGCAGCATTATGGAGGGATGAAGAAAAAGGATCTGGAATCAGATGGCCTGGGTTTTCATTTTTCCTTTGCCACTCATTAGATGTTCTGTCCCATCTATGCCTGCATTTCCACGTTTGTAAAATAGAGACATCATAGCACCTAAAGAGGTACAATGGAGGTCCTGGTGTGGTGCTGTGTGTTAATGTACTGAACTGCAAGATCAATTTGAACAACAACAAGGAGATAAAGTGATAATTAGTATCCTCATTTTTATAGCTTGGGCTTCTTCTAGTTGTTGTTAAGTGCCCTCAAGTTGGTTCAAACCCATAGTGACCCTGTATAGGATTTCCAAGGAGTGGCTGATGAGCTTGAACCACTGACCTTGTGGTTCAAATCGACTTTGCAGTCCAGAGCATTAACTCACAGCATAACACAAATAAGTTGCTGCATACGTAATAAGTAGTAGAGTTGTCTGCCTGACATCAAATTCTATACTCCTTTCACTATTTTATGTTGTTGTTACGTGTCATCGAATCAGTTCTGACTCACAGCAACCCTGTATAGGGTTTCCGAGGAGTGGTTGGTGAATTTGAACCACCATCCTTGCGGTTCAAACATACCTTGCAGATCAGTGCTTATCCTGCACCACCACACCAGAACTATTTTATTTGTTGTTGTCAGGTGCCATCGAGTCGGAACCGACTCATAGCGACCCCATGCACAGCAGAACGAAACAACATCTGATCCTGGGCCAACCTC
>NW_006408560.1:19191213-19209705 GCF_000296735.1 Chrysochloris asiatica
GATCGAGTCAATTCTGAATCATAGCCACCCTGTATAGGGTTTCTGAAGAGTGCTGGTGAACTTGAACCGCTGACCTTGAGGTTCAAACCAACCATGCAGTCTAGCACATTAACTCACAGTGCCACACCAGGATTCCATGAATCTATAAAAGCATTCCCATGTTGTCATTTAATAATATGGCCACATAGAAATGAGGTCAAGGAAACTGGAAGCCTCTATCCATTAGCAGGTCTGCTCTCCCAGGGTTGTTATAACAACATTCAGCAAATAACTTGAAACAACAGAAACGCATTGTCTCACAGTTCTGTCTCACAGTTGTTGCTGTGCTACTCTACTGTTGTTGGTAGGTACTGTAATGGAGTGAATTTGTCACCACAGAAATATGTCAGCTTGGATAGACCATGATTCTCAGTGGTGTGACAGTTATGTGACAATCCCTCATGATGTGATCTGATGTGATAAACCAGTAAAGGCTAAAGCGCAAAACGTTCTTGTCGTTAGGTAACATGAAGTTGGTTCCAACTCATAGTGACCATAACAAAACAGAACAAAACACTACCTAGTCCTGCGCCAGTCTCACAATTGTTGGTACACTTAAGCTGATTTTTCTGCCACTGTGCCAATCCATCTCACTGAGGGTCTTCCCTCTACTTTACCAAGCATAATGTCCTTCTCCAGGGACTGGTGCCTCTTGATAATATATCTGAAGTATGAGAGACAAAGTCTCATCATCCTGGCTTCTAAGGAACATTTTGGTTATACTTTTTCCAACACAGATTGGATTGTTCTTCTGATAGTCCATGGTACTTTCAGTATTCATTTCCAACATCATAAATCAAATGCATCAGCTCTATGATCTTACTTATTCTTTGTCCAAATTTCACATGCATATGAGGCTACTGAAATTACCACGGCTTGGATCAGGCACACCTTGGTACTCAAACTGACATCATTGCTGTTGAACACTTTAAATTGCAATACATCAATTGATTTTTTGACTGCTGCTTCCTGTAGTGTTGATTGGAGATCAAAGCAAAACGAAGTCTTTGACAATTTCAATCTTTTATCCATTTATCATGATGTTATTTTTTGGTTCAATTGTCAGGATTTTTGTTTTCTTTACACTGAGGTGCAATCTATACTGAAGTCAGTAATCTTTAATCTTCCTCAGTAAGCATTTTAACTCCTCTTCACTTCTAGTAAGCAAGGTTGTGTGATCTGCATATCACAGGCTGTTAATATGTCTTCCTCCAATCGTGATGCCACGTTCTTCTTCATATAATCCAGTTTCTCAGATTATTTGTTCATCATACAGATTGAATAAGTATGGTAAAAGAATACAGTCCAGGTACACAACTTTCCTGATTTCAAGCCATCCAGTGTTCCCTTGTCCTGTTCAAACTACTGTCACTTTGTCTATGGACAGGTTCCTCATGAGCACAATGAAGTGTTCTGGAATACTGATTCTTCGCAATGATACCCATAGTTTGTAGTGATCCACATAGTCAAAAGCCATTGCATAGTCAATATAGCATAGGTAAACATCTTTCTGGTATTAATATCTTTAAATGTAGATTCATCTGACATCAGCAATAATACCTGTCATTCCATGTCCTCTTCTCAATCCATCTTGAGTTTCTGGCAGTTCCCTGTCAATGTATTGTTGAAGTTGTTTTTAAATAATCTTCAGCAAAATTTTACTTCACATGTGATACTGATAAAATTGTTCAATGATTTCAACATTACGTTGGGTCTTCTTTCTTTGGAATAGTCTCAAATATGGGTCTCTTCCAATCAATTGATCAAGTCTACCAAATTTCTTGGCATAGAAGATAGTACACCCAGAGTCACATCATTTTGTTGAAAGTTTGCAATTTATATTCCATAAATTCTTGAAGCCTTATTTCTCACCAATGCCTTCAGTGCAGCTTAGACTTCTTCCTTCAGTACCATAGGTTCTTGCTCATATAATACCTCCTGAAATTGTTGAACATTCACCATTTCTTTTTGGTACAGTGACTCTGTGTAGATCTTCCTTCTTCTTTTGATGTTTTCTTCGTTTTTCAATATTTGTCCATGGAATCCTTCAATATCGCAAGGGAAGGCTTGAATTGTTCCTTCAGTTCTTTCAGCTGGAGAAATGTTGAGTATGTTCTTCCCTCTGTTTTCTAACTCTATCATTAGAATATTTGACTTTTCTCAAGCAGTGCTTTGAAATTTTCTGCTCAGCTCTTTACTTCTTCATTTCTTCCATTCGCTTTAGCATCTCTGCATGGGAGAACAAGTTTCAGAGTCTCTTCTGACATTCATGTTGGTCTTTTCTTTCTTTTCTGTCTTTTTAATGACCTTTTGCTTTCTTCCTGCATGATGCTCTTGATGTTATGCCCAGTTCCTCTGCTCTTCAATAATTAGCATCTAATGTATTAAATCTGTCATAGAGATGCTTTCTAAATTCCAGTGGAATATATTCAAGATCAAGCTTTGACTCCCACTAACTTGTTTCAATTTTCTTCAGCTTCAGCCTGAATTTGCATAGGGGCAATTGATGGTCAACTCCACAGTCAACCCCTAACCTCATTTTGGCTAATGATATTGAGATAATCTGTCAGTTTGTCATACTGTGGTAGTTTTCTGCCTTACTGGAAGCTATGCCACTGATATTTTAAGTACCAACAGGGTCACACCTTGTGGACAGGTTTCAACGGAGCTTCCAGACTAAGACAGACTAGAAGGAGGAGATTCAGACTAACCACTGAAAACCTTATGAATAGCAGCAGAACATTGACAGATATAGTGCCAGAAGATGAAAATATTGTGAATGAGTCTCATGGATTGGAAGGCACTCAAAGTATGACAGGGGAAAAACTGACTTCTCAAAGTAGAGTTGACTGTGATGATGCGAATGGATTAAAACTTTCAGGATCTTCATTTGCTGATGGGGCATAACTCAAAATGAGAAGGAATAGCTGCAAACTTCCATTAATAATAGGAACATGGATTCTACAAAACATGAATTTAGGAAAATTGGAAGTTGTCAAAATGAAATGAAATACATAAAAATTGGTATCCTTGGCATTGTTGTTGTTGTTAAGTGCCATTGAGTTGGTTTGACTCATAGCAACACTGTATAGGGTTCCCAAGGAACAGTTGGTGGATTTTAACTGCTGACCTTGTGGATAACTGTTTAGTGTTTATACTACAGCACCACACCAGTACTTTATTCTATGCATTTGTTGTTGTTGTTGTTGTTAAGTGCCATTGAGTTGGTTTGACTCATAGCAACACTGTATAGGGTTCCCAAGGAACAGTTGGTGGATTTTAACTGCTGACCTTGTGGATAACTGTTTAGTGTTTATACTACAGCACCACACCAGTACTTTATTCTATGCATTAGTGAGCTGAAATAGACTGGTACTGACATTTTTAATCTGACAATAATATGGTTTACTATGCCAAGAACGACAAATTCAAGAAGAATGACATAGCATTCATTATTAAAAAAAAATACCATTTCAAGATTTTTCTTTACGTACATACTGTCTATGATAGAATAACATCTATATATCTATAAGGAAGACCAGTTAATACCACTATTATTCAAATTTACACTCCAATCACTAAAGCCAGTGATGATGAAATTGAACAATTCTATGACCTTCTTCAGTCTGAAACGGATCATGAAATCAAGATGTATTTATAATTACTGGTGGTTGGAATGAGAAGGTTGGAAATAAAGAGAAAGGATCGTAGTTGAGAAATACGGCCCTGGTGATAGAAATGATGCTGGAGATTGAGTGATAGAATTTATAAGACCAATGTCTTTTTCATTCTCCACCACTCACCTGTCAGTGTGTCGTACTGTGGTGGCTTGTGAGTTGCTGTGATTCTGAAAGCTATGCCACTGGTATTTTCAATACCAGCAGGGTCACCCATGGTGGATAACTTTCAGATGAGCTTCGAGATGAAGACAGATTAGGAAGAAGGAGTGACGAACTACTTCCGAATATTTAGTCACTGAAAACCTTACGAATAGCAGAGAAATACTGCCAGATATAGTGCCAGAAAGTGAGTCTCTCAAGTTGGAAGGCACTTAAAATGTGACTGGGGAAGAGTTGCCCCCTCAAAGTAGAGTTGACAATGATGACACAAACAGAGTAAGGCCCAAGGGACCTGCATTTGCTGATGGGGCACACCACAAAATGAAGAGAAACAGCTGTAAATATCCATTGAAAATCAGAACATGGAATGTATGAAATGAATCTGGGAAAATTGGAAGTTGTCAAAAATGAAATAGAACGCATAAACATCGATATCTGAGGCATTAGTGAACTGAAATAGACTGGTATTGGCCAATTTGAATCTGACAACCACATGGTTTACTATGCTGGAAATGACAAATTGAAGAGGAATAGGGCTGCATTCATTGTCAAAAAGAGCATATCCAGATCAGTCATGAGGTACAACGTTATCTGTGATAGGGTAATATCCATGCATCTACAGGGAAGCCCAGTTAATACCACTATTATTCAAATTTACACACCAACCACTAAAGCCAGTAAGGATGAAATAGATTAATTCTACCAAATTCTTCAATCTGTGTGGATCATGACAAGCTATGGACAACATTACGAAGTATGAGTATTCCGGAACACTTAATTGTGCTCATGAGGAATCTGTACATACACCAAGAGGCAGCTGTTCAAACAGAACGTAGGAATACTGAATGGTTTAATATTAAGAAAGGTGTGCAACAAGGTTGTATTCTTTCACCATGATTATACAACCTGTATGCTGAGCAAATAATCTGAGAGCTGGGTTCTATGAAGAAAAATGTGGCATCAGGATTGGAGGAAGACTCATTCACAACCTGCGATATGCAAAAGATAAAACTTTCTTTGTTGAAAGTGAAGAGGACTTAAAACATTTACTGATGAAGATCAAAGAGCACAGCCTTCAGTATGGATTACATCTCAATGTAAAGAAAACAAAAATCCTCACCACTGGACCAATAAACAACATTCTTATCAATGGAGAAAAGATTGAAATTGTCAAGGACTTCATTCTTCTTGGATCAACAATCAACACTCGTGGAAGCAGCAGTCAAGAAATCAAAGACATATTGCGTTAGGCAAATCTGCTGCACAAGATCTTTTTCAAATGTTGAAGAGTAAAGATGTCAGCTTGAGGACTAAGGTGTGTGCCTGATCCAAGCCAAGGTATTTTCAATAACTTCATATGCATGTGAAAACTGGACAGTGAATAAGGAAGACCATAGAAGAATTGATGCTTTTGAGTTATGGTGCTAGAGGAGAATATTGAAAGTGCCATGGGCTGCTAAAAGAACCAACAGATCTGTTTGGAAGAAGCGCAGCTAGAGTACTCCTTGGAGGCCAAGATGGGCAAACTTCGTCTCTCACACTTCAAGCATATTGTCAGGAGGGACAGTTGCTGGAGAAGGATACCATATTTGGTAAAGTGGAGGGTCAGATGAAAAGAGGAAGACGCCCAACAAGATGGATTGTCCAAGTGGCAGCATCGATGGACTCAAGCATGACAACAGTAGTGAGGTTGGCCCAGGATCAGGCAGTGTTTCCTTCTCCTGTGCATAAGATCGCTATGAATCGCTACCAACTCAATGGCACCTAACAACAATAACAATGACTTATTCATTGCAAACATCTTTTTTTAAAAAAAACAACATCAATACAGATGTAATATACAGGAGTCAAACTGACTATATCTGTGGGAATAAACTGTGGAAAAGCTCAATATCTTCACTAAGGGTGAAATGCACCACCTTTAATACCACAAGGACCTTGATTCAATGTCTGGGAGATTTCCAAGGGTATGGCATGCTACACCTTTTATCTTACAAGAAATAAAAGGAGAGAGACATGAGCAGAGAAAGAGGGACTCACTACCACCAAGAAAGAACCAAGAGCGGAGTGCATCCATTGGACCCGCAGTTCCTGTACTATGAAGCTCCTAGATCCAGAGAATGATTGATGTCAAGGCAGCTGGAGATCTCCAAGGAATGATGGGCCTACAGGTGCTGAAAGGAGACAACGACTTTTCCTCAGAGCCTGTACTCTGAATTTGGACTTCTAGACTTCTCACCTATGAGAGAATTAATTTCTGTTTGTTTTGTGGTATTTCTATTATGTTGTTGTTGTGAAGTGCTGTCGAGTTGGTTGCGACCCTGTATAGGGTTTCCAAGGAGCAGCTGGTGAGCTTGAACTACCGACCTTGCAGTTCTGGTGCATTAACCCATAGCACCACACCAGGACTCCATTTCTATTATGTTGTTCTTGTTGTTATGTGCCGTGGAGTCAGTTCCGACTCATAGCGACCCTATACAGGGTTTCCAAGGCTATAAATCTTTACGGGAGTAGAAAGCCTCATCTTTCTCCCACGGAACAGCTGGTAGTTTTGAACTGCTTTCTATTATAGCAGCACTAAATAGCTAAGACAGCTGCTGTCAAGTAGGTTCCAGCTCACAGCAACACTAGAACAAAACACTGCCTGGGTCTGCACCATCCTCACAATCACTGTTACGCTTGATCCCATTGTTCTGAAGGGAAGGACTCAAAATCAATAAGATTGCCAGTTATTCTCCCTCCAGTCTCCAGGGAATGATCCTTTCTTGTCTCTTCCAGTTTCTGGTAGCCCCAGGCATGCTTTAACCTTAAGTCAAAGATGCATCTTCACATGGCTGTTCCTATAGATCTCTGCATCTCTTCTACTCTTTGATAAGAACATCACTCAGATTGTATTTGGGCCCACCTTACTGCAATATGACCTCATCCTAGTTTTACTGGCAATACCTTCAAAGATCCTATTTCCTAACAAGGTCACATTCACAGGTGCTGGGATAAAGACTTCAACATATTTGGGGAGGGGCATAATCTAACCCAAAATATCCAACCATCATCCTCTCCCATCCTACCACCATTCTCACTCTTCTTGTTCCCTTCAAAGTATGGGGTGAGGATGAAAGGAAGGTAAAGAACAATAGGAGGTTGGCCCAGGATTGGGCAGTGTTTCGTTCCGCTGTGCATAAGGTCGCTATGGGTAGGTACTGAGTCAATGGCACCTAACAACAATAACAACAATGCTGAACTGTGTCTGTATAAATCACAGCCAAGAAAACCTTATGGGGGCAGTACTACACAGTCACCCAGGGTTGCTATGAGTCAAAATGGGCTTCTAACAAGGTTGAGCTGCAGACAGGCAACAAACCTCATGAAAACATTCATGAGGATAGGGCAGAGGTAGGCAGAAAACCTCCTCTCTTCCCTTGCTGCTGTGACCAGTGAAAAAGTGACCACCCTGAACATGGCAAGGTCAGCAGTTTGAGTACACCAGCCACTCTGGGGGAAAGATAAAGCTTTCTACTCCTGTAAAAATTTACAGTCTCTGAAACACAGAGTTAAAACCAACTCGACAGCACACAGTAACAAAAATCCTCATGGAAAGAGATTGCCTGATTTTTCTCCCACAGAGGCATTGGTGAGTTCAGACTACTAACCTTTCAATTAAAAGACAAGCACTTTATCACTGTACCACTAGGGCTCTTTACTGCCGCCATGATAGTAATAACTTACGATGATAGAAGAATCCCAGTCACGTCCATTCTTTCATTTTTCTAAAGTTAAAAAGTTACTGAAATATTACCACAATGATGCAAAACTTACTTACTGACATCTCATCCCCTTGTTGGATTTCTTCATGGACAGCAGATTCAGTGATCTGACACTAGCCCTAGAAGGGAAGGGAAAAGAAAGCCAGAGAGAGATAGTAGGGAGGATGGCATGACAAGAACACATGAGTTTCTTGTGATCCAGTGGACTGGGTGGAGGGGAGGGCTTGAACAACATGCAAGGTCTCCACCTAAGAGGGCAGCCTACCAGGTAAGAGGGCCCAGCAGGAAGATGTGGTGTTTGGCCTGTGCAGTAGGGATCTAAGATGGAAAGGATTCCCTTCCCATGCCCAGGAGTTGTTTACAAAAGTTTTGTAGAGACCTACAAAAAAATGCATGCATACACCAGAGCTGGAGTTTGAATGTCTGCCATGCACAAAACTAGTCTTGATAATTATCTTCACATAGAATGGAAAACGTAGTTGACAATCAAGTTAACAGCCACTTATCTCTATTTTTTCTTCTTACCCACATAGATACCTTAAAGGGCTAAGTCTTAATAGAGCCTTGCAGAGTCAGACTAGGGTTTCTCCCCATCATAGGCTTTGAATTTACTAAAGTAAATTCTCAATACAAAAAGAAAGAGTAAAAGGATAGTCAAAAGAATAACCTTATTTCCCCACTGTTCCTCATGACCTGCAAATCAAGAATCCAGCCATTGACAAAACTGTTGGAGAGGCTTAGAAGAGAAAACCACAACTTTTAATAATTGAAAAATTGATTGAGAAGGAGATATTTAGGAATCTAAAAAGTGGCATTCAGAAACAAGAAATAGAAACTCTACAGATCCTGGTTGGAGAAAGAAAACCAAACTATATCCCCCCACTACATTAAAGGTGACCAATCAACTGATCACATACAAATAAAATTTTGGAAAACAGTTTTGCTCTCAGTGGAGTCTCTCCAGTAACATGCAAGCATTTTGTTCAACCTTCAAAAGTGAGAGCTCTGTACACATTTTCAAATGGATTATATATGTATGCAAGCTGTGCCTGCCACTTTACAAGAGCTCAATAAACATTTGTTGAATGACAACAAATGTGTGCATGAGGTTGTGCCTTGACTGCAAAGATTAGGTGGTAACCACAAGTGGGTCTGGGATCTCAACAGGCCTAAAACAAAGCCTTGCAAGAATCCTTTGCATTTAAAATAGACAAGAAAAGACCACTCCAATCAGGTCTGTAGAAAAGAGGAAGATGAGAAGTGATAGTACATTTATCTTATTATATTTATTTCTTTTTAAGCCCCTATATGATGAGCAGAATCATAAACCTAAATTGATCCAGACTTTATATCTTATATACCCTTCCCATTCCATCAATTATGCTTTTCCTTCAACCCCAGGCCAATATTATTTCCCTGTTTCAAGTATCTTATCTAGAAGTCTCCATTCCTGCTCCCTCTGAGAATCCTTTGAGAACTCAGGGCCCAAAACCAGCAGGTAAAAATGAAGTGATTCAGTCTTTACCCAGGCTAGAACTCTGATCCATCTGCAACTATTCTGCACCTTCTAACGAGGGTCAAGACCCAGTCCATTCTTTTATACTGTGGCAGATTATTTCTACTACAACCATTTAATATGCCTACTGTTAATGGTCATTTCTAAAAATTATCATTGAGTCAGCTTTAACTCATGGTGATCCCATATGTGTCAGAATGAAACTGTACTCTGTAGAGTTCTCAATGGTTCATTTTCAGAAGTAAATTACCAGGTCTTTCTTCTGAAGCACTTTTGGGTTGGCTCAAATCTCCAACCTTTCAGTTAGCAACCAAGCACATTTCCAATTTGCACCTTCCAAGGACTAATAGAAAAATATTTAAGCCAAACTGAATGCCTATTAATAACAATTCATATGTTAATAATTGTATTCATATGCTATCCAATATATGGTGCTTGGTGAAATTGTAAGAAATTATCATATAACATAATAATTCCATAAGTTTGAAATGTCATGCACATGAGACCAACAAATTTCTAAGAAGAAATGCTAAAAAAAATACAGATTCAATACATTGGAGTGAATTGGGGAAGTTGTAAGACAGTTAAATTATCTGTATTTTAATAGTCAATATATTACCTAAATTTAATAAATCAAAAGCTTACATACAAATGGAGAAGTAAATACCAGAAGGCATCACAAAATAAATTGTTATAGAAAGTAGGACTGAGAAGTGAGGAGGGGAAAACAGGAAATTACTGTTACTTAAGTTTTCAGTCTTGTTTGATTTCTAAACTGTGGTCAGGCATTACTATGATAAAAAATACATTTTAAAATAAAAGCAATAAAATTCAAACTAAATATACCTGAGGGCAAAAATAAAGAAAATTTATGAAGATTTTGGATTTCTTTCTGGGAAAACAAAATTATATTATCACTGTAATAAGTGAGATTACTCTTTTCTTCATAGCTTCACTAACATTCAGAATTAACTTAGAAAAGTCTTCACAGTAAGTTTCTGAGGTAAGTAAGAACATACTTGTTTCTTCAAAATGGATATGAGGGGACTTCAAAAGTTTGTGGGAAAATAGAATTGAAAAAATTGCTAGTGAACTTTGAAGTCCCCTTGTAATTTATACAATATACCCAGACACACATGCATCCACAAGATCAGGCTACTTAATTTGCAGGGTTCTATGCAAAACAAAAATTCAAAACCATTGCTTAAAAGTTAAGAGCTTCAGCAGAGCATTTAGCCATGCATTGGACCTTTCTAAATGCAAGGCCCTGTGCAATTGCACAGGTTACACACCTATGAAACTGATTCCGTGCCCGCGTGCACACACACACACACACACACACACACACACACACAGGGACAATTCAAAAAGTTCATGGGAAAATTCCATTATCTTTCAATTTCATATTTTAATGATCCTTTTGAAGCCCTCTTAAGCACACACACACAGAGATATATGTACAGATACATCAAGTCAGTTCCAATTCATAGCAACCCTGTTCCCACAGACGGCTAGTGGTTTCTAACTGCTGACCTTGAGGCTAACAGCCTGACTCATAACCACTATGCTACGGGAGCTCCTTAGACCCACACATAAGGGGCAGAAAAGCACTGAGGGGCAGTTTCTGACGACTAACATAAAGTATAACTGAGCTAAAATGAGATACAATTAACAGTAGAGCACTTATTGGTCTTAATTCACCAGTGGCATGAGATGAAGGAGTTGGATCACCTACCAAAAGGCACATGAGCTGTGTTATCAAGACTGGCAAGGATAAGGCAGGATCCCAGTTCTCATCGATGAAACAGTTCAAAGCAATTCACTGGAAGGGAAGGTTATTGTTGTTGTTGTTGTTATGTGCCGTGGAGACGGTTCCGACTCATAGCAACCCTGTACAGGGTTTCTGAGGCTATAAATCTTTACAGGAGCAGAAAGCCTCATCTTTCTCCCGCAGAACAGTTGGTAGTTTCAAACTGCCAATCTTGAGGTTAGCAGCCCAATTCGTAACCACTACTCCACCAGAGGTCCTTGAAAGGGGAGGTTACATTAATTAACTAATTAATTAATTCAACCATTATTGCCTGAGGCTCTCTGATGCAGACACCCTCCTCCCAAGAGCTCACAATCCAGTGAGTGACTGTAAAACTAGGCATGGGGAATGGCATCTGAGAAAAGGAGGAAAATCAAACTCCACAATGAAAGTGTAAAGCCGATTCCTATGAGGCAGGGGTCAGACACGCCTCCCCACTCCAATTTTCTCACCAATTATGATACCAACCATCCCTCACGCAGCACTCTCTACTCAGCTGGCTTTGATAATTCATTGAATAATCATGCAGAACTCAGACACCAGATTTACAGTTATGGGGTTTATTAGGGATATTTACAGTTTATGATTCAGGATTAGAAATGCTCAGGTCTTTCAGTTTGGACGGCCTTTTCCAAAGCCATGCCCACAGGCAGGCCTCACTTCGGTCCTTGGCCTTTCATCTATGGACCCCTTTGTCTCTCTCCTGCTCCAGCAATGTTACAAAGATCTTTTAGCACTATTGACAAATGTCCAAAGAGCACTCCACTCTGCAATAAGCCTTAGCCAAAAGGTACTCATCTCTAGCTCCATGCATCAGCAAACCCAGCACCCCAGTTAAGTGACTGGAGGAACCCCACTCCACAAGTGAGCCTCCTGCCCCAAGTTACCCAAATTTACTTGCTTCCTGGGCCAGGAAACCAGGTGCTCTTCTCAAGCTCTGGCTCTGCTGTAACTGCTCCTTTATCACTTCTCTGATGTCACAGCACCATCTCCTGGGTCAAGGAGATTCCCTGAGCAGGACTTTTGGGGTCCAAAGAATGTGTTCCACTCCTGGCTCTTCATTCTTGTTGGTAGTGAGATACCCTATTCCTGCATGGGGGATGGCTCATTTACAACTCCAATTAACCCTGTTAACAATAACAACTGAATCTTACAATCCTATCAACATTTTCTCCCATCTTCTCTTATCCAGACCTTTCAGGAAAAAGTGTTTTCTGGGAGTTACAAGTACTATGAGTAGAAAAGCCATATGAAGTAATTTACTGCACTGTAATGACATAAAAAACTTAATTGGTATTGAAAAGATTATGATAGAGCCATGCCTATGATACCATGGGAGCAGAGAAGAAAAACAACAAAGGATGGGGAAGGGAGAAATTAAAGAGTCTTAAAGGAAGAACAGAAGTTAGAGAGGAGATAAAGCAGGAAGAAGAGAAATTGCACTTAAATATATGGAATCATGGTGTGGCGCTATAGGATAAGCACTGGACTGCTAACCACAAAGTTGGTGATTCAAACTCACCAGCCACTTCTTAGAAACACTATACAAGGTCACTATGATCCAGCCAACTCAATGGCACTTAAGTGCCGTCAGGTCAGTTCCAACTCAAAGCAACCTTGCATCAGGTTTCCAAGGAGTGGCTGATGAGTCACACATATTTATTTTAATAACACTGGAATCCTGGTGTGGCACTGTGAGTTAATGTGCTGGATTGCAAAGTTAGTTTGAACCACAACATAAGTGGTTCAAGCTCACCAATCACTCCTTGTAAATCCTATACAGGATCATTATGGATTGGAACCAACTTGACAGCTCTTAAGAATAACAACAACAACAATTGTAAAACAAACACATTATTGGGGAGCAAGAAGCTCAGTTCTCTATACAGTGTTTGAGGTGGAATTTCAAGGACAAATCCCTGTTATCAGAAGAGGTGTGCCATGAACAAGAGATTTAAGTCAGCTGCATGGGATTTGAATGGCAGTGAATATAGACAATAAACCAGATTTAGTTATCTTGGCTCAAGTCCAGATGGATCTAGGAATCCGTAGTTGGACCAAGACTCTAGGTGAGGAAGAAGAGAGTCCACCTTCAGGGAAGCAAATGTCGACTTCAACAGAGAAACGCGGCTGAGCAAGAAAGAAGGCTGTGAGGGTTTTTCCCTTCCAAATTGCCCTTGATTCTGCCACATGACTGAAAACTAATGCATTCGATGACATTCATGTGACCATGCCATTCAATCTAAGAAGGGATGTACCCTTGACCTCGGCCTGCACCAGAAACTGAAACAGAGATTTCACATTGGACACAAACATAAAAAGCAACATCTTCTATGTTCTTCCCTTGAAAACTCTAACTGTCCTGCTAGCAAGTTGTTGTTGTTGTTACTGTTGTTTTCCAGTTGCATACTACATTGCTACTATTCAATTATCATAAATTTCTTAAGAGATTATTTAAACCACTATTTAAAACTTATTCATTTTTAAAGACATCAGGATAAGTTGTTATGTGCTGTGGAGTTGGTTCCGACTCATAGTGACCCTGAACAGGGTTTCCGAGGTTGTAAATCTTTACGGGAGCAGAAAGCCTCCTCTTTCTCCCGTGGAACAGCTGGTAGTTTCGAACTGCTGACCCTGTGGTCCGCAACCCAATTCGTAACCACGTAATCATACGTTATTTTTACTGCAGAGTTATTTATTGTTTTTGTATGCCATCAAGTAGGCATATAAAAAACTCTGTACAGGGTTTTCAAGCTGTAAATCTTTATAGTAGAAGGCCTCATCTTTCTCCTGTAGAACACCTGGTGATTCGAACTGCTGACCTTGAAGTTAGTAATGCAGTGTAACCCATATGCCACCAGGGGTCCTTTATACATAAATCATTTTTATAAAGTACAATCCTATATCTCCTATTGGAATTTGTTTCTTTACAAAACAGGATTACCACCAGGCTCAAAGCTTATGTGTAAATATCTTGTTCCTTTACATTCTTAGATTGTCAGCAGTTTCCCTCCTTTTTAGCTTCTTTTTTTTTTTTTTTCCCTGTAACTGCACTGCCTTCATGTACATACCATTTGCTGTCTTTATTCTTTGGAAAATAGGAATGTTTCCATGGTCTTTTACTCCTGTTGAGTTTTCATCCCTGGGTATTTTAGTCGGTACTATCTCATTTTTTGCTTACAACTTTGAGGCTCTTTCTTAACACAACATATAGACATTTTTCAGACAGCACCACCTTTGCACAGAACTAACTCTAGACCTCAGAGAAAGAGAGGTCCCACATTTGGATCGTGGCTAACTAAAGTGGGTCAAAGGAGTTCTGGTGATGCAATGATTAAGAGCTCAACTGGTAACTGGCAGGTCAGAAGTTTGAATCCACTTGGTGCTCCATGGGAGAAAAGCTCTGTGTACTATCATATAAAACCTGGAAGGGCATTTCTACTCTGTGCTGTAGGATTGCTATGACTTAGAGTCAAACTAACAGCACACAACAACAATTGTATAAAAACATTATGAGAAAATTTGAATGCAAATTTAGTAAATATTAATTAAAGATACTCTGGTGGTAAGCTCTGGTGGTGAGTGCAATAGTTAAGAACTTGACTAATAACCCAAAGGTTGATAGTTTATACTCCCAGGTACTCCACCAGAGAAATCTCTGATTTTATAAAGATGTAAATGGGGAGCCACAGGGAGGAAGTAGGATAATTTATTGCAAGGAAGCGGAGAGTAATCACTGAGATGAGACAAAGCATATAATTTGCTGAATGCAAAGCTGATGATCTTGTCTCTTAACCTTCACTCAATACACAATTAATTAAAAGTTTATTTTAAATTTTTATATATTGACATTATCTGACACATGTTATAAAATTACTATGTTTATTATGTTAAAGGAGTCCTGGTGTGGCACTGTGGAGTAATGCACTTGACTGCAAGGTCAGTTTGAACTGCAAAGTTAGTGGTTCAAGCTCACCAGCCATTCCTCAGAAACTCTATACAGGGTCACTATGAATTGGAACTGACTCAACGGCACTTAACAGCAACAACTATGTTGAAAGGATTTTTTTAAAATATGATATCTGCAAAGAACAGGGAACCGTGTCCTTAAAGATTTGAATAAAAATCCAAAAAATTAAAATAGTAAATATTAAAAATGCAAAGTGCATATTTAAGAACTAAAGAAATATGTAATATAAGTATGAGAAATAACCAAACTACAGTAGAGATGAATTAAAAAGGTTAAAATAATAATAATATAAGAAGGGATAAGAAAAAAATTAAAGTTAAACAGTATTGTTGTTGATGTTAAGTGTCATCGAATCAGTTCCTATTCATAGTGACCCAGTATTGGGTTTCTGAGGAGCGATCGGTGAGTTTGAACCACCAGCCTTGTGGTTCAAACTGACCTTGCAGTCCTGCACTTATCATGAGAAGTGTAGCCTACATTTAATCAGATCCTCAGAGTAAAAGAGAGTCAATAGGGCACAAACAATATTTGAAATGTGTTGTTGTCTTTTGCCATTGAGTAATTTCCAACTCATGTCAGCCCCATTTTAGCTGCAATTTTTATGGAATCAGATTGCCAGCCCTTCCTTCCTTCGTGCTGCTGGGTGAGTCCAAACCACCAATCTTTTGGTTACCAGCCATAGCTTGAGAATTTTCCAGAGCAAAAAACTCACACCTTTTAGGACAAACCAAAAGAAATCCATAGCTGTTAATACTAGTGAATACCTGGAAAAGACAAACGGCAAACAGAAAAATCTTAAGAATCAGACATACTCCTCTTATCCCCCTCAAAAAAAGGTAAAAAAAAAAACCCTCTAGAAGAGCTCAGAATTGAATAGCTATGTCGTAATAGACACAACAACAACAACATAACAGTACTCTTCCCACTTCCTCCTTGGGTCTCTGTTTCCAATTGCCCTTCTTTCCTGCTTCTTCCTACTTTCTGAGCTATGTTTTGGGGTCGATGCTGCCCTTTTGGCCTCCTATTGCTGATTGTTCTGAGAAGGTCTTTTCCAGTCAGGTGTTATTATGCACTTTATACGTCTGCCTATTGTTCAACTGCAGGTGATCCTCAAGGGTGAATTCTGGGGTTCTCCCAGTTTCTATCAGACCGGTAAATCTGCAAACTATTAATTCTAAAAGTTTAATCTTCAAATCATCTGCTACCACACTATTTGTGGTGTAAGTTTAAAATACATATTCTCGGGCAACGTAGCCCATATCTTCCCAGATACACAGAGTCATCATCTCTAGAAGAAAGGCCCAGACACCTACATTTGAGAAACTCCTTGGGTGGCTTTTCACCAAGTACACTAGATAATCACTACACTGAAAGTCAGTGATAGAAGGGGAACACCTGGAAACAAAAAGCAGCAATAAATCCATCAAAAATTCAAATAAAGCATGATAAATAGAATGCATTAAATAAATATCCAGAGGAAAGTTGGAGATAAAAGGATGAATAGAGATATGTTAAGTAAATTCTATCTAAAAATAAAAGCAAGATTAACGACATAAACAAAAGGAAAAGAGAATCTGGGCAAAGTCATTCAATACAATAAAAGTGATGTTTTATTTTGATAATAATTATAACCCACCAAGATTGCTATTGTGCAACATGTGTTAGGAATATCAAAAGACATTGTCAAACCATCGATGATAGGAAAGACTTTGACATTAATTCTACAGAAACTTACAGATCAAATAGACAAAACAATAAGAGCACAAAGGATTTGAATAACAGCTTATTGTATTTTGTACCACACAGAGAATATATATATTTTAAAACACCTTTGAAATATTTATAACATTGACTAACTGCCCCAAGGAAACTCAATATTTTAGAGCAATGCTGGTCTACAAACTGTTACTAGTTCAGGAAGAGGAAAGAGCACCAGGGTATAAATCAATTCTGTCAATTAACACCAGTACAGCTGATTTATTTTTCTTTTCTGCCATTCCTTCTTTCATTTCTTCCTTCCTTCTTTCCTTTCTCTTAACAAAATATTCATTTGAAAGGAAGAATAATCTTGATTTACATCCTGAGGCAAATGCTTTATCTCTTTGAAGACTGATAACAAACAGTTCATAGCCCAGCTACTTAGAATATTTTATGACTAATCAAAATGCCAAAAAAATATAATAGTAAAAGAACTGACAAAACAAATTAGCCACTGAGAAATATAAGATGTAAATGGAGAGCCACAGGGAGGAAGTAAGATAACTGTTCTTTCAGGGAAGGGATGTAATCATTGAGATGAAACAAAGTGTATAATTTGCTGAATGTAAAGCTGATGATCTTGTCTATAAACCTTCACCCAGTTTACAATAAAAAGTTATAAAAAAAAGATGCAATTTTTTTTTTTGAAGCACATCTTATTTAAAATATGTGAAATCACAGAGTCTTTAGGAATAAGTGGCAATATGAGTAATTCAAAATCTATGGAATGTGGACAAAGGGGTAATCAGAAAATATGTTAGGGCCTGAGATGTATTTCTAGTACAACTGACTGTAAATCAATTAAGAATTCAATTCAAGAAGTTGGCAGCAACTTCTTGAATTCTTAATTGATAACAAAATGTCAAACAAAAATTTGAAAATAATGTATAAGAAGTGCATAGAGATAAATTAATAAACTAGAAAACCAAAAAGTAGACTTGATAATAAACTTAACGTTGATTCTTAGATAATATCCATCTAGTAAACAAAGTTTAGGAAAATATAATCAAGGAGAGAGATAAAACACAAATCTTGGTAATGCTGAGAAAGAAGATGGACAATCAAGGAAACACTTTGTAGGACTGAGCTCGGCTGTGAGATCAGAGTTTTAAAAGGATGGAAAATTCAGAACTACAGGCTATGTTATTTGCTTCTGATAGCCTTGGATAATTTAGAGTGAGAGAAAGACAAATGAGCTACCTTAGGCTTTGGCTCAAAAGATGGAATGAGAGTAAAGGCCATTTTATGACTATGGTAAATGATTCTCTTACTGCCTGTCCTTACTAAACCGAGACTGTCAAAAACCAAATTGAGATAATAATTTTTGCAGATTAACAAATTAAATGCCTGTTGAATTCATAATCTCTCCAGATTTCTTATATGAATATTATAATATTGATGAAAATGTGGATTCTTGGCCCATAGGACATGAATATTCTGTATAAATTAGAACTGGAGAACTCTGACCCTCCAAAGCCCTGTGAAACAATTCCCACTGTACATGCCTTCCTGCTTCCTGCTGCATCATTGAAGAAATATGGTGATTTCCATATGTAACATTTCTAATTCTCCTTCTAGCAATGTCTAGAATTAGTACCCAAGAAAATTAGTACCCAGAGTCAGATTAGACAGACAAGTATTCCTGACTAGAACGGATTGCAGATATTTGCGAATTTGTAATGGGTGTACTCATCAAAGATAATGCATTCAAAGTCCTAGATTAGGTAGAAAGTTATGGTTCTGAAAGTTTTCTATGTTGACCAGTGGAAACCTGGGCCAAGGTCTTGCCTAAACAA
>NW_006408560.1:19211118-19218261 GCF_000296735.1 Chrysochloris asiatica
GTTGGGTCACCTCTCTTTGGAATGGGCATAAATATTGATCTCTTCCAATCAGTTGGCCAGATAGTTGTCTTCCAAATTTCTTGGCAGAGATGAGTGACATCCAAAGACTACAGAAGATAGGAATATTGTATTTATCATATGAATTCTGCTAATTGATACTATGACAGTAATTTGGAAAACAGATTAAATCAAAATGGATTTGGAACAAAAGAATCCAGAGGTGGGGATAGGGAGGAAGAGGGAAGGCCACCAGAAGTAAATTGAGCATAGGTTAGTGCAATAATTTGGGCTCTTTGAAAGTCCCTACAATACTAAAATGTATCTTTGTCTCTCAGATGAAATTCTCAGTATTAAAATCCATAGTTTAGACCTTAATTTTTTTTAATGTATAATCAAGATCAAATCAAAACAAAACAAAACTCTAGGACTGGGGCTGACAAATAGAAGATGGACTCTAACCAGTACACTGGAGTCTTATGAGCGCAGTGAGAGCCTCCTGCTCAGTTTCCAGAACTCAAATCATAAAGTAGATTGGATTATGACCCATGGAGAAATGACTTTAATAATAGAAAGTGCCAAGCATAAGCCAATGGGCTTTTCTCTGGTGTCTATAATAATCAATCAAAGTCAAAGTTTCATTCATGGGTAAAACTGAAGATTTGGTGTCACTGTCAAAGATTAGAAAACACAAGTGTGTTGATTCCTTTTAATTCCTACTTATATGCCTAACAGCACTAGTATTAAGACTGATGAGTTTTAAAGAATGCTGGTGAAATATTCCAAATTTAACAAACTAATTACTCTAATTGTTGCTGTTGATTTATATGGCCAGATACTATAAATTTCTAATGCCTTCTTTTCAATTTTAGTACATAAAGAACAGAGAAGGTGTTGTTTCTTCTTCCTGCCTGAAAGGTAAGAAAACTTTCACCTCTGTAATATAACTTGGCACCATTTTATAATCTACAGGAATACAAATTTAAATGTTTCAACAAACATGCAGCTTTGGAGGCACTCAGTCATCAATGCCAGGGAATTTGGAAGACAGCTATCTGGCCAACTGACTGGAAGAGATCCATTTGTGTACATTCCAAAGAAAGATGACCCAATGGAATGTGAAAATCACTGAACAATATCATTCATATCACATGCAAATAAAATATTGCTGTTGTTGTTATTAGATGCCATTGAGACAGTTTCAACTCATAGCAACTTATGCACAACAGAATGAAAACAGTGTCTGGCCCAGCACTACCTTCACAATTGTTACTGTGTTTGAGCCTGGCGTTGTTCCAACTGTGTCAGTCTATTCAGTGGGGTCTTCCTCTTTTTCCTTGTAGCACTGTAGAATAAGCACTGGGCTGCTAACCACAAGGTCGGCAGTTCAAATCCACCAGCCACCCTTGCAAATCCTATACATGGGCGCTATGAATCAGAATTGACTACATGATTTTTAACAAAAAGCAATACATCAACAGGGAGCTGCCATATATTCAAGCCAAATTCAAAAGAGGATGTGGAACAAGGATATTATTGCTAACATTAGATGGATCTTGGCAGAAAGCAGAGAATACCAGAAAGATGTTTACTTGTTCTTTATTGATTATGCAAAGGCTTTTGACTATGTGGATCATGACAAACTATGGATGACATTGTGAAGAATGAGTATTCCTATTCAATTAAGTATTTCTATATCCCTTTGCTGAGTATCCCTTTGTTCTAATTGCATGAGGGGATACTGAATAGTTCAAAATCAGGAAATATGTGCATCAGAGTAGTATTATTTCATCATACTTACTTGATCTGTATGCCTAGCAAATAATCCAAGAAGCTGGACTACATGAAGAAGAATGAAGTATCAGGATTGGAGGAAGACTCATAAACAACCTGTAACATGCAGATGATGCAATCTTTCTTGCTGATTGCAAATAGGACTAAAGAAATTACTGATGAAGATTAAAGACCATGGCCCTAAATATGGATTGTACCTCAGTGTAAAGAAAACAAGAATCCTTACAATTGGACCAATAAAAAGAACCATCATGCTAAATGGGGAAAAGGTGGAAGTTGTCAAAGACTTCAATTTGCTTGGACCCACAATCAATGCTCATGGAAACAGCAATCAAGAAAGCAAGAGACATCTTGCATTGGGAAAATTTGCTGAAAAGGATCTTCTCAAAGTTGGAGTCCTGGTGTGGCTCTGGATAGACACTGAACTAGTAACCACAGGTTGTCAATGAATCTTGAATTATGTTGGTGAAAACACTGAAATTACTATGGACTGTCAGAATGAACAAATCTGCCTTGAAAGAGAAACAGCCAGAATACTCATTGAAAGCAAGCTTGGTGAGACTGTGTTTTGTACATATTACGAGAAAGGACCAGTCCCTGGAGAAGGATATCATGATTGGTAAAGTGCAGGGCCAACGAAAAAGAGAGAGACTCCCAATGAAATGGATTGACACCATGGTAGCTACGATGAGCTCAAACATAAGAATAATTGTGAGGATGGTGCAGGACTGGACAGTGTTTCATTCTGTTGTACATATGGTCACTATGAGTTGAAATCAACTCCATGGCATCTAACAACAATCTACAGAGGCTTTAACCATCTGGCCATTCCACAGGATCTCACATACCCTAGTCCACTCCACTAGCAATGTCAAGCTGATAGATCCTAAAAATAAGTGCTACCAGTTGCCACTGAGTCGATTCCAACTCATGTCAGCCCCATCTGTGTCAGAGTAGAACTGTGCTCCACAGGGTTTTCAATGGATGATTTTCAGAAGTAGATCATCAGGCCATTTTTCTGAGACAACTTAGGATAGACTCAAAACTCCAACTCTGTGGTTTACAGTAAAGTGTGTTAACCATTTGCACTACTTAAGGACTCCAGAAATAATTAGCAAGCAAGTTTTAGAAATGCCTATGGATGAGGAATAATTTTACAGAAATAGAGGCGGATATTCATTTCAAAGCAGCCTATCAGAAAGAACACCATACCTGATAATATTTGCATCATATGTAAGTTCTTTCTAGAAATCCCCTACTGCAAATGAAGCTCTTGATAATTAGAGTATCAGAGAGATATTCTGTTATCACTTTTGTTTTCTGACCAGGTCAGAATGGCTAGAATTAAGGATTGTACAGGCTCAACACAGTGAACTTCTACTCACAAAGTCTTCCCTGGTTCAATCAGTGCTGAACTCCTAAGTCTAAAATGGACAGTGACTTCATCTTCTATGATGAAGTGGGTAGCATCAATGAGTCTTCAAGAAATAGACAAGCTAGGGACAGAGAGTTTTTCCCTGTACATTTTACATATGCTGGCACCACTTTTGGTGAGCCTACTAAATCTCTTACGCACTGTATGGCATCCTACACAATATGCCTCTAACACAGTTTACAATAAAAAGTGAAACAATATGCCAAGGGAGGACCTGGCCAAATAATTTTCTAGTTATGCTTGACTTATGAAAGTCTTTCCCAATAATATATGTATCTCTAATAACTCTGGTAGAAATTTTATTAATGATTTTTTTCATACTCATTTAAGATGTTATAAATTATTGTAAGTTAAAAATTAGATTACTGTATTATTAAATATTACATATAAGTTTCATTTTTATACCATATTGAATAATTCATAATTTAAAGACATTTTCACATTTAACAAATGACATATGCTATTTAATTTTCTGTAAGGAGTCCTGGTGTAATGTTGTAGGGTAAGCACAGGACTGCAAGGTCAGTTTGAACCATAAGGCTAATGGTTCAAACTCACCAGTTGCTCCTTTGAAACCCTATACTGGATAGCTACAGGTTGGAACCAATTCAATGATGCTTAACACCAACAACTGTATTATAAATAAATTTTTAACAGTGATATTAAATCATATTTGATTTGCAATGCAAATGTAGCACTCTGTAAATATGTTGTTGGATGTAATCATGACAGAATTTCTATTTTAATATATTGTTGTTAAATGCTGTTGAATTGGTTTCAACTCATAGCGACCCTGTGTTGGGTGGGTTTCTGAGGAACAGCTGGTGAATTTTGAACCACTGACCTTATGGTTCAAACCAACCTTGTGGTCCAGTTCTTACACTACAGTAGCACAATGTGCTGCATAAGAGTTTTGATAACTGGATACAACTTACAAATTTGATAAGATCATTTTGGAGTACATTTGCTAAATTATTATCATTAGCTTATCTTTACCAATAGTCCTGTATGGTTATAAACTATATAACATGAAAATAATTAGCTATTCTTGGGTGGCACAAATAGTTAAGTGCTCAACTACTACCTGAGAGTTTGGCAGTTCAAAACCACCCAGATGTGCATCAAAAAGTAGGCCTGGTAATATGTTTCTGAAAGATCACAGTCTTGGAAACCCTTTGGAATAGTTCTACTCTGACACATGGGGTCGTCATGGGTAAAAATTGACTGAGTGACAATTAACAATAACAAGAATCAAATCATTTAACACTATGTTGTGGACAAACCCATAAAGCAGCATTTCTGAGCACATTTATCTGATCCCCATTACATAGGGTACGCTTATACAGCATAAACCTTTTATTTCTAAAAGGAGATATAGAAAATGTGAAATAATTTGACAAATACTTAAACAAATTCCATTACTAACTTTGACAGTATGAATTTCCAAGGATATACCCATGAAACATGGAAATTTGTATACCACCATCTGGGAAGTGCTCATGTGCTCTATCAAAGGCTCAGTTATACTGCCAGGTCTGTGTACAAACTAGGTCTCACTGTCCCAATGTTCTGACCAGTGACCACATGAACATTCTCTCACAGTCAGAATACACACCACAAAGATGGAGATAGGAGAGGTACTGCTTCTTATTTACACTGAAGAAGCAGAACAAAGCAAATTGCCTTCTAGTCGATTCTGACTCATGGGGCCTCCATGTATGCAGAGGAGAACTGTGCTCCCTACAGTTTTCATGGCTGTGCTTTTTCAACAGCAGATCATCAGACCTGTCTTCCAGACTTCACTGGAAGAGAGTGAGCCACCAACCATTCAATAAGTAGTCGAGTGCTTAATTTTTTGTACCATCAGATAATTCTTTTTTATATTTACCTTGACATTCTGAAAATCATTTGAAACAGCTTACCAAAAAAAAAAAAAAAATCAAAGAATATTAGTTCAAGAATCAGTAAAAATAAAGATAAATTGCTAAGTTGTTCTGGAAATTTTGATACCTAAGAAAAGAATACATACACCAGAAAGTACAGTAAAGATTCTACTGAGTTGGTACAGAGACTACAACTAGGTCATTTGGGAATCTTCATACCACCAAGAATCGAAAAAGAGAATCCCAGAATCTTATCTAGTGCAATTGATTGACTATTAGTAGGAAACAGGGCCGCTACTCTAAAAGTTTTAGAAAGTTATGGAGACTGCAGTGGGGTTGTAACATTATTCACTTTTTCTGATCTCTCCTAATGAAATTAGTGAGCAAAGCTGGGATATGTTATATCCTTGTGACAGTTAAGGTTTTGTGTCAACTTGACTGGGCTAGAATTCTCAATGGTTTAGCAGTTAAGATGTAGTAACCCCCCATGATGAGATCTAGTAAAATGTAATCACTTCCATGATGAGATCTGCCCTGAGCAGCCAGTCAATTTAAAGGACGTTTCCTCGGGGATGTGGCCTGCAACAACTTTTATCTTACAACAGATAAATGGAGAGAGAAGTGAGCAAAGAAGGAGGAACCTACTACTACTACCAAAAAAAGAAGAGTCAGGAATACCTGGAATGCCTGTACTGTGAAGCTCCTAGATCCAGAATAAGATTGATGCCAAGACCATTGGAGATCTCCAAGAAATGTTGTGCCTATAAAAGCTGAAAGGAGTCAAGAACTCTTCTCCAGAAGGACAAAAAGAGAAATTCTTTCCCTAGCGCTAGCACTCTGAATTTGAACTACTGGCCTTCTAAACTGAAAGATAATACATTTCTGTTTGTTAAAGACATTCATTTGTGGTATTTCTGTTATAGCATCACTAGATAATTAGGACAACCCTCAACACCAAAGAACTTAGTTTAGAATCCAGTCACATTTGCCTTAAAGAGGCACAACACCAAGTGCTACCAGAAAAAATTTTTTGTTTGCTATGCCCAATGTTAAGGATTAAAAGCAGTTACATCAAGTCCTTAATTGTCAGGAGCACTAATGGCTCAGGCACTTAAGGAATAAAGACCAATCCACTCGAACAGAAGCAACGGCGGGAGGAAAAAAGGATCATAATCAGACAAGGTACTGAAGCAAAAAGTACATGAAATGGTGAGAGTTAGAAGAAAGTCAAAATTCAAGTCTTCTGATCAGTTACATAAAAGAGGATTGTGGATTCCTTCTATTATTCCTTGTTTACAACTTTGATATAACTACTACCTCCATTTCTTTATTTTTCTAAAGAGAGATTATCTTTTTTGTTTATTTTCTTCTTTCTCCTCCTGTTCCCTTGACCATTGTATACAGAATCTGGAGGTGTCTGTGGTGATTACATTATAATTTAATTCACAGGTGTCAGAATTTTAAGAAGGAACCACAACAAACTAGAGAAATATTCACATATCAAAAGGCCTAAGCCATCAGACAAACAATGGCAGATGACATTGTCTCAAAATGTAGTAAAATGGTTGTCTCTAACATGTGGGCCCAGTGATATTATAAAACTGGTGTTGCACTGTATGTAGGCCAATGCATCAAACTACAAAGTCATTTGAACTGCAAGGTCAGTGGTTCAAGCTCACCAGCTGCTCCTTGGAAACCCTACAAAGTGTTGCTATGGATCGGAATCGACTCGACAGCACTTAACAACAACAACTTAATCATGGAGCCCTGGTAAGTGGCACTGTGGGTAAGTGTGCTGTGCTGCAAGGTTGGTTTGAACTGTAAGGTGTGCTGTTCAAGCTCACCAGCTGCAACTCGAAAACTCTATGAAGGGTCACTATGAGTTGGAACTAACTCAATGGCACTTAACAACAACTACCAACACTTAATTACAGCTGATGGTGTAAGAGAAGACACAGGACCTAAGCTGAGACAGTAAGATTTTATGTTCCAGGAACCTGGAGTGGAAACTATGTAGACAGAGTTGATGACTGT
>NW_006408560.1:19220181-19225705 GCF_000296735.1 Chrysochloris asiatica
TTTCTTCATGTATGATGTTCTTGATGTCATTCCACAACTCTCTGGTCTTCGGTCTTTAGTGTTTAATGTAATAGCAAATATTTAAAGTGTAGGTTTAGACTGTACTGCTAAGGAATGCAAGAACAGCCGCAATCTCTGCCCTTATATTAATCAACAATTCTCTCAATCTTGAGATATTCTAGTATTTGTTTACTAAATTCCTTTGTTGCTAATGCCATTCATGTTTTAGAGGTACTTAAGTTAAAAAAGGAGTCCCGGTGTGGCACTGTGGGTTAATGTGCCATACTGCAAAGTCTTTTGAATCACAAGGTTGGTGGTTCAAGCTCACCAGTTGCTCCTTGGAAACCCTATACAGGGTCACTATGGGTCAGAATTGACTCGACAGCACTTAACAACAAGTTAACAAAGGAGTCCTGGTGTGGCACTGTAGGATAAGCACTGGACAGTGACCCCACAGGCCTGCAGTTCAAATTTATCAGTCACTCCTTGGAAACCCTATCCTGGTCACTACATGTCGGAACCAATTTGACAGCACACAACATAAGCAAGTTAATCAAGGAGACTGGTGGTGTTGTAGGATAAGCACTGGACTGATAACTACAAGGTTAGAAGTTCAAACCCACCAGCTGCTCTAAGGGAGAAAGATGAGACTTTCTGTCCCACAAAAATTTACAGTCTCAGAAACCCTATACTGGGTCTGTATGAGTCATAATCTACTCAATGGCACTGGGTTTGGTTTTTCTGGTAAGTTAATAATAATAACCCTGATGGCACTGTGGCTAAGTACTTGACTGCTAGCTGAAAAGTTAACAGTTCAAACTCAACTCAATGGAAACAAGATGTGAAGTCAGCTTCCATAAAGTTTGCATTCTCTATAGTGTCATTATAAGTTGGAGTTGACTCTACAGCAATGGGAATAAAAGTCAATAAAATTCTAATCAAATTTTCAATATTTTTTTAATGAAACATAGCAAGGTAATTTAAAAATTCACCTGGAAACCATATGCACAGAAATAACCAATAAAATGTGGGAAAGGGGAAATAATAATGGAGATAATTTATCAAATACCAGCCTTGACGTAATGCGTTAAGATAAGCACTGGAATGCAAGATCAGTTTGAATGACAAGGTCAGAATTTTCAACTCACCAGCCATTTTTTGGAAATCCTATACAGGCTTGCTATGAGTCTGACCCAACTCGACAGCACTTAACAACAACAATTATCCTATAAAGTTACAGTAACTTGCATATGTGTTATCAGGGTGTTAATACAATAATAGGTGAAATAATGGAGAATGTTCAGAAACAGATACAGTACACAAATTTAAAATATCATAAAGGTAAATTTTCAAATGAGCTGCAAGTAGTATATAAGCAATTTTTTATCCATGTAAAGATTAAACACTGTTAGAGGTCCTTTTACCACATACATAAAATCAAAACCAAAATGATTTTAAGACTTACATAAAAGTTTTGTAGACAATAAAATGTTAGAAGAAAGTTTTGAAGAATCTTTTTTATAGTCTTTGGGTGATTGGTGGGTTCTTCTAAATAAGGCATCAAAAACATAATGGAAAATACCACTAGCAGAGTTAAAAATCAAGTGACAGACTTGGAAAGGTATTTAAAACATGTAAAAATAGCAGGAAAAAAAAATGGTTGCTTTAATATATTAAGAATTCCTAGAAGTTGTTGAGAAATAGATAAACAATATGATTAGAAAAATGAGTTTTTGCTGCTAGGTGCTGGCGAATCCATACTGACTCACAGCAACCTTGTGCACAAGGCTGTGCAATGCCTCTTCTGCACCAATCTCACAATTGTTGCCATGCCACTATACCAGTCCATCTTATTGGGAGCGGGTCTCCCTCTTTTTTCACCAAACCTCCACTTTACCAAGCAGGATGTTCTTCTCCAGAGACTGGTTCCTTCTGATAATATGCCAAAGTATAAGTATAAGATAATATGCCAAAGTATGAAACCTGGTCATCCTGGCTTGTAAGCAGCATTCTGGTTATACTATTTTCAACACAGATCTGTTTGTTCTTTTGGCAGTCCATGGAACTTTCAATATTCTCCTCCAGCACCATAACTCATATGCATCAATCCTTCTATGGTCTTCCTTATTCACTGTTCAGCTTTCGCATGTATATGAGGTTATTGAAAATACCATGGTTTGGATCAGGCACACCATAGTCCTCAAACTGAAATCTTTGCTGTTCAATACTTTAAAGAAGTCTCATGCAGCATATTTTCCTAATGTAATGTGTCATTTGATGTCATGACTACTGCTTTCATGAGTGTTGATGGTTGATCTGAGCAAAATGAAGTCTTTGGCAACTTCAATCATTTCTCCATTTTTCTTGATGTTATTTATTGGTCAGGTGGTAAGGATTTTTGCTTTCTTTCCATTGAGGTGTAACCCATACCAAACCCTGTGGTTATTTATCTTCATCAGTATTTCAAATCCTCTTCACTTTCAGAAAGCAACGTTGTATCATTTGCATATTGCATATTGTTAATAAGTCTTCATCCAATCCTGACACCATGTTCTTCTTCATATAATCCAGCTTCTCGAATTAATTGCTTAGCATATAGATCGAATAATTATGATGAAAGAATACAACCCTGGTGCACACCTTTCTTGAATTTAAACCATTCAGTGTTCCCTTGTTTTGTTCAAATGACTGCTTCTAGATGTATGTACAAGTTCCTCATGAGCACAATTATGTGTTCCAGAATACTCATTCTCCTAAATGTGGTCCATAACTTGTCATGATCCACATAATCCAAAGCTTTTGCACAGTCAATAAAATATAAACATTTTTCTGGTATTCTTTGCTTTCAGCTAAGATCCATCTTAGTTGACAAGTAATGATATTCCTCATTCCCCATCCATTTGAATTCAGCCTGAACTTCACAGTTCCCTGCCAATGTACTGCTACAGCATTTTTTAATTACCTTGAGCAAAATTTTGCTTGCATGTGATTTTAATGATATTGTCTGATGAATTGCAAATTCCACGGGGTCACCTCTCTTTGGAATGGGCACAAATATGGATCTCTTCCAATCAGTTAGTTGGTCAGGTAGCTGTCTTTCACATTTGTTGGCAAAAATGATTAAGTGCCTCCAGTGCGGCATCAGTTTGTGAAAGATTCCAATTTGTATTCCAGCAATTTCTGGAGCCTTGTTCTTTGCCAATGCTTTCAAGGCACCTTGGGACTTGTAGCTTCAGTATCATTAGCTCTTGATCATATGCTACCTCTTGAAATGTTTGAACATCAACCATTTCTTTTTGGTACAGTGACTCTGTGTATTCCTTCCATCTTTCGATGGGTAAAGAACTTAAAAAGGCTACTCATACTAGAAATGTAAATGACCAATAAACACAAGAAAAGATGTGATGCCTAATCTTGTTGGAAATCAAGGAAGTGCAAAGTAATAAATTATTACATGTAATTTTTAAACCATTAGAGTTTGAAAATATCAAATGGAAAAAAACTCAAAGTAGAAAAAAGTGGGGCACTTTTATAACCATTTTGTAAGAATATCAATTACTTGCAGCCTTTCTGTATGGCAATTAACTAACATCTAGTAAAACATTGCAGAACACTGTGGTCCTGTAGTATAAGCACTGGACTGCTAACCACAGAGTTAGTGATTCAAGCTCACAAGGAGAAGGATGAGGCATTCTGTTCCTGTAAAGAATTGCTATTGCTGTGTTGTTGTTGTTGCTAAGTGCCAGTGAGTCAGTTTTGACTCATAATGACACTGCATAGGGTTTCCAAGGAGCAGCTGGTGCGATTGAACTGCCAACTTTGTGGTTCACAGTCCGGTGATGATCCTTCAGCACCACACCAGGAGTTTTGTAAAGAATTACAGCCTTGGAAACCATATACAGACTCACTATAGTTGGAAGCAATTTGGCAACACTTAACAACAGCAACAGTATAATGTTAAATTATATAGTTTGTAATACAGCAATTTCTCTTCTCAAATAATTAGTATACAGAAATATACATACATTCATACAAAGATACATGTTCAGGAATATTTAGTATTGTAATTAATAGTAAAAATATAGTGGAGAAGCCTATCATATCCATTGAATAAAATTAAAGGTACTTTAAATACCAAGGGTGGCAGGATGGATAAGTCAAAATGAAAAGTAAGGGTTATAAACGGCTACTCAGAATCCCACCAAGTCCATTCCAACTAATAAACTCGGCAACATCTCTATGAATAACAAAATGCAGGCCTATGAGAGAATAATGAAGAAGAAATATACAGGAAAATGGCAGACCTGAAAAGCTCTTGTGAGTAAAAGCTAGCTGGTACCCAGTGGTACTATGTTGAGTATGGGAACAGTAAACTAGGCATGATACATTTTGTAGGGTCAAAGAAACCTGAGAAAGGAAATAAATATCCTTAAAGTTCAGATAGAGTGTCCATCAGAACCGTAAAATTGTAGTGACCATGAACACAAAATAATAACTTTGGGCAGCATATCAAGAATAAAGTAAACCAGACCAAACCCAGTGCCATCCATTGCATCAAACACTGTTCCACCTGGCCTCCTATATCAAGAACAAGAAAAAACTGAAAGCATTTCCAATAAGTCATTAGAATTCTGAAAGGAAAGCCACATAAAGAATTTCACTTCTCAACTTGTAGACCTTTTTCCTAGGATGTATTCTCCCCATTCTCACCACATTTTTCCTTGCTAAGTCTTCATCATCCTACAGGACTCAGCTTAGATGCAATTTCCTCAGGAACCTTGTTTCCAAACCATACAACCTCAAATTAAATTGGATTCTCTGCTTTACTTTCTTACATCACTTATACTTTGTGAAAAGTGTTTTCTCTTCATAGAACTTTATTGTTGCGGTTAAGTGCCATTGAGTCAGTTCAGACTCATAGCAGCCCTACATAGGATTTCTGAGGAGGGTTTGTGGTTACCCTACTTTGCCACACCAGGCCTTCTCCTATAATTTATCACAGTTTATAATAATACGCCCCTATGACTGTTATATTATTTTTGCTATCATTGTTCAGTTTCTCTCTACATCCCACTTGATTGTTCTACTCACTAGATCTATGGATGCTTAGTTCACTTCCACCCCAACACACAGCACAGTGCCTAGCACATGGTAGGAGTCCTGGTGACATCGTTTTTAAGCACTTATTCATCTGCTAACCTACCACCTCCACCACTCATCTGTCAGTTTGTCATATTGTGGTGGCTTGTGAATTGCTGTGATTCTGGAAGCTATGTCACTGGTATTTTAAATACCAGCCAGGTGACCCATGGTAGACAGGTTTCAGATGAGCTTCCAGACAAACACAGACTAGGAAGAAGGAGTGACGAACTATTTCCAAAAATTTAGTCACTGAAAACCTTATGAATATCAGAGAAACACTGTCAGATATAGTGCTGGAAAATGAGCCCCTCAGGTTGGAAGGCACTCAAAATGTGACTGGGGAAGACTGCCTCCTCAAAGTAGAGTTGACTGTGATAAAGAG
>NW_006408560.1:19229530-19235837 GCF_000296735.1 Chrysochloris asiatica
AACAACAACAACAATCCACCACCTTCATCTTGATAAAAAGAAGGTAAACTGCTTCCACAAATTTTACAGTTTTGGATATCCTATGGGGCAGTCCTGCTCTGTCCTACAGGGCCACCATGAGTCGGAATCAGCTGTATGGCAATGGGTGGGCTTGAGAAAGAAACACTCCTAACAATAAAAATAAATAGCATGAGTTGGTAGTTTACTACGTGCCATTTTACTATGCACTTTATATAATGTTTTACTCCTCTTAACAATCTCTATGATGTAAATTATATTATTATTATATGTTGGAAATAAGACAGGTTAATAAACCTAATCACAACTGCATACAGAACAAGTGGTAGAACTGAAATTTTACATGTTCAATCACTATTAGTTGAATTGCTAATAAAAGGATAAACAAACACAGTCCCCCATAAATACAGGAAAATAAAACTTTTTTTATAGTATATAGTAATATATAATCTGAAAAGTATAAAGACTTATATGTGTTATAGTTGTTGTTAGGTGCCATCAAATTGGTCCTGATTCATAGCAACCCTCTATAGGGTTTCTGAGGCTGTAAATCATTAGGGGAACAGAGAGCTTCATCTTTCTTCTATAGGGCTGAAGGGTTTGAAGTGCCAACCTTGTGGCTAGCAG
The DNA here is from genome assembly GCF_000296735.1 of Chrysochloris asiatica. Taxonomy (NCBI): domain Eukaryota; kingdom Metazoa; phylum Chordata; class Mammalia; order Afrosoricida; family Chrysochloridae; genus Chrysochloris; species Chrysochloris asiatica. The sequence goes on from NW_006408560.1 coordinate 19,230,176, forward strand.
TCCAGTGCTTATCCTATAGCACCAGCAGTGCTCCTTTATATATACTGCTGTTGTTAAGTGTTGTCGAGTCAATTCCAGCTCAGAGACCCTGTATAGTTTTTCAAAGAAGAGTATAGTGAGTTTGAAATGCCAACCTTGTGTTCTAGTGCTTTATCCCACAGGGCCACACAATACAGAAAGAAATATATATTGTCAAACAAAAGAAGCAAGACACAGACAAGCATCTGCTCATTTGTATGTGTGTACACACATTTTTATGAGTTTTGAGGGGAAATCTAGAGAGATGCACTCATACATTACTTTTGAAAAGGGAGATGAAAAAATACCTCAAATTTTCCTCTAAATATTTCTTATTTGGAAATTTTACAAGAAGTCTCTATTATAGTCAAATCTTTAGAAATTATTTAAAACATAAAAAAAAATTCAACTATTTTGCTGAATTTATAGTTTAATGTTTTTTAGTTAGTCAGGTCTGTTTTAAGCACAGAGTGGTTGACATTACAACTTTCTTCTCCTACCTTGTCACTATACAGTAAAATAAAAAGAGAGAGAACACTCAACTGTTAACAGAATTTATTTTTTAAAAATCTCTGAACAGTTGGAAGCAAACCAAAATATTGTTATTCCACTAGGTGGGGTTAGCAACAAGAGTGTGCCATGAATGGAGAGAGCATAAGGGAGTACAGAAACAACTGATGAGGTCATTAGATGAGGTACCAGCAGAGACTGTTACATAGATGGATTCTTCCACTGCACGTCCTGCAACAATAGAAGATGAAAGTGTGGACGTCTTGTGACATAGACAGAGCAAGTTTCCCAGGCGTGTGGAGAAATGTGGAGCCTCCACTTATAGAATACTCACATAAGTATGGGCATGTAACAGCACATACTTTCCTTCTTCCTTGTCCACAGAGCACCTCTTCATATCCTAGCAAAACATATATTACACATACACAAATAGAACACCTCAGTTACAAAGATGAGTAAGCAATCAGCAATCTCCAAATACTTGCAGAAAGTCATCACATAGAAGACAAATGCAAAACTCCACAAAACTTATCATTTTTATCTAAGGAAATCCAATTAACATTAACATAAGGATTTAACATAAGACTATGATATCCATGAGGAGCCCTGATAGTTTAATGGAATGTGCATTGGGTTGCTATCTGAAAGATCACCAAGGTGAATCTACCAGTCACTCCACACAAGAAAGATGAGACTTTTTGCTCTTATAAATAGCTTCCTATGCATGTGAAAGTTGGACAATGAATAAAGAAGACGGTAGGAGAATTGATGCATTTGAGTTACGGTGTTGGAAAAGAATATAAAAGTGACATGGATTGCAATAAGGACAAATAAATCTGTGCTGGAATAAGTACAGCCAGAATGCTCCTTAGAAGCCAGGATGGAGGGACTTTGTCTCTCGTACTTCAGACATATCATCAGCAAGGACCAATCCATGAAGTAGGACATTATGCTTGGTAAAATGGAGTGTCAGTGAAAAAGAGGAAGACCTCCAATGAAATAAATTGGCATAGTGGCAGCAGCAATGGGCTCAAGCACAGAAACAATTGTGACAATGGTGCAGGACTGGGCAGTGTTTCATTCCATAGTGCATAAGATCACTATGAGTCATTCTATTATGCATAAGATCATTATAGTGTCAGAAGATGAGCCCCGAGGATTGGAAGGTACTCAAAATATAACTGGGAAAGAACTGTCTCCTCAAAATAAAGTGAACCATGAAGATGTAAATGGAGTAAAGCTTTCAGGACATTCATTTGCTAATGGTGCACAATTCAAAATTAGGAGAAACAGCTGTCCATTAGTAATCAGAACATGGAATGAATAAACTATGAATCTAGAAAAACTGGAAGTTGTCAAAAATGAAAACAAACCCATAAACATTGCTATCCTAGGCATTAGTGAACTGAAATAGGCAGGGTTGGCCATTTTGAATCTGACAATTACATGGATTACTATGTCAGAAATGACAAATTGAAGAAGAATGGTGTCACAGTCATCATCAAAAAGATTATTTTAAGATCTATCTTGAAGTACAATGCTGTCTATGAGAAGATAGTATACTACAAGGAAGACCAGTTAATACAACTATTTTTCAAATTTACAAATTAACCACTAAAGCATGTGATGATGAAATTGAATTCTACCATATCCTTAGTATGAAACTGATCAAACATGTAATTAAGATGTATTGATAATTACTAGCAATTGGAATGCAAAGGATGAAAACAAAGAACAAGGATCAGTATTTGGAAAATATTACCTTGATGACAGCAAAGATGCTGAAGATCTCATGATAAAATTTTGCAAGATCAATGGCTTATTCACTACAAATACTTTTTTTGAAAAACATAAAAGATGACTATACACATGGACCTCACCAGATGGAATACTCAGGAATCAAATTGACTACATCTCTGGAAAGAGATGATGGAAAAGCTCCATCTCATCAGTCAAAACAAGTCTGCCAAGGGCAGATTGAAAAACAGATCACCCATTGTTTATATGCAAGTTCAGGCTAAACCTGAAGAAATTTAAATTAATCCATGAAAGCCAAAACATGACCTCGAACATATCCCACCTGAATTTAGAGATCATCTGAAGAACAGATTTGACACATCAACACTAAAGAATGAAGACCATCAAGGAAATCATACATGAAGAAATTAAAAGGTCTTTAGGAAGACAAGAAAGAAGGAAAAGACAAATTTGGTGTCAGGTGAGACTCTGATACTTACTCTCAAGCAGAGAGATGCTAAAGCAAATGGAAGAAATGAGAAGGTAAAAAAGCTGAACAGAAAATTACAAACAGAAACTAGAAAGGACAAAGTCAAATATTATAAAGAAATGTGCAAAGAGCTGGATTTAGAAAAACAAAAGGGAAGAACACACTCAGCATTTATCAAGCTGAAAGAAATGAAGAAACAATTGAAGCCTTAACTTGAAATAATGAAGGATTCTATGGGGGAAATATTGAATGATCAGAAAGTATCAAAAGAAGATGGGAGAAATACACAGAGTCACTGCACTAAACTGCAAGGTCGGTTGTTCAAGCTCACCAGCTGCTCCTTGGAAACCCTAAACAGGGCCCCTATGGTCAAAATTGATTCGATGGTACGCAACAACAACAACAGTAGGCAAAGTGGAGTCTTGGTGTGGCAGTAAGGGTTAATGCACTGGAATACAATGTTGGTTTGAACCACCAGGACAGCAGCTGCTCCTTGGAAACCCTATCCAGGGTCGCTATGAATTGGAGCTGACTAGTTAGCACCTCTGAAGTATGAGAGACAAAGTTTGGTCATCTTGGCCTCCAAGGAGCACTCTGGCTGCACTTCTTCCAAAATGGATCTATTGGTTCTTTTGGCAGCCCACAGCACTTTCAATATTTCCCTCCAATACCGTAACTCAAAAGCATCAATTCTTCTGTGGCCTTCCTTATTCACTGTCCAATTTTTGCATGCATATGAGGTTACTGAAAATACCATGGCTTGGGTCAGGTGCACCTTAGTCCTCAAGCTAACATTTTTGCTCTTCATCACTTTAAAAAGGTCTTGTGCAGCAGATTTGCCTAAGGCAATACATCATTTGATTTCTTGACTGCTGCTTCCATGAGTGTTGATAGTTGATTCAAGAAGAATAAAGTCCTTGACAACTTCAATCTTTTCTCCATTGATAAGAATGTTGTTTATTGGTCCAGTGGTGAGGATTTTTGTTTTCCTTACATTGAGATGTAATCCATACTGTAGGCTATGCTCTTTGATCTTCATCAGTAAATGTTTAAGTCCTCTTCACTTTCAGCAAGCAAGTTTGTATCATCTGCATATCGCAGGTTGTTAATGAGTCTTCCTCCAATCCTGATGACACATTTTTCTTCATATAACCCAGCTTGTCTGATTATTTGCTTAGCATACAGGCTGAATAAATTTGGACATATTGTCAGGAGGAACCAGTTGCTGGAGAAGGATATCATGTTTGCTAAGGTGGAGGGTCAGAGAAAAAGAGGAAGACCCCCAAAGAGATGAATTGGCCAAGTGGCAGCATCGATGAACTCAAGCGTGGCAACACTAGTGAGGTTGGCCCAGGATTGGGCAGTGTTTCATTCTGCTGTGCATAAGATTGCTATGAGTTGGTACCAACTCGATGGCACCTAAAAACAATAACAATAAAAGACAGTACCTAACAACAATAACAATAGGCAAAATATTGAGCAATGCAGAAAACATCAAAAGAAGATGGAAAGAATGCACAGAGGCACTGTACCAAAACAAATGTTCAACAATTTCAAGAGGTATCATATGAGGCTTTCTACTCCCGTAAAGATTTACACCCTCAGAAACCCTGTACAGGGTCGCTATGGGTCAGAACCGACTCGATGGCACTTAACAACAACAACAATCATATGATCAAGAGCCAAAAATATTGAAGGAAGCAGTCCAAGGTGCACAGAAGGTATCAGCAAAGAAGAAGAACAGGGGAATTGATGGAATACAAATTTGAAATCTTTCAACAAACTGATACAGGCATTCACTCATCTATGCAAAGAAAAAAGGAAACCAACTACCTCGAAAAGTGCCCATTCCAAAGGAGGTGACTCAATGGAATGCAAAAATCATTGGATAATATTAATATCACATTCAAGTAAAATTTTCCTAAAGATAATTCAAAAATAGCTGTAACAGCACTCTGACAGGGAACTGTCAGAGATTCAAGACAGATTTAGATGAGGACTTGAAACTAGGAATATCGATGCTGACATCAGATGGATATTGGCTAAAAAAGAGAATATCAGAAATATACTTACTATGCAAAGAATTTTGACTGTGTGGATCAAGACAAACTATGGGTAACAATATGAAGAATGGGTATTCTAGAAAGCTTAGTTGTGCTCAAGAGGAACCTGTACATAGACTGAAAAAGAGGTAGTTGTTCAAACAGAACAAGGGAACAAAGAGTGGTTTAAAATCAGAAAAGGTGCGTGCTAGGGTTGTACTTTTTCACCACACTTATTCAATCTGTATGCTGAACAAATGATCTGAGAAGTTGAATTATGTGAAGAAGAACATGGCTTCAGGATTGAAGGAAGACTCATTAACAACCTGCAATATGGAGATGCTACAATCTTGATTGCTGAAAGCAATGAGGACTTAAAAGATTATTGATGAAGATCAAAGACCACAGCCTTCAGTATAGGCTGTACCTCAATGTAAAGAAAACAAAAAAACCTTACCACTGGACCAAAAAATAACATCAAGACAAATGGAGAAAAGATTCAAGTTGTCAAATACTTCATTTTACTTGAATCCATGATCAACACTCATGGAAGCAGCAGTCAAGACATCAAATGATGGATTGCATTAGGCAAATCTGCTACACAAGACTTCTTTAAAGTGTTCAAGAGCAAAGATGTCAGTTTAAGGACTAAGGTGTGACTGATTCAAGACACAGTATTTTCAATAGCCTCATATGCATGTGAAAGTTGGACAATGAATAAGAAAGACCATGCAAGAATTGATGCGTTTGAATTTGAATGGTGGAGAAGAATATTAAAAGTACCAGTAAATTTCCAGAAAAACAAACAAATTTGCATTGAAAGAAGTATAGCTAGAATTCTTAGAAACCAGGATGACGAGACTTC
>NW_006408560.1:19245297-19247888 GCF_000296735.1 Chrysochloris asiatica
CCTAACCCACAGTGCCACCACAGCTTCTTTTAGTTTCATTAGTGTGCTTTCCATAGAGGTCCAATCAAGATAGTGGCTTCTGAGTGGATCTGCTGGGATAGTTAAATTCAGAGCAGAGAGGTCAGCTCAGAAGTTTATGGTGACTATTTTGGAAATCCCAAAGAAATAATCTCCATAGATTTTCTCCAAGGACATGGGAAGATCAAGGGAGGTTATAATGAAGAAATTTTAAGAAAACTAAAACTACATTGGTGACAAAACCAGGAGAGTTGCCCTGAGAGAATTTTTTTCACCACAATAATGCACCTGCTCATTCTTTAAGGGTAGCAAGGACTGTCCTATGATAATTTTACTGGGAAACCTTAACCCTGATATCAATCTCACAGCCCTGATCCTGCCACTTCAGATAGCTTTTTGTTCCCCCAAAGAATATTTCAAAGAAACATGATTTGAGTCCCTTGAGGATGTCAAAACTGTCATTTTTATGTGGTGTAAATTGAAGAGAACAGAATTCTTCAGAGAAAGGCTAGAAAGATGGAAATATTCCTTCAGAAATACATAGCTATAGATGGAGTGTATGTTGAGAAACAATAGCTTCACATATTAGTATTTTTATGAGCATTTCAACAGACTAGTAATCCATCAAAATTAGATAATTTTCAGTCATTGTTTCTTCAGATAGGCTTCTGTCCCTTTTTTGTAACTTTTTTCTGCTCCTTTCTCTTCCTTCTCTCCTTCTGAAACTCCTGGCAAACATGGGTTGATATGCTTAATAACATCTCACTGATTTCTAAGCTTATGTTAATATTTAGCTTTATCTTTTGTCTAAAGTATTCAAATTGGATGGTTTTCATTTTATATATTTCAAGTTCATTGCTTCTCTTTCTGCCCTCACAAATCCGATACGGAGATGCTGTAGACATTTTTTTTTCTTTTGATTATTGTACATTTTAACTGCAGAAAATACTTTTACCACTTCTATTATTGAGATTCTCTATTCATTAAGTCATTGTCATCCTTCTTTCCTTTACTTCTTTAAATATGCTTCCCCTTGTTCTTTGAACATATGCATAACTGCTTTGAAGTTTGTCTGCTAAACTCAACTTCTGGGGACACTCAGAGGTAGTCTACTGACTGCTTTTTTTCCTAAATATGAGTCACCCTTTTGTGGCACTGTAGAATAAGCACTAGACTGAAAGATCAGGTTCAACTGCAAGGTTGATGGTTCAAACCTACCAGCCACTCCTCGAAAATCCTATATGGGTCACTATGAGTCAGAACTGACATTACAGCACTTAACAACAACAATGCATGCTTTATAATATTTTGTTTAATACTTGCCATCCTAGACAATATTGAAGCAAAACTAGAGTCTGGCTTTTTCCCTCTGGGTGTTGCTATTGATTTCTTGCTTCTTTTTTTTGTTTGTTTGTTTTTCAGTAACGTGACTGAACTAAACCCACCCAGATACATGTAATCATTTATATATTTGTTAAGTTTTTTCTTTGTTTTAATTTTCATCCCTGGCTTCTTGTGGTTTATGTCTGTATCTGAATAGTTCAGCATAGTGTTTAAGAGATACATTCAAACATCTGAATAGCTTAGCATAGTGTTTAAGAGATAGTTCAAACACCTTGAGCTACTAAAGATTACACTCTGTGCTGATGAATCTATGGGTGGAAGCAAGTTTAAACACCAGATTGTTTCTTCACTGACTTTCCACCAGACTCTCTCCCATCTCTTCTGTACATGCATGCAGGATCCATTGGGCAGATGTGTAGATGGTTACAAGTTAGTTTTATTGGTTATATATGGTTGCAAGTAAGTTAGTTATATTCCAGACTCAGCTGTGCTTGTACATAGCCATCAATCAAACAGATATGTAGAAAAACCCTCTATGGCAGTTTCACTTTCCAGTACTCCTATTTAAAGTCCTGGCTAGTCTACTGATTTGTTGCTCACTTGAAGCAGACGTATAACCTTAGGCAAGTAGATTGGCTGTCCTGTTGGCTTGTACTGAGGTCATCACTTTAACTGACAGTGTTCCTATTCAAAGAGTCTTTTCAAGTGTGGCTGCAAAGCTGATGATTTCACTGTTACCCTGTGGCATGCCAATAGATCTTGTAGGGAAGAATGAGAGACTCTCAAGCCAGAATACCACAAATTCATGCAGTCCTTAAAAAAAAAGTTTAATAGCTTTCATTAATAAAGGTTTCTAAGTTCTTGTATGTCTCTAATGAATTTTCAGAATGCCAAATAGTTGTTTTCAATAGTTTTGTTCAGTTCCCTAGTTGATTTTTGGAAAGAGGAATTGTTTGAGTTACCTAAAAGTTATGCTAAAGCTAAATAAATTTCTAATGTATAACATGTATTCAATTATAATATTGGGTTCAAAACCCAAATACAAGGGGGCAGAGCTTGATGGTGGATCAGAGAGTAGTGCAGTGAGGATCAACATCAGCAATAATACAGAGTACCAGATGAAGCAGTTTCAGGGGACCATCCCAAAACTCTGAATTAAAAATAAAGGAATATTTAGAAAGTTTGAAGGCTTACAGCCAGTGACATTTGTGTGAGAAGCAAGAAAACTG
>NW_006408560.1:19248572-19250915 GCF_000296735.1 Chrysochloris asiatica
TAAAGATTTACAGCCTCGGAAACCCTGTGTAGGGTCGCTATGAGTCGGAACTGACTCCACAGCACACAACAACAACAATTTACTTTTAAAAAGAGCTCTGGTAGCATTGTGGTTACGAATAGGGCTGCGAACCACAAGGTCAGCAGTTCAAAACTACCAGCTGTTCCATGGGATAAAGATGAGGCTTTCTGCTCCCGTAAAGATTTACAGCCTAAGAAACCTTGTACAGGTCACTATGAGTCAGAACCAATTCCACAGCACATAACAACAACAATTTACCTTTAAGGGGCTCTTTCTCTCCCTACATTACACAAGAAGAGACAGCAATTACAGTCATACAGGCAAGCTACATTCACATCTTATAAAACCCCACCATCCATACAAGGACCAATACCAGCTGCCATACATCAGATAGGCAGTCACCACCTACTATAGTTACTCTAAGTTGAGTAATAAGAATAGTGAAAAGGGAAGCCCATCTCCTGATCACATCTACCTAGAAACAATCAGAAAGCATAATAAAGTATCAGCATACATTCATCTAATTATTAAGGTCACAGCTAACTATTGAAGATGTCCAAGAAACAGAAACAGACAACACATAAGAACATTTCCAGAAACAAGATGAAGTGATTGAGAAAAATGAACTAGATGTAGAGCTGGGCTTCACATTCGAAGGAGGACAAGCTTGGGAAATACCTGAGAAGGAATTTGGAAAAATGGTAATGAAATGTGTCAAAACACTTTACAGAGGGTTTGAGAAAAATAAGGAAGAAGTCAGGAAAATGCTACAGGAGCAATCAAATAAGATAGATATAGCATTAGAAACAATTCAAAAACTACAAAAAAGAGGTCCAAATGATTAATAATAGAATATCAGAAATGGACAATACACTGAATGGACAAAGAGTAGAATTGAAGAAATGGAAGGCAGAAGTAGAGAACTGGAAAACAACTCTCTCAATAGTGCTAAGAAAGAAGAGCAAGCAGAAAAAAGGATAAAAAAATCTGAAGTAAGTCTAAGATTCATGTTGCATAACATGAAGAGGAATAACTTAAAATTTATCAGCATTGCAGAACATGAAGGATCACACAAGCCCACAGAGGAGATAGTTGAAGAGCTTCTAAAAGAAAATTTCTCCAACATCCTGAAAAGTGAAAAGATAGGTATTCAAGAAACTCAACAAACCCCAGGAAGGGTAAACCCCAAAACAAAATTGCCAAGACACATAATAATCAAGCTCTCCAAAATCAAAGACAAAAAGAGAATATTGAAAGGCACTAGGGAAAAGAGAAGTGTTACATACAAAGTCTTGCAAATCAGATTAAGGTCTGATCCCTCAGCAGAAACCATGCAGGCAAGAAGGCAATGGGGAGACATATATAAAATCCAGAAAGTAAAAAAAAACTGCCAAGCAAGAGACCTCTACTCAGCAAAGCTGTCAATCAAATATGACAGTGTAATAAATGCATTCCAGGATAAACAGAAGCTAACAGATTTTGCCAAAGCCAACCTTGCACTACAAAACATCCTAAAGGAAGTTCTGTGGACTGAGAACCAACAAGGACAGACAACAACCAAAGATTGGCATACGTGGCAGCCCCACCCGGACCTCAATTGACAAATGGAAGAGTCGAGGACAGAACAAAACTATAAGAACAAATTCAGAATATCTGGAATGTAAGTCTATGATCAAAACAAATACAATATGAAATAAGGTAAACACATAAGAACAGAGATCCAGGTGATGAGAAGGTCAGGTAAATTACAGGATAAAAGAGAATGTTTTAAATGGAAGAAAAAAATTAATAGAATATAAGGAAACCTAAAAGAAAATTAATACATCACAACATACCAAGAAAAGGAAAACATGGAAACATTAAAACTATGAAAAAACTGACAAGAACACAAAACACATGAACTCAAAACAAGAAGACATGCAGAACAAAGAAACCAGCAGCATCACAAAGACACAAACATAAAGACAGCAATTAATCCATTATTGTTAGGTGCCATCGAGTCGGAACCGACTCAGCGACCTTATCCACAGCAGAACGAAACAATGTCCGATCCTGGGCCAGCCTCACTACCGCTGCCACACTTGAGTCCATCGATGCTAACAAGTGGCCAATCCATCTCGTTGGGGGTCTTCCTCTTTTTCTCTGACCCTCTATCTTACCAAACATGATAGCATTCTCCAGCAACTTTTCCCTCCTGACAATATGTCCAAAGTATGAGAGGCGAAGTTGTCCATCTAGGCCTCTAAGGAGTACTCTGGCTGCACTTCTTCCAAAACACATCTATTGGTTCTTTTGGCAGGCCATGGAACTTTTAGTATTCTC
>NW_006408560.1:19267974-19269091 GCF_000296735.1 Chrysochloris asiatica
TCTTTAAAGTGTTAAAGAGACTTGGCTAGACTTCTAGCTGTGCTGAACTGTTAATGCCCCTTAAGCAAATGATAATTTAAATTTTCATTCACAAGCTTAAATAACAAGTATTTTCAATAGCTTCATAGGCATGTGAAAGCTGGGCAATGAATAAGGAAGAGTGTAGAAGAATGGATGCATTTGATTTAGGTGTTGGAGAAGAATATTAAAAATACCATGGACTTCTAGAAGAACAAACAAATCTGTATTGAAAGAAGTACAACTAGAATGCTCCTAGAAGCCAGGAGGGTGAGACTTTGTTTCTCATATTTCAGATGTATTATCCCAAGGGACAAGTTCCTAGAGAAGGACATCACACTTGCTAAAGTGAAGAGTTGGTAAAAAAAAAAAAGAGGAAAACCCTCAACAGGATGGATTGGCACAGTGACAGCAGTACTGGGATCAAGCTTAACAATGATTGTGAGGATAATGCTGGACTGGAAGTGTTTCATTCTGTTGTGTATAAGGTCACTATGAGTCAGAACGAACTCAACAGCACCTAACAACAACAAAAGAAAGAAAGACTATCACTAAGTAAATCACTTTGGAGAAGGTTCACACTCTGTTCTGGGGGATACAGATTCTTTTAATTTTCTCATATATTTTAAGCACCATCCCAAATGGTGCTTAAAGATACTGAAATAGTCAAATTAATAATGCTTCAGCTGAGAAGGTTGTGTTCTGTTCAATTATATAAATGGCATGTTCCATTTAATATATCTTGATCGTACTGCTTCTTGGGAGGCATGTATGTTATTATTCAAATCCTTGCTCTCCAAAAGAGAAAACTGGGAAGATGGTTAGAAAGAGTGTTCACACTTAACATTTTGTCACTGGAGAAGAAAATGTGAAAAAAGACTGCTAGACTTCTGGCTCTGCTGGACTGTTAATGCCCCATAAGCAGAGGTGTATATAAGGTATGGCAGAAATGGCACATGCTCTGGACACCACTGAGTTTCTATTAACCATCACAGTATGCATCGCCAGCTGTGAGAGGTCATTCAGCAAGTCAAAACTGAGACTTTTGTATTGAGAGTCTCCATGTGTCAAGGCAATCTGTGTGATCTTGCTCTGCTGC
>NW_006408560.1:19270554-19271396 GCF_000296735.1 Chrysochloris asiatica
ATTGAAAATCGGAACATGGAATGTATGAAGTATGAATCTGGGAAAATTGGAAGTTGTCAAAAATGAAACGGAACGCATAAACATCGATATCTGAGGCATTAGTGAGCTGAAATGCACTGGTATTGGCCAGTTTGAATGTGACAACCACATGTTTTACTATGCCAGAAATGACAAATTGAAGAGGAATGGTGTTGCATTCATTATCAAAAACATATATCCAGATCAGTCATGAGGTACAACGCAGTCTGTGATAGGATAATATCCATGCACCTACAGGGAAGCCCAGTTAATACCACTATTATTCAAATTTACGCACAAACCAAGAAAGCCAGTGAGGACAAAACAGAAGAATACTACCAACTTCTTCAATCTGAAATTGATCAAACATGCAATCAACATGTATTGATTATTACTGGTGATTGGGATATAAAGGTTGGGAGCAAAGAGGAAGGATCAGTAGTTGGAAAATATGGCCTTGGTGATTGAAATGAAGCTGGAGAATGCATGATAGAATTCTACAAAATCAATGATTTGTTCATTTCAAATATTTTCTTTAGACAGCATAAGAGATGACTATACACATGGACCTCGCTAGATGGAATACATAGAAATCAAATTGACTACATCTGTGGAAAGAGATGATGGAAAGTTCCATAACATCAGTCAAAACAATGCCAGGGGCAGACTGTGGAACAGACCATCAATTGCTCATATTCATATTCAAACTGAAGCTGAAGAAAATGAAAATAAGTCCATGAGAGCCAAAATATGACCTTGAATATATCCCAACTGAATTTAGAGATCATCTGAAGAACAGATTTGAAACGTTAAACACTAAAGAC
>NW_006408560.1:19273083-19291371 GCF_000296735.1 Chrysochloris asiatica
TATTTTCAATAACCTCATATGCATGCAAAAGTTGGACAGTGAATAAGGAAGACTGTAGAAGAATTAATGCTTTTGAGTTTTGGTGTTGGAGGAGAATATTGAAAGTGTCATGTGCTGCCCAAAGACCCAATAGATTTGTTTTGGAAGAAGTCCAGCCAGAGTGCTCCTTAGAGGCCAAGATGGCCAAACTTTGTCTCTCATACTTCAGACATATTGTCAGGAAGGACCAGTCATTTGAGAAGGATATCATGTTTGGTAAGGTGAAGGGTCAGCGCAAAAGAGGAAGACCCCCTATGAGATGGATTGCCCAAGTGGCAGCATCGATGGACTCATGTGTGGCAACAGTAGTTAGGTTGGCCCAGAATTGGGCAGTGTTTTGTTCTGGTGTGCATAGGGTCTCTATGAGTCAGTGCCAACTCAATGGTACCTAACAACAACAACAATAGCAACAACAAAGGAATCCTGGTGTGGCGCTCTAAGATAAGCACTCAACTTCAAAGTTGGTTTTAACAGCAAGATCAGTGGTTCAAAATCATCAACTGCTCCTCGGAAATCCTATACATGGTAACTATGAGTTTAATGGACTCCAGGGAATGGTAATTCCAAAATCAGACAGAATAAAATAGTATCGACTATGAGTCAGAATCACTTGATGGTGTTTAACAACAACAACAGAGGAAATGAGCAGGTATACTGTGGTCAGTCTAGTAAATCAGCATACCTTTCACATAAAGCAAAATTTAGAAAATAGAAAACTGTTCTATATCCCTGTGCTTCAAAGGGGGTTTCATTTAGGGGTAAGGTGGCAGAAAAGTCCAGGTAAACTTTTCCCTTTTAATATGAGATTAGAACAAGAACTGGATGGCTAACTTCAAGTTCATTGGTTCAAACTCACCGACCTCTCCTCAGAAACCCTAGTCAGGGTCACTATGTGTCAGAACTGACTCCATGAAATGGTATTTCCAAAATTGTTGTTGTTATTATTAAGTGCCTTCGAGTCGATTCTGACCCATAGCGACCCTATATAGGATTTCCAAGGAGCAGCTGGTGAGCTTGAACCACTGACCTTGCAGTTCAAACGACTCTGCAGACTGAGGTATTAACCCACAGAGCCACACCAGAACTCCAACATTTCCAAAATTAGACAGATTAAAATAGCATTGACTTGCAATGAAGGTTTAGGACATTTTTTCTTTTTCTTGCTTAAATATACCCTAAAAGAATTTAGAAAAATCTTAGTATTTTCTCATACATTTTTTATTTGACAATTAAAATTTAACTCATAAGCTTAAATAATTACTAAGACCATAATGACTGGCATGTTATAAATATTGACATTTTAAGATAAAACTTTAATATCATTTGTTAAACATATTCCACAGAATATATAGGTTTCGCATACTCTATTTTAAAATACATGTATATATAAACAAACTCTTTTAATAGTAAAATGTTACATGATTCCTTTTCCTCTTTGAAATCAATGTTTCCTTTCCACTTCCCCTACAGAGTATTAATATGATGTAATTTTTTTTTTGCTTGAAAGTATCTTATTGATCACCCTATCATAATTCACTGCAACAGCAATAAATAAATAAAGGACATTTTTTAATTTATTTTACTTTATTTCCAGTGACCATAAGGATCTAAATGCTAATAAGTTCTTTGAGATTAAGCTGTGATTCTAAATTTTATTTGTATGCAATTTTTATAAGTAATTTTAAATGTAGAAAATATATTTTTATAGGAAATGCATTTCTTGATGAGATAGATGGGGCTTTAAAAAATAATAGTTCATATAAACATGGGTATTTTTCAATGCTAGAGTAGAGTCCTGGCATGGCACTGTAGAATATAAGCACTGGGCTGAAGGGTCAGTTTGAACTGCAAGGTCAGTGGTTCAAACCCACCTGTCACTCCTCAGAAACCCACCCTATACAGGATTGCTACCAGTTGGAACCAGCTCGATGACACTTAACAACAAAGAGCAAGAGAAATTATAAATTTTATTCCTTTTATAATAGAGGCTCTGAGAAAACTGCACATCTACAGTTGTTGTTGTTGTTATTAAGTGCCATTGAGTCAGTTCTGACTCATAGTTACCCTATGCACAACAGAATGAAACACTGCCAGGTGCTGAACCAACCTCACAATCATTGCTACTCTTGAGCCCATTGATGCTGCCACTTTGCCAATCCATTTTTCTGGGGGTTTCCTTCTTTTTCTCTGACCCTCCACCTTACCAAACTTGATGTCCTTCTCCAATGACTGGTCCCTCCTGACAATATGTCCAAAGTATGAGAGATGAAGTCTGGCTGTCCTGGCCTCCAAGGAGCACTCTGGCTGTACTTCATCCAACACAGATCTTTTGACAGTCCATGGTACTTTCAATATTCTCCTCCAATACCATAACTCGAATGCATCAATTCTTCTACGGTCTTCCTTATTCACTGTGCAACTTTGTATGCATATGAGTTTATTAAAAATACCATGGCCTGAGTCAGGCACAACTTAGTCCTCAAACTGTCATTTTTGCACTTCAACATTTTAAAAAGGTCTTGTGCAGCAGATTTGCCTCATGCAATACGTTGTTTGGTTTCTTCGCTGCTGCTTCCATGAGTGTTGATGGGTGATTCACGCAAAATGAAGTCTTTGACAACTTCAATCTTTTCTCCATTGATAAGAACGTTGTTCAGTGGTCCAGTGGTGAGGATTTTTGTTTTCTTTACACTGAGGTGCAATGTATATCAAAAGCTGTAGTCTTTAATCTTCATCAGTAAGTATTTTAAGTCCTCTTCACTTTCAACAAGCTAGGTTGTATCATCTGCATATTTCAGGTTGTTAATCAATCGTCCTCCGATCCTGATGTCACATTTCTCCTCATATAATCCAGCTTCTCGGGTTATTTGCTCAGCATACAGATTGAATAAATATGGTGAAAGAATACAACCCTGGCACATGCCTTTCCTAATTTAAAACCATTCGGTGTTCCTTTATTTTGTTTGAACAACTGCCTTTTGAACTATGTACAGGTTCCTCATGAGCACAATTAAGTGTTCTGGAATATTCATACATCACAATGTTGTCCATAGCTTGTCACGATCCACACAAACGAAAGCCTTTGCATTGTCGAAAAAGCACAGAGAAGCATCTTTCTGGTATTATCTGCTTTCAGCCAAGATGCATCAGATATCAGCAATCATATCCCGCATTCCACGTCCTCTTCTGAATCCACCTTTAATCTCTGGAAGTTCTTTGTCAATGTATGGTTGCAGCCATTTCTGTATTACTTTAGTAAAATTTTACTCCCATGGGATATCAGTGATATTGCCAATGATTTCTGCATTCCGTTGAGTCACCTCTCTTTGGAATGGGCACAAATATGGATCTCTTCCAATCAGTTGGCCAGGTAGCTGTCTTCCAAATTTCTTGTCATAGATGAGTGAGTGCCTCCAGTGCTACCTCATTTTAATGAAAGATTGCAATTTTTATTTCATCTATTCCTGGTGCCTTGTTCTTTGTCAATTCCTTCAATTCACCTTGGACTTCTCCCTTCAGGGTCATTGGCTCTTGATCATATGCTACACTTGAAATAGTTGAATATCACCCATTTCCTTTTGGTACCGTGACTGTGTATTTCTTCTATCTTCTTTTGATGCTTTCTGCATCATTCAGTAATTTGTCCAAAGAATCCTTCAATAACGCAAATTGCGGTTTGAATTTTTTCTTCAGTTCCCTCAGCTTGAGAAATGCTGAGTACATTCTTCCCTTTTTGCTTTCTAACTTCTAGTCTTTGAACATTTCATTATAATGTTTGATTTGGTCTTCTTGAGCCAGTCTTTGAAATTTTCTGTTTAGCTCTTATACCTCCTCATTTCTTCCATTTTGCTTTAGCATCTCTACACTGGAAAGCAAGTTTCAGAATCTCTTCTGACATCCATTTTGCACACCTATAAGTAAATGCAAACGAGCTTTCTTATAGAAAAGTTCCTCATTTTCTTAAATTCTCTACAAAACAAAAACATACTGATGAATCAACAAAAAATGAATTTTAATCATCTGCCCACCAATCCTGGTGTGACGCTGTAGGAAAAGAACTGGACCACAAAATTGGTTTGAAGCAAAGGTTGGTGGTTCAAACCCACCAGTTGCTCCTCAGAAACCTTATACAGAGTTCCTATGAGCGGGAAATGACTCGATGGCATTGAACAACAACAACCCACTGATAACCCCATCAGATTTTTCTTCAGTTTTAATGAAAGTCAATCATTTAAATCACCTGAGTTGCAAAAGGATGTCTTACCAGCCATCACAGTTACTTGCTTTCTTAATACCAGCACTAGTATTCGAAATTTTCCCTTTGTTTGCCCGTACAGGCTTTTACACTCCAACCCAGAGCACATGGTATGATCTTGAATGGATGAAAATGGTGTCTTTTCTTTGCAAAAATAGGAAAGAAAAACCCACAGACCATAGGCATATTCTCGGCAGATCAATTGTAAGAAAATGATTCTATGGAATTTGAGAACCTGGAATCATTGTTCCTGTTACTCCTTAGATTGCCTTCATGTGTCTCCAGAGAAACATGTATCTCAATTTGAAAACAACTAGTAAAAGCAGTAGCATCTGGAAGGAAGCTGGTTTTGAGATAGATAAATACTATCTGGAGAATGGTAGAGAAGTAGAGGAGATCCAGATGACTAGCCAAAATGGCAATATTTTTGGAATTATTGATCACTTTACAGAGATTCCCAGAAATATATGGTGATTAAGACTGGATTTCTTGCATTCAGTGTGATGGCATCTCAGAGTTTTGATCATGCAGATGAAAATAATACCTGATTTTACAATAAAACCAAAATCAAAATCACTGACATCAACCCAATGAGTCTCAGTTTCTGAGACTATAAATCTTTATAGGAGCAGACAGCCTCATCTATCTCCAGGGGAGCAACTAGTGGGTTGGAAACCCCAACCTTATGTTTAGCAGCCCAATGCCAAACCCACAGCACCACCTAGCAGAGAAAAATAGCTGTTCTCCTTTATGTTCATATGATTCCTGTAAAAGCAACATAGAGAAACAACAACAACAACAAAATAAACAACTCCATCTCAACAAAACCAGTAAAGAGCTGTAAGTCGGAAGCCTAGTATATGAAGTGGATTTGCTGTATGCAGTAAACATCAAAGTGGAATGTGGAAAGAAATCAAGATGCATACGCTACAAATCAAAGGGGGGGGGGGGAATTGGAGTAAGCACCTTGGAATACATATGAAAAAGAATACCATATTCTTAAACAGATAATTTCAATATAATGACATCAGCTCCCTGTTATTTAATCTAAGTTTTTATGTGATTCCCAATAAGAAAATCAGCAGAATCAAAACTAGACAAGCTGATTATATGTTCCTATGACAGAACCAAAAACCAAGAAAAATATAATATTGTAAAAAGAGATTTAGTATCTATGAGATATTTGACTATTTTATGAAGCTAGAGTAATTAAAACTGTATGATGCTAGTATATAAAGAGACATATCAGTGAAACATTAGAAAGTCCAAAATAAGACAAAAAATAAATAATTTAACTTATACTAAAGGTGAGGTTTCAAATCAGTAGAGAAAATATAACTATTCAATAGTGGTGTTGGGTTATCTGGAGAATAAAGCAGGAAAATAGCAGTATGTTTGTATTCATACATCATAATACATAGTGGGGGAAATTCTAAGTGGAACAAACATATAAACTTTGAAACCACAAAAATTACTACGAAAAATGAAAGAATATTGTTTTTACTGCAAAATTGGAAAGGTTTTCCTATATATGAAGTAAAGCCTTGAAGTTACAGAAGAAAAACTGATAAATTTAACTCTGTAAAAATGAAATTGCATGCATGGAAAATCCACCATAAGTAAAGACAAAAAATAAGTGACAAATTTAGGAAAACATTTGCAACTCATAGTCAAAGGCTTTCTTTCTTTCTTTCTCTCTGTCTTTCTTTCTTGCTTGCTTTCTTTATTTTATTTATTTATTTATTTATTTATTTTACATAAACAAAAACCAACCCAGAGGAAACAAACATGAGCAAAGGATATCAACAGAAAATTCATAGGAAGGGGAAAGTATATAGTTCTAAAAATTAAGACGCATTCAATCTCAACCCTAGTAAGAAAAATGCTAATGAAAAACTACATCAAGCTAAGGATTTTCACCAGTCACATTAGCAGTCAATACATTTTGATAACTCACTGGGTTGCTCTGCCAGTTCTTGCCTTTTTGTCTCTCAACTCTAAATGCACTCTTCTGAACCCTGATAGAGTCCTGGTGTGGCACTGTAGGATAAGCACTTGACTGCAAGGTAAGTTTGAACCTCAAGGTCAGAGGTTCAAACTCACCAGCGGCTCCTCAGAAACTTTATACAGGGTAGATATGAGTGGGTACCGACGCGATGGCACTTAACACCAACAACAAACTCTATGATGCTGCCATGGGAACTCTACAACCACATTTCTGCTTTGCCATCTGGCTCCTGGCTAGATTTTGGTCTATAGTAGTTACTAGAAGGAAAGATGAATAAAGGGCATACTTCTCCTGTCTTCTTCATTTTCCTGTCACTATTACTCAGCAATTTTATCCACCCTTCACCCTATAGCATCAATTATTTCCTTTTGCAGCAGCCAAATCCAGTTTGCAGTTTTTCTAATACTTGAAGATTCTTATAAGTCCCCGAACCCTCAAAGAACCATTGCTAGACAGCATGTACTCCCTGTGCAGAGGTACAGGTCTCAACCCCACAGTCCTCCAAGCCCACTAACAACAGTTGAGCAATAGCCATTCCACTGAAGTCTGAGGAACACTGTGTGGCCCCTCCTCTTCACTTATTTTCGTACCTCTAGGGATGGTGGCTGTTCATTGTAATTGCTACTGCTGCCTCAGCATTCTCTTCTTGCATTACTTGCTTCATAACCATCGTATAGCTTTGTTAACAGTTCTGTAAAGAAACGTTCAGTTTAAATAACTGATATTCTTTCTGATATATTCAAGGTCATATTTTGACTATCATGGATTTGTTTTAATTTTCTTCAGATTCAACCTGACCTTGCTTTGGCTTATGATATTGAGTATCTCCATTGTCTCCTCCCACAGATGCCACTGCATTCCATCTGGTGAGGTCAATGTGTATACTCACCTTTTACATTGTTTTAAAAAGGTATTTGCAAGAAACAAGTTGTTGGTCTTGCAAAATTCTATCCTGTGATTTCCAGCATCATTTCTATCACAAAGACCATATTTTCCAATTAATGATACTTCTCTTTGTTTCTACCTGAATTTAGAGGCCATCTCAAGAACAGACTTGATGCATTTGACACTAATGACTGAAGACCAGAAGAGTTCTCAGATAACATCAAGAACAACATTCAGGAAGAAAGCAAAAGGTCATTAACAAGACAGGAAAGAAACAAAAAGCCAAATTAGATGTCAGAAGAGACTTTGAAACTTGCTCTCAAGTGTGGAGAAGCTAAAGCAAGTGAAAGAAATGAGGAAGAAAAAAGACTGAACAGAAAATGCTAAAGGGCAGTTCAAGAAGACAAAGTCAAGTATTATAATGAAATGTGCAAAGACCTAGAGTTAGAAAACCAAAAGGGAAGAATATGCTCATCATTTTTCAAGTTGAAAGAACTGAAGAAAAAGTTCAAGCCTTGACTTGAAATATTGACGGATTCTCTAGTCCAGGACTGGGCAGTGTTTCATTCTGTTGTGCATAGGGTCACTATGAATTGGTCCTGACTCAATGGCACCTAACAACAACAATATGGGCAAAATACTGAATGATGCAGAAAGCATCAAAATAAGATGGAAGGAATAAGCAAATGGTCAATGTTCAACCAGTTCAAGAGATAGCATATGATCCAGAACCAAAGGTACTGAAAGAAGGCCAAGCTACACTAACAGTATTGGTAAAAAAACTATATAAGACCCTAGGAATTGATGGAATGCAAATTGAAATCTTTCAACCATTGATCCAACATTGGAGGCAATCATCTATGCCAAGAAATTAGAAGAGATCCATATTTATGCCTGCTTCAAAGAACATATTATGCCTGCTTCAAAGAACATATTTATGCCTGCATCAAAAAAACATCATCAATATCACATGCAAGTAAAATTCTGCTGGTGATCATTCAAAAACTGTTGCAACAGTACATTGATGGGAAACTGCCAGAAATTCAAGTCAGAATCACAAAAAGATGCAAACCAAGAGATACCATTGCTGACATCAAATGGATCTTGGCTGAAAGCAGAAAATACCGGAAAGGTATTTACTTGTGCTTTATTGACTATATGAATGCTGTCCACCATGTAAAACATGACAAGTTATGTATAACAATGCAAACAATGGGTAATCCACAATACTTAATTGTGCTTATGAGAAACCTTTGCATAGACCAAAGATAGTCATTTGGACAGTATAGGGGGAAACTGAATGGTTTAAAATGAGGGAAGGTGATATCGATGTTTATGTGTCCCATTTTTGACAACTTGCAATTTTCCTAGATTCATACTTCGTACATTCCATGTTCTAATTTTTAATGAATGTTTACAGCTATTTATCCTCATTTAAAAGCTACTGGGTAATAGAACAAACAAAAAACAAAATTTTAGAAATTGCTTGAGTCAATAAGAGCAAAAACATTAACATTGAAAAACCTTTGGGACACAGCAGAAGCAATACTTAGAGGGCAATTTATAGCAATAAATATATACATCCAAAAAGAAGAACCAAACCAATACATTAACACAATATCTCCAACACTTATGAAAAGAGCAGTAAAATAGGTCTACAGTCATTGGAAGAAAATAAATAATCAAGATTATAGCACAAATAAATGAATTATAAAACAGAAAAACAATAGAAAGAAATCAAGACAAGAAGTTGGTTCTTTGAAAGGATTAATAAAACTGGCAAACCATTAGCTTTAGCTAACAAAATAAGAGGAGAAGATGCTAATAATATGCATAAGAAACAATGTGGGTGAGATCACAATAGAACCTATGGAAATGAAAAGGATAATAACAGAATTCTATCAAGAACTAGTGCTAGAATAAGCACCAGACCTCAAGGTCAATTTGAACTATAAATTTCAGTGGTTCAAACTCACCAACTACTCCTTGGAAACCTTATACTGGGTCGTTATGAGTCAGAACTGACTTGGTGGCACTTAACAATGACAACAATGAAGAACTGTATTTCAATAAATTTTAAATCTAGAAGAAATAGGTAAATTTTTAGAAAAACATGACCTATCTACACTAACACAGAGTGAAATCAAAGACTCAAAAAGACCTACAACAAAGAAGAAATGAATTAGGTAATTTTTTAAACTCCCAATAAAAAAAAAAAAAAAGATGGCTTTACTAGTGAATGCTACCAAACATTCAGAGAAGAGCTGACAAGAATACTTCATAAAATGTATTTGGGAGTTTTCCATCCAGACCATAGGATAGGATGGAAAACTCCCAAATACATTTTATGAAGTGAGCATAACCCTCATACAAGCACCAGGCATGTTGTTGTTGTTAGGTGCTATCAAGAGGGTGCTGACTCATTGCAACCTTATGCACAACAGAACAAAACACTGCCCGATCCTGGGCCAACCTCACTACTGTTGCCACACTTGAGTCCATCGATGCTGCCACTTAACCAATCCATCCCGTTGGGGGTCTTCCTCTTTTTCTCTGACCCTCCACCTTACCAAACATGATAGCCTTCTCCAGCGAATGGTCCCTCCTGACAATATGTCCAAAGTATGAGAGGCAAAGTTTGGCCATCTTGACCTCCAAGGAGCACTCTGGCTGTGCTTCATCCAACACAGATCTGGTGAGGGTGTGGAGGGACTGGGGCCTCCCTACATTGCCAGTTGTTGTTGTTGTTGTTATGTACCGTGGAGTCAGTTCCGACTCATAATGACCCTGTGCAGGGTTTCCAAGGCTGTAAATCTTTATGGGAGCAGAAAACTTCATCTTTTTCCCATGGAACAGCTGGTAGTTTTGAACTGCTGACCCTAATGTTCGCAGCCCGATTTGTAACCACTACGCTACATTGCCAGTGGAACTGTAAAATTGTTCAACCACTATGGAAAACAATATGGTGGTTCCTCAAAAAGTTGGAAATAGAAATACTGTATAACCCAGCAATCCCTCTACTTGGTATATATCCACGAGAAGCAAGATCCAGGACAAGAGTAGATATAGGCACATTGATATTCATCACAGCACTATTCACAATAGCAAAAAGATGGAGACAAACTAAATGCCCATCAATGGAAGAATGGATAAACAAACTTTGGTACATATACATAATGGAATACTATGCAATGTTAAAGAATAAAGATGAATCTGTGAAGCACCTCATATCATAGATAAACCTGGAAGACATTAAGCTGAGTGAAATTAGTCAAGCATAAGAAGACAAATATTGTATGAGACCACCATTGTAAAAACTCAAGAGAAGGTTTGCATACTAAAAGAAACAGTCTTTGATCGTTACCAGGAGTAGGAGGAAGGGAGAGTAATTCACTGGCTAGAGGGTAAACACATGTTAACTCAGGGGACATGGAGAGAAGTATAAAAGAAGAGGGAGGTTGGCAGAAGAATGATGAAGATAGATGAAGATACAGGGAGGTATGTAAAGGCTAAAACGGATAGTGGTAAATATTGATATATACACAACCTTGGGACAAAAATAAGGAGTAAATCCTAACAATGTCCTGAGATGAAAAACTAGTCTACCAAATAATGAGAAGCAGATTGAAATAAGACTTGGCAAACCAACAAATTTGGTTTAAATTTGTAAACCAAGTTTAAAAAGAGGAGATCTTCTGAAGCAAAAGATATTATCAATTTAGGATTCAATAGCCACTTTATTAATATAATATAAGAGCAGAAAAAAGACATTTTCAAAAAGTAATGAATGCTTTCATTTATCTCCCTTATATTCTTTCTTAGAAATGTGCTCTAAGGCATGCTACAGCAAATTTAAGCAGTAAACTAAAAAAGGGAAAATTGTGAGATTAAAGAACAGGAAATTTAGCCTAGGCGCATAATGAAAGGAAGTCACTGAAAGACATATCTTCAGCAAACCTAAAGAATAATCAGTACAACTTAGAAAGGACAGTTGGTTCCAATGGGTTAGAGTGATGAAGAGGAATATAAAGGGATACCTTGGGTTTGATAAAATCCTTACTAAATAAAGTCATACAATACAAGAAAAAAGGCTACTCAAATCTTCAAGGAACAATAAAAGAAAGCGCTAGATAGAACATTATAATCATAGTACAACATTTGGCTCTGTAGTGAATGATATTCACACAATTATAATGATGAAAATACACCTGAGTTACAGTTTCAGACTCAATATATAGATAAAGCACATAATTTTTACTAAGAACAAATTTTAACTACCCTGGTGTGGTGCTATGGGTTAATGCGCCAGACTGCAAAGTCGTTTGAACTGCAAGGTCAGTGGTTCAAGCTCACCAGCTGCTCCTTGGAAACCCTATACAGGGTTGCTGTGGGTTGAAACCAACTCAGGGGTACTTAACAACAACAACAATTCAATTTAGTAATCTAAAAACAAATGGTAAAAAGAAGAAGAAAGAGGTAGATGGAAATGTAAGGACATTACATTTTTTCATTCTGAACAAGTGAAGAGTAAAACAATAGTATATATTGTATCTCTGCTGTCTGCAATTAAGGTTGTTGTTTTTCTAGGCACCATTGATTAGTTATCGACTCATAGCGATCCTACGTACAACTGAACAAAACACTGCCTGGCCTTGATCCAGCCTTACAAGTATTGCTATACTTTAACTCACTGTGGTTGTTACTGTGTCACTCTGTCTCATTAAGGATCTTCTTCTTTTTCACTGACCCTTCACTTTACCAAGCATGTTTTCCTTTTCCAGGGGCTGGTCTTTCCTGATAATGTATCCGAAGTACCTTCCATGCCATCATCGCTTCCAAGCAGCAATACGACTGTACTTCTTCCAAAACAAATTTTGTTTGTCCTTCTGGCAGTATATTTAATATTCTTCACCAACACCATAATTCAAATGAATTGATTTTTCTCAGTCTTCCATATTCTTTGTCCAGCTTTCACATACATATGTCGTTGTCATTAAGTACCATTGAGTCGGTTGCAACCCATAGCTACCCTGTGTAGGATTTTCAAGGAGTGCTTGGTAGTTTTGAATAGTCCAGTATGAATCCTATAGCACCATTGATTGAAACTCCCATGATTTGGGTCAGGTACACCTTAGTCCTCAATGTGATATCTTTGTTCTTTAATATGATTTCTTGACTGTTGCTTCCTTGAGTGTTGATTGTGAATACAAGTAAAATGAAATCTTTGACAACTTCAATCTTTTCTGTTTAATGTGATGCAATTTATTGGTGCAGTTGTGAGGATTTTCATTTTCTTTACATTGAGATATAATCCACACTGAATGCTGTGATCTTTCATCTTCATCAGTAAATATTTCTAATCCTCGTCGTTTCCAGCAAGCAAGGTTGCGTTATCTGCATATCGCAGGTTATAAATGAGTCTTCCTCCAATCCTGATGCCTTGTTCTTCTTCTTATAATCCAGCTTCTCAGATTATTTCCTCAGCATACAGACTGAATAAGTATAGTGAAAGGATGCACACCAAATTTTCTATTTTAAACCATTCAGTGTCCCCTTCTTCTGTTTGAAGTATTAACATACAATTGCAAAGTAATTTTTAAAACTGATTAAAATGGTGAGATAAACTTATTTGAAGAGACTGAAGGGGAAGTAATAAACATGAGCTAACTCCAGTTTTATCATCACAGAAAGTTTATAGATAATGTCTAAACTTGGCAAAATAAGTTAAGAAATAGCAATGTAAGATTTTTTTCAAAGAAATGGAAACTATCTCTAGAAGTACTAAAACACAAATAGTAGTGAAATCAAAATGATTGCCTTGGTGGAGTAGGACTGGAGGCTGACTGGTGGAACAAGAAAGATCATTGCTTTTCCTCATCACAAACACTCCTGCTCCATTTCATCTTTTAATTACAAGCATACATTAAATGAATAAAATTGAAAGCATATCTATAAAATTTTACGAAAAGTGCTATATCACATATTGTGAGGTCTGGAACATAATGGTTTCAAAAAGATGTGGTGGATGTAAGTATGATCAATAAATGTATTATGAGATTATTTAAACTGAACTAGCATAGTGGATTACATGTAGGGCTGCTAACTGAAGGTCAGAGATTTGAATCCACCAGTTGCCCTGCAGGAGAAAGATGAGGCCTTCTGTTCCAGCAAAGATTTACGGCCTCAGAAACCCTAGACACGGTCGCTATGAGTTGGAACTCACTCGACGGCATACAAAGCAGCAGTAGCAGCAGCAATCATCTTTCAAACAACCATTTTCTTTGAGGTTCTCATTATAGCAACGAGTCTCATAGAGAATAAGGGCAATTTAGAAAACATATTAAATTTCCTAACAACTCACAAATAAAGCTGCTCCTTCAATTCTCAAAATGTTAGTGGGTTAAGACAGAAAAAAATGCTGGATAAAATATGAGAAGACCTGGATTTCAGCCAACATCTGAACCTGACTCACCATGTTAGGAAATCAGTCCTTCTCTCTGAACCACAGTTAAGGATCTCCAAAATCAATGAATTTCAAAAGAGATGATACCACCTCCCAAAGGACCATGGTGAACATTAGTGTGAATATTTTTTATTGACACAATTATTAGAAGACATACTGTCATTAGGAAATCCGTAGAAGGCACATATGGTTAAGCACTTGACTACTAACTGAAAGGTTAGCAATATAAACCCACCCAGAGGTGCCTCTTAAGTAAGATCTGGCAGTATGCTTCTGAAAAGTCACAGCTATGAAAACCCTATGGAGCATAGTTCTACTTTATTCACATAGGGATGTCACTAATTGGAATTGACTAGATGCCAACTGGAAAACTGGCATTACAGTACAGGAGTCAAGATGTTCTAAATCCTGGATCCTTGGGACTGCCCTTCACCAAAAGAATGCTCCTTTTGACTTTTGAATGTCCTCCCAGACTTACACATATATTTTTTTAATGGATTATTTATATTACTCAATTCTAGTACTGCTCTGTAAACATCAAATATTTTTTATAGGATTTTAAAATAAGCTGGAATTTCCAGGAATGCAAGCTGCTAAATAAATTGAGGTAAGATTTTACTTTGTTTCTAAATTTACCAATAATTACTCACCAGTTTAGAAAATCACATGACTAGTAACAAGTCTCTTGTAGTTTCTACTGAGTTACTCAATCTTCTGACATGTATTGAACCATAACTGTGGCTGTTGAATTTACAGTGGTTCTAGTAATAGACAAAAGCATCACAGTTTTTCATTATAGCAGCTACTGTAGTAATGTTCAAGCACATTTATATGGAAATTGTTCTTGTTAAGTGCTGTTAAGTCAGTTACAATTCATAGTGACCCTGTATGGAGTTTCAGAGGCTGCAAAACATCTTTCTCCCACAGAGTTACTGGTGGGCTTGAACCGCCAACCTTGTGATTGAATCTGAAGGCACCCAAGCTCCACTTCATCAGATCAGTGTTGGATTCCAGTCACCCCTACAAGGCCAAAAACTCATTCCATAGCCATCATCCTTCCCCCAGATTAAAGAAAAAAACTGCCAACTAAGAACCCTTTAACCAGCAAAGATACCAATCAAATATGACAGTGTAATCAAAACATTCCACGATAAACAGAAGCTAATGAATTTTTCCAAGGCCAACCCTGCACTACAAAACATCATTAAGGGAGTTCAGTGAACAGACAACAGACAACAACCAGAGATTGACATGCGTGGCAGGATCTCCCAGAACTAAGTTGACAGAAGGAAAAGTCAAGAACAGAACAAAACTATAAGAACAAATTCAGAGAATCTGAGAGGTCAGTCTATGATCAAAACACTTACAATATAAAAGAAGGTAAGCACATTGGAAAGGAGCTCTGCTAGCGTAGTGGTTACGAATCCAGCTGCGGGCCACAAGATCAGCAGTTCAAAACTACCAGCTGTTCCGCATGAGAAAGAGGAGGCTTTCTGCTCCTGTTAAGGATTTACAGCCTTGGAAACCCTGTACAGGGTCGCTATGAGTCGGAACCAACTTCACGGCACATAACAACAACAACAACAACAAACACATAGGAACAGAGATCCAGAAGGTGAGAAGGTCAGGTAGATTGCAGGATGAAATAGACTGCACTAAATGGAGGGAAAAGTTAATGGACTACAAGGTAATTTCAAAGAAAATTAACACTTCACACCATACCAAGAAAATGAAAAATCCAAGAAGAACATGGAAACATTAAAACTATCAGAAAATGCACAAGAAAGAACACAAAAAACAAGAACTCAGCAAAGGAAGACACACTGAACAAAAAAAGCAGCAACACCACAAACAAAGTAACATGATGGCAGCAAATAATCCATACCTATTGATAACTATACTGAATGCAAACAGATTAAATGCATCAGTTAGGAGATGGACGGTGGCAGAATGGATAAGAAAACAAGATCCTTCAATATATAGTCTGAAAGAGACACATCTCACACACAGAGACAAAAGCAGATTAAAACTCAAAGGATGGGGAAAATATACCAAGCTAATTGCAATAAAAAATGAACAGGAATGGCAGTGCTAATCTCTGATAAAATAAAATTTAAGGCAAAAACCAGCATGATAGATAAAGACGGACATTATCTAATGATTGACATTATCTAAAGATCGACAATTGAGTAAGATGACATAACCATAATAAATATCTATGATCCCAATGAAAGAGCTCCAAAATATATAAAGCAAACTCTAATAGATTTGAAGAAAGAATAGACAGATCTACAATAATAGTGGGTGATTTTAATACACCGCTTTCAAAAATGGATAGAATAAGAAGAAAGAAGCTTAACAAAGACACAAAAAAACTAAACAACACAATCAGTCAACGAGACCTCAAAGATGTGTACAGAGCACTCATTCCAACAGCATAATAAACTTTCTTTTCCAGTGCACAAGGAACATTCTCCAGAATAGACCATGTCTTAGTCCACAAACAAATCTCCATAAATATATAAATATCAAAATAATACAAAGCATCTTCTCAGACAACAATGCTATCAAATTAGAAATCAACAATAGGAAGACTAAGGAAATCAAGTCAAATACATGGAAACTGAATAATACCCTGCTGAAAAGAGACTGGATAGTAGAAGAAATAAAATGTGAACACACAAAGTTCCTAGAAACAAATGAGAATGAAAACACAGCATACCAAAATCTTTGGGACACGGTGAAAGCAGTGCTGAGAGAACAATTTATTGCAATAAACGCACATATCCAAAAAGAAGAAAGAACCAAAATGAACACATTAACACAGCATCTACAACAATTAGAAACAGACCAACAGAGGGAACTTATAGCCACCAAAATAAAAGAAACAAAAAGATTAGAGCAGAAATAAATGTGATAGAAAACAGAAAAACCATAGAAAGATTCAACAGGACAAAAAGCTGGTTCTTTGAAAGAATTAACAAAATCGACAGACCATTGGCAAACCTAAAAAAAGAAAAGAGGGAGAAAACACAAATAACACACATTAGAAACCACATAGGTGATGTCACAATGTAACCAAAGGAAATCAAAAGGATAATAACAGAATACTATGAAAAGTTGTACTCCAAAAAAATTTGTAAACTTAGAAGAGATGGATACGTATTTAGAAAAACACGAACTTCCTAAACTTACACAGAGTGAAGCAGAAAACCTGAACAGACCCATAACAAAAGAAGAAATTGATGACATCATCAAAAAACTCCCAAACAAAAGAAGCCCAGGCCCAGATGGCTTCACTGGTGAATTCTACCAAACAATCAGGGAAGAGCTGTCAACAATTCTACTAAATTATTCCACAATAAAAGGATAATGGAAAACTTCATAATACATTTTATGAAGCAAGTATAATCAACAGAATACAGCAGCACATCATGATCAAGAGGGATTCATATCAGGGATACAAGGATGGTTCAACATTAGAAAAACGATCAACATAATCCACCATATAAATAAGAAAAAAGAAAGGAGCCACATGATCATAACGATTGATGCAGAAAAGGCTTTGACAAAATCCAACATCCATTCCTGATTAAAACACACTCAACAAAGTAGGAATGGAAAGGAAATTCCTCAACATAATTAAGGGCATATATACAAAACCAACAGCCTACATTACTCTCAATGGAGAGAAACTGAAAGCCTTCCCTCTGTGAACAGAAACCAGGCAAGGATGCCCTTTGTCACCACTCCTATTCAATAATGTGCTGGAAGTCTTAGCAAGAGCTATATGGCAAGACAGGGAAATTAAAGGCATCCAGATTGGCAAAGAGGACGTAAAACTCTCTCTATTTGCAGATGATACATAGAAAACCCCAAAGACTCAGTTAAAAAGCTACTAGACCTCATTGGAAGATTCAGCAAACTGGCAGGATATAAGATCAACATACAAAAATAAATTGGATTCCTTTATACCAAAAACAACAGCACTGAAAAGGACATTAGGAAAGCAATACCATTTACAATAGCCACCCAAAGGATGAAATATTTAGAAATAAATGTAACCAAAGAAACAAACAACTTATACAGAGAAAACTACAAAACACTACTTTAAGAAACCAAAAGAGACCTACAAAAATGGAAGAATGTACCATGCTCCTGGATAGGAAGACTTAACATTGTGAAAATGCTAATACTGCCCAAAGCAATTTACACATATAATGCAATCCCAATCCAGAGTCCAATGAAATTCTTCAAAGAAATGGATAAAACAATTACAAACATTATATGGAAAGGAAAGAGACCCAGGATAAGCAAAGTACTGCTTAAGAAGAAGAATAAGGTTGGAGGCCTCTCACTCCCCGACTTCAAAATTAATTATACAGCTACAGTGTTTGAAACAGCTTGGTACAGGTACAATGAAAGATACATTGATCAATGGAACAGAATCAACAATCAAGAAATTAACCCTCTGAGAACCAACAAAAAGAGACAACATCCAGAGATTGACATACAAGAAAGCACCTCCCTGAATTAAATCAACAGAAAGAAGAATTGGTAACAAAACAAAACTATAAGAACAAACTCAGAGACTATGAGAGGTCAGTCTATGATCAAAACAAATACAGGGTAAAGGGA
>NW_006408560.1:19297541-19314620 GCF_000296735.1 Chrysochloris asiatica
TCATCTTTTATATGATTATTAGTCACTTCTTTCCTGCTAGGGTTGTCTTTCCATGTCATGACACCATTTCTTCCTATTAGATTATTTTTATGTTCTGATATGTGATAATTCTTTATATGCTAAAAATATTAACTCCATTTTTTTTCTTAGGTTGCAGTTTTCCCCAGTGTTTTATTTGTTCTTTGTTTTTGTATTGATATGTTTTACCACAAATATATGTAGTCAACACTAATTTTTTTATGTTTCTGTCCTGTTGATATTGAAGTAGAAAAGCTTTATATATATATTCAGTTTCAATTTATTTTCATCACTTTTTTTCATGATCCAGATATTTTTGAATGCAAAGAAAATTAACTTTCCATAGATATGTCTAGGACTGGCACTAAAAAAAGTTTCAAACTGCAAATGAGTTATACAAATGAAAATATCAAATGGAGATCCAGTTATCAAAATGAAAACACTCAATATATTAAAAGTTCACAATTATTTGTATAGTGCACATTAAAAAGTCAACTTGCTAACCAACTGTTGTGATTTTAAAGAACTATTGCAGAGGATTAAAGAAGATAAATGTATTAGTTAGTTTATAAAAAGATTAAAGAGCTTGAAACAAGTAAAAAAAAAAAGAAAAGAAAAGAAATTAACCCATCCACATACAGCCAACTGATTTTTGACAAAGTACCTAAATATATCACATGGGGAAGTGATAGTCTCTTCAACAAATGGTGCTGGCAGAACTGGAAAGCGATAAGCAAAAGATTGAAAAAAGACCTTTACTCACACCTTATATAAAAACCAACTCAACATGGATTAGAGACCTAAATGTGAATCCCAGAATTACGAAGGCCATCAATGAAAAAATAGGGACAAACGTGTGGGCACTAAATAACAGAATACACTAATTAGAAAACATTTTGAAAACTATACAAACAAAAGTAAACAAAATAGATGAGTGGGATATACTAAAAATTAAAAACTTTTGTGGATCAAGAAACTTCACCAGAAGAGTAAAAAGGGAACTCACAGAATGGGAAAAAATCTTTTGCAATGACACATCAGACAAGGGACTCATTCCTAAAACATCCACAAGAAAAAGACAAATAACCCAATTAAAACATGGGCACAGGACACGAACAGACACTTCACCAAGGAAGAGATCTGGGCAGCCAACAAACATATGAAGAAATGTTCACGATCAACAGCCATTAGAGAGATGCAAATCAAAACAACAATGAGATATCATCTCACACCAGCAATAACAGCAAAGATCAAAAAGTAGAGGACAATAAATACTGGCCGGGATGTGGAGAGACTGGGACGTTCCTTCATTGCTGGTGAGATTGCAAAATGGTCCAACCGCTCTGGAAAGCAATATGGCGCTTCCTCAGAAGGTTAGAAATAGAAATAGCTTATGATCCAGCAATTCCTCTACTTGGTATTTACCCACAAGAAATACAAGCCATAACAAGAGTGCACACCAATGTTCACAGCACCACTATTTACAATAGCAAAAAGATGGAGACAGCATAAGTGCCCATCAACAGAAGAATGGATAAACAAACTGTGGCACATACACACAATAGAATATTATGTTACCTTGAAGAATAACAAGGAAGCTGCAAGCCACCCCATAACATGGATGAACCTCGAGGACATTATGTTGAGTGAAATTAGTCAGTCACAAAAGGAGAAATACTGCATAGGACCACTACTGTAAAAGGCTAAGAAAAAGAATCCATACTAAAGGGGGGAGGTGGGATTCTTTGTTGGTTACTGGGATGTGGGGGGTGGGGATGATGGGGAGAAGGAGGGGAAGGAGGAGCACAGGGTAGGAAGTAGACACAGGATAATTTGGGTGCTAGAAAGGGGGGTAACACACAAGAAGGGGGAGGGGAATGGAAGAACAAGCAGATGGGAAAACAATTAGGCAGTTTTGCATGGGTGAAGTGGGACAGAGGTAAACAATGACATATGCACAACCTTGGAACAACAGGGCTCTGGGATACAGGAATTGAGACATGGTTGAAATGGACAAAAGGGAGGAAATAATGTTAAGATGCTTGGCTGTTTTTTGAATCTTGGTTTCCCTGACAAACCATTATAAAATAGACACTTGAAGGGGAGAGAAAGGAATAGCCAGAAATATCACCATAGAAAGCTTGTAAGTTTGTCTTCTGCCTATAACAGATTGGAATACCTAAAATGAGGCTACAACATGCCCAGTGAAGGAGGCTTCCTGCGGAGCCTCTGCATTACATAGACCATAGGTAGAATCCTGAAACCCATCCAAAATCTTCTGATGTGGAAAATTTCCACTGGAAAGGACAAGCAGACCAGCCTGGAGCAGTTATAAGAACAGAAGATACTTCTTCAAAGAAAGACCAACAGGAAAAATACAAAACAATAAAGGCAGTCGGACTGACTACTACAAGAACAAGCAAGTTGCTCGCCCAGGAGACATCAAGCCAAGTGGTCAGCTCCCCTCAGGATAAACCCCCTTACAAAGCTAAGAATCGATGGGAACACATGCTCTGATTGGTGACCACATTCATAGCCAATAAGGGGAAATGAGGGGAAAACAGCAATGAAGCTGTGAGCTAAGCCCTACAACGTTCAATAGACACCTGTGAACCTGGGTAGAGACCTGGATGGCCAGCAGTGTGGCAAGACCTAGAGACTCTTGGGCCCAGAGCCAGTAACATAGTCACAGAGGACTAGAGCAGAGAGTGAAGCATCCAGCCGATAGGAAGAGAGGGCATATACATAAGAACACCCACACTTGCAGATAATACCTACTTGACCTGGCTTCAATGACTGGATGATCAGAGCTCAACTAGAAGAAGAAAGAAGAGGAAAAAAGAATAATCTGATACAATTTGATGAACTTGACCTACACCTATGGATGAAGTAGCTGAAAAGATGGAACAAATCTTTACAGCAAGGATCATTCCCACCACCTCAATACACAGAGTAGACAGGGATGGGCAACTTGGACACTGGCTACATAAAATGGGATTGGAGGATACAAAGGCAAAAAGTGACTGGCTTACAAGCTTTCAAGAGGGAGCCTAGATCCAGGCTAATCTTCACTGAGTAGTATCCAATCTGTCTGGGTGGGGCTGATGAAAGGAGATGTGGCTAGGTCTCTTGTGATACAATAGTGAATAATTGTTATCAGGACTGACTGTGAGGGTTGGAAATGTAAAGGTAGATATTTTGTAGCAAAAGGAGGGGAGTGACTGACATTGCAGTCTAGGATGGAGGTCCCTGGAACCATCAAGAGAGAAGAGCAGAGAGTACGGGACCCTACCCAAAGAAGCAGTGACTCCAGAGACGGAGGCAGAGATGATGACGTGGAGAGATGGAGTGACTGGGGACTTTAGACCCAGACAGGGAGAGGGACTGTGTGCTGACTACTGGGGGACAGGCTTGCAGGGTATACTTTTTGGTTGGCTGTTAATGCATGGAGGGGATTGTAATCATGGCAATGAAATGATATACGATAGGGTAAATGTAAAGCTAATATTCTCCCATCTAAACTATCACAAAATTCACAATAAAACATTAAAATAAAAATTATCAGGTAAAAAAAAAGGAATAATGATTAATCTACAAAGCACCTCAAAACATGGATGAACCTAAAGGACATTATACTGAGTGAAGTTCGTCGATCACAAAAGGACAGTTATTTTATGAGTTCACTATTGTAAAAAGTCCAGGAAAGGTTTTCCCTCTAAAATAAAGATTCATTGGTAGTTACTAGGCATGAGCGAGAAGTGGAAGTATTTTACTAAGGATAGACACATGTCGACTTGGGGGAGAAGAAGGCAATATACAATAAGAAAGAGGTTGGTAAAAAAAAATGTTGGAGACAGGGGAAGACACAGGGAGGAGTGCTAGATTTAAAAGCAGCAGAACTAAATACACAATTCTGTAATACTAATGATCTGAATAGATCTAAATGGGTGTAGAAGGGAGGCTGGGTGTATACCCACAAATACATAATCTGACAGGATATTTGTACATGGGTTTTTAACTTTACTGCAAATGTATTCATGAATGTGATGGAGCATACAGGGGGGAAAGTTATGAAAAATTCTTATATATAGCCAGACACCTTGAAGGAATGAATCATTGAGCTTGGGGCCTCAGGACTAATCTCAGGGGAAAATATGGTCAATTAGCATAACAGAATACACAAGACAATGTTGTACATTTTACTTTGGTGAGTGGCAACTGGGGTCTTAAAAACTCATAAGTGTCTATCTAAGGTGCAACTATTGGTCTTTCCCTGACCAGAGGAAATAAGAGTGATGAAAATTGAAGACATCTGGAAGCAATTAGTCCAAAAACAATTAGTCTCCACAATCCTGACTGAGACCAGAAGAACTAGATGGTGCCACACTACCACTACCAATTGCTCTGAAAGGGATTACATTAGAAGGTCCTGGATAAAGTGGGAGAAAATGTGGAACAAAACTCAAAATCATAATAAAGATCAGACTCACTAGTCAGATAGAAACTGTTGAAACCCTGAGACTATGGCCTTTGATCATCTTTCAGGTCTAGAGCTGCACCCACCCATGTGGCCCAATTTTCAGCTAAGCAATAGATAGTTCTATAGGGGGAACAACAACACTAGTGAGGTATGAACACCTTAGAAAGGTCAAGAATTTGAGATCAAAAGTGCAGCATTTACAAGTAAAAAGTTCAGATGGTTTTGGAAAGAAGGATGTATGGAAACAAGAAACACAGGGAAGGAGTGGGTTAAGTGATGCTATGCTGAAGGGATTTTAGCCAATGACATGAAACAAAATGTGTAGGATTTGTTTAATGCAAAATTGATTATCTACTCTGTAACCTTCACCCAATTCACAATAAAAAGTTAATAGTAACACTTAAGAAGTATGAACTCCTCAAACTAATCAACCACTTGAAATCAGAAGGCCAGCATTTGCCCAATGACAAATTTCAGAAAGGTTGCAAAAGAAATGGAAACCAAAGATACAGGAAGGACTAGTGGAATTAGAGATGTTACCTGGTGGTGATTACAATCAGTGAGATGAAAAGATGTATATTAATTGTTGGATGGAAAACTGATTTGCTCTGTAAACTGTCATCCAATTCACAATAAAAATGTAAATAATAATAATAAACAAATAAATACAATTCAAGCTTAACTTGCAGTATTAAGGGATTCTTTGGGCAAGATATTGAAGGACATAGAAAACAAAAAGGAAGATGGAAGAATCACTATACCAAAAAGAATTGGTTGATGTTCAACCATTACAGGAGGCAGTATATATGATTCCTAAAAGCTATTATCTATTGATTTCCATTCATGATAATAAAGGGATATTATATTTTAAAAATAACTGTTGCATAAAAAGGACATTGAATCTGGTAAGACAGAAAACTCTTGGTCTAGAGAGTGTCTAAAATGTCTTCTAAGTTTAGAGTGCTCATCCTTTAGTAGCTCCATACTCTCATTGATGCACTCTCTAGATAATGATGAAGGATTAGGAAAACAAAAGATAATACTTTCACGTGAAATAAGATCCATGACATCAAGTAGTATGTAGGGGACCACAGACAGTAGGACCAAGATCCAGTAAGATCTTTTCTGCAAAAAGCATGATCTCAGGGCCTAGAAGGCAGAGAACACAATAATTTCTCCAGTTTCATCCAGATGATAACCAATCAGGGTTTGAATTGCTTCCTGTACAAAGACCGTTCCAAACCAAACCCCTCCCTGTTGAATTGACTCCAGCTCATGAAAACCCCATGTGTTACAGAGTAGAGCTGCTCCATAGGGTGTTCTTGATTGTAGTCTTTATGGAAACCACCAGGATTTTCTTCTATAGAGCTGTTGAGTGGTTTTGAACCACCAGACTTTAGGTTAATACCTGATTGCAAACTGCTTGTGCCACCCAGGTTCCATAAAAAGACAGTGGTACCTAAAGCCAAAGGACTTCAGCTTCTTAGATCCTTTTCATCTTGGCCCTTGCTCTGTTTTAGGATTATGCCCTTGGCAGTACAAGCAATTTCACTGTTAGGAAAATAGTATTATAAAAGAACATATTAGTTCCAATACTTAGGGTACTGGAGCTAAAGGTAGGAGGAATGAGAACCATTTCTAAACTAGGAAATCTTATGGTTTATTGGAAACTCTAATCTGGAACTCTGATTCTCTATCACAGCAACTAGAAATCTGAGGAGGTCAATTTTCATAAATACTCCTAGAGTAAGTATTTATGTCTGAGTTTCGCCTAGGGAACAATGCTAAATATTGGGGCAATATAAACCACAAGGTCAACAGTTCAAATCCACCAGCTGCTCCTCAGAAACCCTATACAGAGTTGCTATGGGTCAGAATCAACTCAATGACACTGAACAACAACAACAACATGATCCTGTAGGATAAAGCACTGGACCACAATGTTGGCTTGAGCAACAAGTTTAAAGGGTCAAACCCACAAACCTTTCCTCGGAAAAATTAGATAGGGTCGCTACGAGTCTGAACCAACTTGACGACAAGTAACAACATTATAGTCAAATATATTCACTATAGTTGTTGCTTTTAAGTGCCAACAAGTCAATTCTGACTCACAGTCACCCTATATAGGGTTTCCAAGGAGCAGCTGATAGTTTTGAACCACCGACCTTGCAGTTAACAGTCCAGTGCTTATCCTACAGCACCGTACCAGAGCTCCACCATAAAAGTAATTAAAATAAGCTTCCTGTGGAGCCTCTGCATTACATAAGACCATCGGTGGAACCCTGAAACTCACCCAGAATCTTCTGAGGTGGGAAATTTCCACTTGAGAGGACAAGCAGACCCGCCTGGAGTGGCTATAAGAACAGAAGATACTTCTTGAAAGAAAGAAAGACAAGAAAAATACAAAACAATAATGGCAGTCAGATTGACCACTGTAAGAACAAGTAAGTTGCGTACCCAGGAGACATCAAGCCAGACATCAAGTGGTCAGGTCCCTCAGGGCAAACCCCCTTCCAAGACTAAGACTCAATGGGAATACATGAGTAGACATGTGCTCTGACTGGTGACCACGTTGGTCACCGATAAGAGGAAGTGAGGGAAAAACAGCAATGAAGTAGCAAACTAAGCCCTACCACGTTCAATAGACTCCTGTGAACCCGGGTGGAGACCTGGTTGGCCAGCAGTGTGGCAAGACCTGGGGACTCTTGGGCCCAGAGTCAGTGACATAGCCACAGAGGACTAGAGTGGAGAGTGAAGCATCCAGTGGATAAGAAGTGAGGGCATATGCACAAGAACATCCACACTTGCAGATAACACCCACATCACCTGGCTTCAATGGCTGGATGATC
The DNA here is from genome assembly GCF_000296735.1 of Chrysochloris asiatica. NCBI lineage: Eukaryota > Metazoa > Chordata > Mammalia > Afrosoricida > Chrysochloridae > Chrysochloris > Chrysochloris asiatica. The sequence goes on from NW_006408560.1 coordinate 19,304,889, forward strand.
AGAACTCAACTAGAAGAAGAAAGAAGATGAAAAAAAGAGTAATCAGATACAATTTGATGAACTTGACCTACACCTATGGATGAAGTAGCTCAAAAGAGGGAACAAATCTTTACAGCAAGGATCATTCCTACCCTCTCAATACACAGGGTAGACAGGGATGGGCAACTTGGACATTGGCTACCCAAAATGGGGGGCTACAAAGGCAAGAAGTAACTGGCTTACAAGCTTTCAAGAGGGAGCCTATATCCAAAGGGTGCAGAGGAAGGTAGAATTTCCACTTAGTAGTATCCAATCTTGTCTGGGTGGAGCTGATGAAAGGAGATGTGGATAGCGCTCATGTGGCACAGTAATGAATAATTGCTATCAGGACTGACTGTGTTTGTTGGAAATGTATAGGTAGACATTTTGTAGCAAAAGGAGGGGAGCGGTTGACTTTGCCGTCCAGGAGTGGAGGTCCCTGGAACCATCAAGGGAGAAAAGCAGAGTGCAGAACCCTGCCCAAAGAAGCAGTGACACCAGAGATGGAGGCAGAGACAATGACATGGAGAGATGGAGCGGCTGGAGACTCTAGACCCAGAGAGGGAGAGGGGTATATACTGATGACCAGGGGGAAGGCTTGCAGAGTATACCCTTTGGTTTGTTGATGATGCATGGAGGGGATTGTAACCATGGCAATGAAACGATATATGATAAGATAAATGTAAAGCTAATGTTCTCCCATGTAAACTATCACATAATTCACAACAAAACATTTTTTAAAGTAATTAAAATAGTGAAAAGAGGCAGACATCTTAAACAGCTCATCTATAGGATGACACAAGCTAGAAAAGGGGGAGCTTTCTTTTGCTTCACAGTCTCTCTCAACTTCTTTTGTCCATTTGGACACTGATTAACTTTCAAACCCTTCGTTTTCCTACCTGTACTCTTGCCCTCTTTTAATCTATTCTCAGTCCTCTAGCCAGCATGATGATTTCCTAATGAAAAATTTAACCATATCACTCTAGTGCTTAAAACATTCCAGTGACTTCTCGTTGACCTCAAAGTAAAGTTTAAACTCCTTAACATGCCCACAGGCCCTTAAGGACCTGACCCCATGGAAATCTCTAACCTCACCTCACTCCACATTCTTCCTTCCTTCTCTGTATTCCAGCAATATCAAACCATCCCAAGTGAACCATGGTCTCTTTGTCTCTTGACTTATATGCATACTGCTTCCTCTGCCAGAAATATTACTTACCCACTACAGATTGGGGCACAATTGAGACTTTCTGCATATTTGGAAGACTCTAGGATTCCTCTAGGAGTGTGGTGGCGCCACAGGATAAGCACTGGACTACAAACCACGAAATTGGCAGTTCAAGCCCACCAGCTGCTCCGTGGGAGAAAGATGAGGCTTTCTGTTCACACAAAGACTGAAAGCCTCTGAAACTATGAATTGTTGCTATGAATTGGAACTGACTCAGTGGCACTTAACAACAACAACAGTTTCCCTCTAATTATACAATAACCCACAGATTCTCAACTCTCCAACTTCTTTCTCGTAACTGTCTCTGAACTGCAAACACAAACTAAAATGGATTCTGAAGTGCCCAAGATTCTCTTACAGCCACCTAAGCATTCAAGAAGACTCCAGACTCTTACCACATGTTGTGCAGAGGTCAAATGCAATGGACATGGTTGCCCAGACACTCAAATGATCCTCTCCTCAGCATCAACTGTACCAAGCAGGATATCCCACTGCCTCCCTGAAGCCATTAAAAACTTGTCACTGAATGGCTGCTATTAGTCAGCAAGCCATATCTTATCAGATCTCAATATTCTGCATATATTTTCTCTAACTAGAATTTTCTTCTCAAAGTTCTACTCCAGGCAAAATTCTATTTGACTTTCAAAATTTTACCACCACTGTGGAGATTTCCTTCCCTGCTCTTCTCTTGCCATTCTCTCTCCCTTTTATGTAGGAAAAATATATCACTCTCCTTACAATTCCACCATTCTTTCCTGGCACATGTATATCAAAACACTATATCATGAAGGGAGCAGGGTGGCTTTGTAGGATAAGCACTGAACTGCTAACTACAGGTTAGTTGCTCAAACCCACCAGCCTCTCTGCAAGAGAAAGATAAGGCTTTCTGCTCCCATAAATATTTTGTTGTTGTTGTTGCTGTTGTTAAGTGCCATTAAGTCAGTTCCGACTCATAGTGACCCTGTATAAGGAGGGTTTCTGAGAAGCAGCTGGTAGGTTTGAATTGCCAACCTTGTGGTTCCCAGTCCAGTGCTGATCCTACACTTCTGGTGTGGCCCTGTAGCGTCAGCACTAGACTGCGAACCACAAGGGTGGCAGGTCAAACCCACCAGCTGCTCCTAGGAAATCTTTTACAGGATGGCTATGCATCAAAACCAACTTGACAGCACTTAACAACAACTAAATCCTATATGGGTCAACAACAACAAGTTAGAACCAATTTGATGGCATTAATAGCAATACCAAGGAAGCATCATTATATATTATCCTACTAGACTGACGTCTGGTGACGTAATGAGTTACTTGTTAGACTGTCAACTGCAAAGTCAGCAGTTAGAATCCATGAGCTGCTCCAGTATAGAAAGATGAGGCTTTCTGCTCCAGTAAAAATGTACAGTCTCAGAAACCCTATGCAGGGTCCACTGTGAGGTTGAACCAACTCAATGGCACACAACCACCACCATAAAACTGAAAGATCACCATGGCTCTGTAGAATAAGCACTGGACTGTGAAGCACAGGTCAAAGATTCAAACCCACCAGCCATTTCTCAGGAGAAGGACGAGGCTTTCTGCTTCCTTAAAAGTTTTAAAGCCTCCAAAACCCTATACAAGGTTACTCTGAGTCAAAATCGACTCCACAGAACTTAACAACAATAACAACTAAACTGAAGGGAGTGTGGTGACTCTGTACAATAAACACTAGACTGTCAACCACAAGGTTGACAGTTCAAACTCACCAGTCACTCAGAAGGAGAAAGATAAGGCTTTCTGCTCCCATAAATATTTACAGTCCCAGAAATCCTATCCAGGGTCTCTATGAGTCAGAACAGACTTGAAAGTACTTAACAATAACATTAGACTGAGAGCTACTTAAGGGCAGGAACTGTCCCTTATTCATACAATTTGGCACAGTAGGAGACTTTAAATAAAAATAGGTCAGTGAGTGAGTAAATGAAAGCAGGAAGGATTTTCTGGAAAAATCCACAAAAGTATTCCAGCTTTCACTGATCTAATTCTTAATATTTCCTCACAGACACATCATATCGTTTTGACTATCTGCAACTTAAAAAGTCTTTTTTGTATTGAGTTTGCAGTACTACAGAATATGTCTCAGGACATAGTGACAATGGGGACTCCCACTACAGTAATCTCTTGTAGGCAGCTGCTTATCTCCATTGTCCTACAAATGTCAGAGAAAATACACCATTGTCAGTATACACTCATGCCTTGTACAGATACCCCTTGGACCTGCTTCCTTTCTTTTGCCCTCCTTTGAGTGTCCTGTAGCTTTCATGGCAGGTGGAGTAGAAATGGCACTAAACATCCTCTACATTAATATTTGTTATTGTTGTTGTTAAGCACTGTCAAGTTGGTTCTGACTGATAGAAACCTTATATAGAGTTTCTAAGGAGCATCTGGTGAGTTTGAACTGCTGATCTCACAGTTAGCAATCCAGTGCTTCCTATAGTGTCACACCAGGACTCCTCCCCATCATTTAGTTTTCAGTACTCCTTATTGCCACTCTCTCTTCCTTCTCTGGAATTCCCGCATAGTTCAAGTGGTTAACATGTAACCAAAATGTTGATGTTCAAGTCCACTCAGAGGCACCTTAGAAGAATGAGCTTGTAATCTGCTTTTGAAAAAAATCAGCCAATGAAAACACTGTAGAGCGCATTCTAGTCTGGCACACATGGGGTTTCCATGAATTAGAGTTGGCTCAGCAGCTGGTCCTGCTACTCCCTTCTCGAACTCTTCTCTTGCTTCCTACAGTTGACCCTAGCTCAGCTCTTACCATGTGCTACTGGCTGATGGTGACCCTGACTTACTGACACAAATGGGTACAATGCTATGGTCTCTACTGTAAAATCTTAGCAGGTTGGCTGCTTCCAATGTTTTTGTCTCTCCTTCAAAGGTCCCCTTCTTGCAGTCTCAGTTGACTTTATCTTAGATACTTTTCCTCAGTCCCAGGACCTTCTCCAGAGATCAACCCCCACCATCCTCTCATTACAGCCATCTTAACTTGGCTACAGCACATTCCTCACTGTTGAGTGAAAGTCAGTCTCATCTTTCTGTCAGAGAGAGCACATGATTGTATTGTTAATGCATAGTCTAGACATATCCTAATTCCAAACAGTTTCTCAACACTGTACTTTCCTTCTTTCTCCAGGCATAAGACCTCTATACCAAGCCACGGTATTTCCAATAACCTCATGTGTGTGTGAAAGTTGGACAGTGAATAAGGAAGACCATAGAACAACTGATGCATTTAAGTTATGGTATTGGAGGAGAATATTGAAAATACCATGGACTTCCAAAAGAACAAACCAATTTGTGTTGGAAGAAGGACAGCCAGAATGCTCCTTGGAAGCCAGGATGGCCAGACTTCATCTCTCATACTTCAGACATATTATCAGGAGGGATCATCAGCTCCTGGAGATGGATATCATGTTGGGTAAAGTGGATGGTTGGAGAAAAAGAGGAAGACCCCCAAGGAGAGAGAGTGACACAGTGGCAGCAGCAATGGGTTCAAATATAGCAACAAATGTGAGGTTGATACAGGACTGGGCAGTGTTTCATTGTGTTGTGCATAAGGTCAACTCAATGGCACCTAACAAAACAAAATACAAAAACAATCTGATAGCAACGTGTTTGTCCTCTGCTCAGAACAAGAGAAAATAAAGCCCACAGCTTGATGGAAGAGCATTTTTAAACTTTTCTAGACTATGTGTTTTTATTATTCCAACAAAGATGTCTACTTGCTTTTTTCTCCTAATTATGAGTTTTGATGGCTAAGAATAACATTTCCAAAGGTGAACCAAGATGGCAGTGTAGTCAGATGCCTCATAACATTCTCATAACAAAGACTTAAGAAAACAAATGGATCAGATATAGGTGACAACTTTGGCACTTTGAGCATCAAAGACAAGACTAAAGAAACAAATCAATTGTCAAGTGGAAGGAGATAACTGCAAAAAAACACAGCAGACACAGAATTATGAAACTCCAGCACCCTGCCTGACAAACCTGTATAGAGTAGCCAGATTGAGACAAAGCAAACAACATCCCCAGCTGAATCCCCATCTCCTGGTACAGCCAAGCAGAAGCAACTATCCCCCATGCTCACAGCCAGACAGAAATACTCCCCATCCTACAAAAGTTAAGTGCACTCACTTCATCCTTTGCCAGAAGCACAAAGACCCATGGTGTTCCAATGCATTCCACACATACACACAATCACAGTCCGGTGGCACCTACACTGCCTACCCCTGATTCAGGGACCCAGGTCCAGCAGCGCCCACCCCTTTGCTCCACCACATGTGCCAGAGCCCTACTAAACAGCACTGCCAGCTCCTATGCCAGCTGCCTGCACAAGGACCCACTGATTGACAGCACTCGCTCTTCTGCCCAGTCACTAGTACTGGGAACCCATGAACTAGAGGCCCCTGCTCCAATGTCTAGTCACCATACCAGGGGCACACAGACCAGGAGCATTTCCTATTCACTCCATCCACATGTGCTGGAAGCCAGAGAACCAGCAGCACCCTCCCTTGTGTGGTGCTCTAACTGACGGGGGTGTGCATGACCACATCCCCTCTGTGTTACCCCACATACTACCACCCGCTGCAAGCAGAGACTTGCATCTTCTCTGACCACCCCTGCACAGCCATACCCACTTGGAACCATTGATGAGAGTTTCTGTACCACCTATCTGGTGACCAGTTGCCTCATTCCAACCACCTGGGAACACTCAAACCAGGATCAGTGAGAAAACTCCCTCTACCAATGCCCAGGTGACTAGTCACATAGACACATTACAATAGTAACCCTGGAGTCCCAGTGTGGCACTGTAGGATAATGCCCTGGATTTCAAAGTCGGTGGTTCAAGCCCACCAGCTGCTCCTCGGAAACCCTAATCAGGGTTGCTATGAGTCAGAACTGACTCAACAATACTTGACAACAACAGTAAAAGCCTAGGAGTCCTGGTGTGGTGATGTAGGATAAACACTGGACTATTAACTGCTAGGTTCGAGATTCAAACCCACCAGCTGCTCCTTGGAAACCTTTTACTGAATCAGAACCAACTAGATGGCACTTAACAACAATAGTAAAAGCTTAGATTGCCTTGAAAATATTGTTGATAGAATTTTGTATGGCAAAGGCAATTCAGGAGAGTTCAGAAGGAAGTGAGAGGGATAGACTCTATTGGCTTAGAAAATATATGAGAGTATGTTGCTTGTTATGTGCCGTGGAGTCTGTCCCGACTCAGAGCGACCCCTGTACAGGGTTTCCGAGGCTGTAAATCTTTATGGGAGCAGAAAGCCTCATCTTTCTCCCGCGGAACAGCTGGTAGTTTCAAATTGCTGGCTTTGCGGCTTGCGGCTCGCAGCCCGATTCGTAACCACTATGCTACCAGAGCGCCTTACATGTGCATATTAAAGGTGCTCTGGTAAGGCTTTAAAAGAAAACGATGACCATATAATTGAAAAATGGAAGAAAGGTGATGCTTTTTATGCTGTGGCAAAGATTTTGTCTGAGTTATGTTTAAATATTTGGTGAACAGCTGTTATTGGGTACCATTAAATCGGTTCTGGCACATACTGACAATATAACTAAAGGTTGCTTGGTCCAGTGCGTTCTCACAATCCTTGCAATGCTTGAGTCCATTGTTGCAGTCACTGTGTCAACCCATCTTTTTCATCCTCTTTTTCGCTGACCCTCGACTTAACCAATCATGTTGTGCTTTTCCAGGACTGGTTCCTCCTGATAATATGCCCAAAGAACATAAGATTAAATCTGGCCATCCTCACTTCTCAGGAGTATTCTGGTTGTACTTCTTTCAAGAAGATTTGGTCATTCTTCTGGTAGTTCATGGTACAGTCACTTTTATTCACCAACACTATAATTCAAATGCACCAATTCTGCATCAGTCGTCCTTATTCATGGCTCAGCTTTTGCAAACATAGGAGGATACTGAAAATACCATGGTTTGGGTTAGGTGAGCCTTAGTCCTCAAGGTGACATCTCTGCTCTTCAATGCTTTAAAAAGTTCCTGTGCAGCAGATTTGCACAGTACAATACATCATTTGGTTTCTTGACTGCTGCTTCCATGGTCTTTGTGGATTTAAGTTAAAAAATGATTGATAGCTTCCATACATTTATTGTGATGCTGCATATTTGTCTAGTTGTTAGGACTTCGGTTTTCTTTGGGTTAAAGTGTAATCCAAACTGAAAGTTTTAGCATTTTATCTTCATCAGTAAATGCTTTAAGTACTCTTCACCTTCAGCAAGGATAGCTGTGTCATCTGCATATCACAATCTGTGAAGTAGTCTTTTTCCATCCCTGATGCTATATTCTTCTTCATATAATCCAGCTTCTCAGATTATTTGCTCAACATACAGATTGAATAAAAATGGTAAAAGGATATAACTCTGACACACCTTTCCTAATTTTAAACCATGTTGTAGCCTCTTGTTCTGTTCCAATGATTATATCTTGGTCTATGTACAGGTTTCAAAAAAGCATAATTAAGTTATCTGTAATTCCCCTTTTTTGCAATGTTATGCTTAATTTGTATGGTCCACACAGCCAAATTGCTTCACATAGCCAATAAAAGCACAGGCAAACATCTTCCTGGTAGTCTGCTTTCAGTAGAGATCCATCTGACATTAGCAATGATATTCCTCATTCCATGTCCTCTTTTGAATGCAGCTTGAATTTCTGGCAGTTCCTTGTCAATGTATAGATACAATCATTTTTATTTATATTTAGCAAAATTTTACTTGCACGTACAACAGAATTTTCCAAATCTTTAAATTATCTTTTCATTTTGCACAGTTCATTTTTAAGTCTGTCTCTTTCCTCCCACATTTTACTATAAATGGCAAGGGAAAAAAAACAGGTGGCCTCTGTAAGATTGTGCATCCTAGAATATTCACCAAAGAGATGTCCACACAATCTTTTGTTAAAGAGTTTAAGCCTATGATTCATAGATCTAACCAACAACCACAACAGAAAACCCATTCACTTAGACAGAAAGGAACAAAGACAATAAAAGAAGGAGCATGCTCTGCCTCTTAGATTTATGCAGGTAAGAAACAGACAAAAGTAGCCTCCATCTGTTGTTCTCCAAGAAAAGACGAAGATCTTCCCTGGAGTAGCTTGTTGTTATTGCTGTTAAATGCCATTTTGAGTTGGTTCCGACTCATAGTAATCTTGTATAGGGATTCCAAAGAGTGACTGGTGAATTTGAACCACTGGCCTTGAGATTCAGTGCATATCCTACAGCGCCACACCAGGACTAGCCTGGAGAAGGACATCATGCTTGGTAAATAGAGGGTCATTGAAAAAAAGAAAGGCACTCATGAGATGGACTAATACAGTGTCTACAAAATGCACTCAAACAAGCACTGAATAGAAATAGCTGTGAGGATGGCACAGGACTGGGTAGTGTTTCATTCTGTTGTGTGTAGGTCCACTATGCATAGGAACTGACTCAATGACATCAAACAACAAAATGTGAGAAAATAAATTTCTGTTTGCTAAATCTACTAACACTCAAAACCAACACTAGAAACTTAGTTATCTAATATTTCTATAACAGAAATATTCACTTATGATGGTATTTGTTATATCAATGCTAGACAGAATTTCCAAAGTACCCAATTAGTCTCCCTAAAGTTTAGCCTTAATGTAAGACTCCAGGGACCTTTGCATAACCTTGGGGCATGGGTTAAAGAACCCCAGAATGACTAAGTTAGAATTTTCTCACAACTCTATGGGACAGGAGTCCAGATAACTACTTAATTTAATTTAAAGAAAGTAGATATGTGGCATTTCTTGCTCATCTGGGTATACTAAATAAGATTTATATTCATTATATAAATAGATGACTTAGTGATTTATGCTATATACATGTAATAGATGAAATAATAAGTAGCCATTCAAACTAACAGTGGCATACCCAGATAGAAATAAGCCTCACTCACAATGAAAAAGTCCTATAAACGATGCTTATTACCTGATTTTATTCTCTCTAGATATCAGAGTTCTGGTGTAACACTGTAAAATAAGCACTCATCCTCAAGGTCAGTTTGAACCACAAGTTCAGCAGTCATTCATCAGAAAACCTATGCTGGGTTGCTATGAGTCAGGACTGACTAGATAGCATTTAATAACAACAACAAAAGACATCATTTTAATCCAAAAATTAGGATCCATTCGGCTAAGGCTACTCAATACAAGAATGCCTGTAAATCTTTATAAAAAAAATGTTTAGAAAAATAGAAAATAACAAACAAGATGGTGGGTCTTGTTTGGTATTTTTAATAACCTCATATGCATACAAAAATTGGACAGGGAATAGGGAAGACCATAGAAGAATTGATGGTTATGGGTTATGGTGTTGGAGGAGAATACTGAAAGTGCCATGGACTGCCAAAAGAACCAATAGATCTGTTTTGGAAGAAGTGCAGTCAGAGTGCTCCTT
>NW_006408560.1:19315642-19317283 GCF_000296735.1 Chrysochloris asiatica
ATGATTATAAAATGTATCAAAACACTACAATGGAGTTGAGAAAAATAAGGAAGAAATCAGGAAAGTGCTACAGGAACAATCAAATAAGATAGATAACAGCATTGGAAACAATTCAAAACCTACAAAAAGAGGTCCAAATGATTCATAACAGATGATCAGAAATGGACAATACACTGAAAGGGCAAAGGAGTAGAACTGAAGAGATAGAAACCAGAACTAGTGAGCTAGAAGATAAATTTCTCAACACTACTAAGATAGAAGAGCAAGCAGAAAAAAGGATTTAAAAAATCTGAAGAAGGCCTAAGAGTCATGTTGAAAACATGAAACGGAATAACTAAGAATTATCAGCATTCCTGAACAGATAGAATCACACAAGTCCACAGACAAGATAGGTGAAGAGCTGCTGCAAGAAAATTTCTTTAACATCCTGAAAACTGAAAAGATAAACATTCAAAAAGCTTAGTGCAGGAAGGATAGACCCTAAAAGACAATCACCAAGACATATAATAATCAAACTCTCCAAATTCAAAGCTAAGGACAGAATCCTGAAAGCAGCTGGAGAAAAGAGAAGTGTAACATATAAAGGCAAGCAAATCAGATTAAGCTCAGATTTCTCAACAGAAACCATGCAGGCAAGAAGGCAATAGGGAGACATATATAAAACCCTGAAAGAAAAAACTGCCGACCAAGGATCCTCTACCCAGAAAAGCTGTCAATCAAATATGAAGGCATAATCAAAACACATTCCAGGATAAACAGAAGCTAAGGGATTTTGCCAAAGCCAACCCTGCAATGAAAAACATCTTAAAGGGAGTTCTGTGGACTGAAAACCAACAAGGACAAACAACAACCAGAGAATGACATATGTGGCAGCATAACCCACAACTCTATTGACAAATGGAAGAGTCAAGAACAGAATAAAGTTATAAGAACAGAGGGTCTGGTAGGTCAGTCTATGATAAAAACAATTACAATGTGAAAGAAGGTAAACACAAAAGAACAGAGATTACAGGATAAAATAGACTGTCCTGAATTAATGGAATTAAGGGAAGAATTAATGGAATATAAGGTAACCACAATAGTGGGATTGGGGTGGGGAGTTTAGTACAGATTTTGGGGAGGGCAATACAAGAAGGGAGAGGAGGTGGAAGAACAAGATGGATAGTGGAACACTAAGACAGGTTTGCATGGCCTAAGTGAAACAGAGGTAAATAGTGAGCAAGCTTAACCTTGGAACAACAGGGCTCTGGGATACAGGGATCTAGGCATAGTTTGAAGAGGGGAAATAATACTAAAATGCTTGACTGTCTTATGAGTATTGGTTTCCCTTGCCTACTATAGTAAAATAGACACTTTAGTGGGATAGGAAGGAATGTTGGGAAACATGATTACAGAAAACCTGTAAGCCCATCTCCACCCTATAACTGACTGGAATACCTAAAAAGGGCAAATTGCTACAATTTGATGAACCATACCTATACTAGGAGCTCTGGTAGCGTAGTGGTTACGAATCGGGCTGCAAACCTTAAGGTCAGCAGTTTGAAACTACCAGCCGCTCCGCGGGAGAAAGATGAGGCTTTCTACTCCCGTAAAGATTTACACCCTTGGAAACCCTGTACAGGGTTGCTATGGGTCGGAACC
>NW_006408560.1:19318638-19323870 GCF_000296735.1 Chrysochloris asiatica
CCCTCAGAGTTATTACACTTAGTGATTTCTAAGAGTCCCTACTGGTTCTCATATTAGTGCAGTCTCCTCTTGAACTTTTGCTATCATCCACATGTCTGAAGCTCACAATTCTCTAGGATGGTACCTCACCCTGTTGTGGCCAAAACACTGACCCCTGTGAGAAACCCGTGTTTATTCCAGGCATGCTATCTCCCAGGTTCCCAAAGGTGAATATAAAAGACTACTGCCTTCAGTATAGGTTGCATCTCAATTTAAAGAAAACAAAAATCCACACTATTAGACCAATAAATAACAACATGATAAATGAGGGAAAGATTGAGGTTGTCAAAGACTTCATTTTGCCTAAATACACTATCAACACTCATGGAAGCAGCAGTCAAGAAATCAAAGGTGATATTGCATTAGGCAAATCTGCTGCACCAACATCTGTTTAATGTGTTCAAAAGCAAAGATGTCAATATGAGGACTAAAGTGTGCCTGACGCAAGCCATGGCATTTTCAATAGCTTCATATGCATGTGAAGTTTGGACAGTGAATAAAGAAGACCATAGAAGAAGTGATGCATTTGAGTTATGGTATTGTAGAACAATATTAAAAGTACCATGGATTTCTAGAAGAATAAATAAATCTGTGTTGGAAGAAGTACAGCCAGAATGCTCCATAGATGCCAGGATAGCGAGACTTCATCTTTCATACTTCAGACACATTATCAGGAGAGACCAGGCCCTGTAGAAGGACATCATGCTAGCTAAAGTGGAGAGTCAGCGAAAAATAGAAAGACTCCCACTTAAATGGATTGGCACAGTGGCAGCGGCAATGGGCTCAGGCTTAGCAAAGATTGTAAGGATGACACAGGATGGGGTAGTGTTGTGCATAGGGTTCCTGAGTCAGAACCAACTACAACAATGACACCTAACAACAACAACAACAATAATAAAAAGCCTAGATTGCCTTGAAGAGACTTTTGGTAGAATTATAGATGTCCAAGGCAATTCTGGTGAGGGCTCAAAAGGAAGTAAGGAGAGCTATAGAGAAAGCACCATCTTAGAGAATACATATGATGCCAGGAACAGAATGGTACTAGAAATGTGGACATTAAATGTGCTTTGGCATACAGCTGGTAAGAAGTGAGGGCATATGCACAAGAACACCCTCACATGCAGATAATACCTACTTGACCTGGCTTCAATGACTGGATGACCAGAACTCAACTAGAAGAAGAAAGAAGAGAGAAAAAAAAGAGTAATCTGATACAATTTGATGAACTTGACCTACACCTATGGATGCAGTAGCTCAAAAGAGGAACAAATCTTTACAGCGAAGATCATTCCCACCCCCTTGATACACAGTGTAGACAGGGATGGACAACTTGGACATTGACTAACCAAAATGGAGGAGAGGAGAGAAACGCTACAAAGGAAAGAAGTGACTGGCTACAAGCTTTCAAGAGGGAACCTAGATCCAGAGGGCACAGAGGAAAGTAGAATCTCCACTGAACAGTATCCAGTCTGTCTGGGTGGGGCTGATGAAAGGAGATAGGGATAGGACTCTTGTGGCACAATAATGAATAATTTCTATCAGGACTGATTGAGAGGGTTGGAAATGTAAAGGTAGACATTTTGTAGCAAAAGGAAGGGAGTGGTTGACTTTGCAGTCCAGGAGCGGAGGTCCCTGGGACATCAAGGGAGAATAGCAGAGTGTGAGACCCTACCCAGAGAAACAGTGATACCAGAGATGGGGGCAGAGATGATGACGTGGAGAGATGGAATGGCTGGGGACTCTAGACCCAGAGAGGGAGAGGGGCTGTATGCTGACGACCAAGGGGCAGGCTTGTGGTGTATACCCTTTGGTTGTTTGGTGATGCATGGAGGGGATTGTAATCATGGCAATGAAAAAATATATGATAGGACGAATGTAAAGCTAATGTTCTCCCATGTAAACTATCACATAATTCACAATAAAACATAAAAAAAAAAGTGCTTCTGGTGAAGTTTTCAAAGAAAATGATGACTATATGATCCAGTAATCCCAATACTTGATGTATCTCCTAGAAAAATAAGAGCTATGATACAAGTAGACATATGTACATACATGTTCATCACAGTACAAACAATGGAACAATGTACAATGTTAAAAAATAAAGATAAATCTGTGCAACATCTCATAACATGGATGAACCTGGAGGACATTATGCTGAATTAAATAAATCCATCACAAAAGGACAAATATTATATGATGCCACTATTTAAAAATGCCAGGAAAAGGTCTTTAAACTATAAGAAGCATTACTTGATGACTACCAGGAGTAAGAGTGGAAAGAAGGTAAATCACTAACTAAAATGTAGACACATATTAAAATGTAACACATAAAGGGGACGACAAAAAAAAAAAAATCAATAACTAAGATATAGAAAAAAATGATGAACATGTGACTGGACAATAGAAGAAGAATAAAGTTTTTTACTTTAACGATTAACTTTTGGCTGAATTATGTTCAAATGTTTGGTGGGTGGTAGAACTTGCAAGTGATGAACTTGCATATCTGGCTGATGTTATTTCTAAGCAAAATCTTAAAGGGGCCACATGGTTTCTCCTTGCTACTTACGGTAAAATATGAGGGGGGAAAGATGGACTTTTAAATGAACTGTTCAAAAGGAAAATAAGCATAAATATTTGGGAAAATTTGTTGCACAAGTGAAGTTGCTACAGTTTTTTGTTAATGAGATTAAGCCTGGGTCTGATGAATCTAACCAACTACACAACAGAAAACGCATCAGCGTAGGCTGAAGGAAACAAAGAAAGAATAAAAGAAAAGAATATTTTCTGCCTCTTGGAATGCTATAGGCAGGAAAGGCAAAGAAGCTACATGTATTGTCCTCCAAGAAAAGGCAAGGACCATCCCTGGAGCAGCTTGGAGATTAGCAGAACTGTGGAAAGAGTACAGAAAATGGACACTTCTCTATTTCAAAGGATGGAACCAGTCTCCTGGATTTCAAAGGGTAGGGCCATAGCATGCTAGGTTTCAAAGCGTCAGATCTTCATCAACTCAGTTCTGGAGTATGTGGCTGTCATTAAGGTGTACCAGTGGGATATGTCAAGGCCCAAAGTTGAGGGGTCAGGATTGGCATGCCCAAGGTTCAAAACATTAGGGCCAGCCAAGCCAAGGGAATCGAGTTACCACTCAGATGAACTAGGAGAATTGGGCCACCCAAAGCTTAGAGTACAGAAATTCCATCCTAGAGGATCAGAAAGGTGAAACTGAAGCCCAGACCCAAGGAGCCTTCATCCAGAGTACAGAGGATATGGTCAACACCCAGTCTGAAGGACAAGATAGTCTCAGAGAACAGAGGCTAAATTTCAGACTTTAAGAGTCTATGAAAATTGTTTTATTGGGTTCTGGATTTGCTTGGTGCCCATTGAGGAGCCCTTGCTGGCACAGTGGATTAAACATTGAGGTTCTAAGAGAAAGGCTGGTGGTGCAAACCCTCTAGTCTCGATACAGGAGAAAAATGAGGCAGTCTGCTTCCGTAAAGATTTACAGCCATGGAAATCCTATGGAGCAGTTCTACTCTATCCTATGATGGTATTGTTAAGTGGCATCAAGTAGGTTCTGACTGATAGTGACTCCATATAGGGTTTCTGAGGAGTTGTTGGTGGATTTGAACTGCTGACCTTGCAGTTCAAACCAACTTCTACACAAGGTTGACTTGAACCACAGTGTGGTGATCCAGACTCACCAGCAGCTCCTCAGAAACACTGTACAATGTTGCTATGTAGTGCTGTAGGATCATCACAGGACCTTGAACCACAGGTTGGCAGTTCAAACCCACCAGCTGCTCCTCTGAAACCCTATACAGGGTCACTATGGGTGGGTGCGAACTGACAACAAAATTTAACAATAACATGAGTCAGAACAACAACAAATGCCTAGGGTTTAATCCCATTTGGGAATGGCTCGTCTTTGTTATGTTAATGAAGCAGGATTCTTGTATCGGGTATTTTGAGGGAATCTCTTATGAGATTTAAAAGGGAAAACCTTCCCCCAGAGCTGGCAAACTGAATTCAGACTTCTGGCTTCCAAAGCTGTTTGTTAAAACAAAATAAAATACATTTCTGTTTGTTAAAGCTATCCACTTTGTTATTTCGGCTGTAGCAGTACTAGATAATTAAAACAACCCTCATTCCATGCTACCCTATCTCAACAGCACTTAACAACAATTACAACAACTAAAAACTTCACTTCCTATTGTGTACTTGTTCCTTGACTATAGATTTGCTGTGTTTACTCAGCTTTAACTTGAGAAGACCCAACCCAGAGCTCTTTGCTTATCCAAAAAAAAAAAAAAAAAAAAAAAGCTTAAAATTAGCTAAGAGTTAACATATACTCCTCATGAATCCATGAACTGCTATAAGTAAACTTACCACAAACATGAAATGTCTTACCAACTTTATGTTTTATCCTAAAATGAGTGCATGTCTTGTTACCCTGCAAGTATGAGGCTGATGTACTAAGCATATCACTCTCAAGATACACACTGAACTGAACTCAACTGACATTTGATAAATCAGATTCAGTAACCAGGCAACTGTTCTTTGTCTGTCTTGATATCAGCATATTTCAAGAGTCTAAGTCTACTAGTGTAAATACAAATAGAAAAAAAGCTTTGATGGTGGTGTTTTGTGGAGAGAAAGTCTACTTGGTTGGTTGTTTTTATGCTTGTTAGCTAAGTCAGAATAATCACTATTGGACATGCCAATGAGGTACCAACATTTTCAAGAGGAAATTTTTTATCAGCATCTTTTCTTACTAAGAATCAAATATATTTCATCATTTGCTAAGGTAAAATGCTTCTTCGGATTCAGTGGTCTGTTTATTTGATGCTTTTGGAAAATATTTGCCATAAAAATTATTTTCATCAAAGAAAGATGATGATGATGCTGTTCTTTGTTTTATCCCCTATTCATTTTTATCATATCTACATAAATCAAGAGTTTCAAGCAACTCAACATTTCCACAATCAACTTTCTCCAATCAATTTTCAAGCATTATTGTAATGTGCTGGACTGCAAGCTCACCAGTCACTCCTTGGAAGCCCTATACAGAGTCACTATGAGTTGGAATCGACTCGACCGCACTTAACGACAATAACAACAACATGCCTATTATATGTTGTTATAAGGAGCTCTGGTAGCATAGTGGTTATGAATTAGGCTTCTAACCTCAAGGTCAAT
>NW_006408560.1:19323975-19325462 GCF_000296735.1 Chrysochloris asiatica
TCTACTCCCGTAAAGATTTACACCCTCGGAAACCTTATACAGGGTCGCTATGGGTCGGAACCGACTCAACGGCACTTAACAACAATAACAACAATGCAAGGTTGCTATGAGTTGGAACTGACTCCATGGCACATAACCACCACCTTCACCATTATGTGATATTATGGACTGAATTTGTTATTGTTGTTAAGTGCCATTGAATCAATTTTGACCCACAGTGACCCTGTATACAGTTTCCATGGAGCAGCTTTTGAGTTTGCACCATCGACCTTGTGGTTCAATCTGAACTTGTGTTCCAGTGCTTTATCCCACAGTGCCACACCAGAATTGAATTATGCCCCCCGCCCCTTAAATATGTGTTCCAAATCCTAACCTCTATTCCTATGTTATAATCCCATTTGGGAAAGAGATGTCTTTGTTATACTAATGGGACAGGATTAGTATAGGGTGTGTCTTGAGTCCATGTCTTTTAAGATATAAAAGAGTTATTAAACAAACAAGTAACTAAGCAAAGATGGGAGAAGAGAGATGTCAAAACACTTGAAGGTTGTCCAGGAGCAGGAACTCCAAGAGACAAAGGCTTTCCTCTAAAGTTGACAAAGTAAGAAAGTTTTCCCTAGAAATGGCACCCTGAATTCAGACTCCAGCCTCCTAAACTATGAGAAAATAAGTATGTATTTATTAAAGCTACTGACTGTGTTGTTTCTGTTATGGTAGTGGTGTGCCGTGGAGTCAGTTCAACTCATAGTGACCCTGCTTTGTGTTTCCCAGGCTTTAAATCTTTACAGGAGCAGAGAGCCTCATCTTTCTCCCACAGAGCACCTGGTGGATTCAAACTACTGACTTTTCTGTTAGCAACCCAGCTCGTAATCCACTATGCTACCAGGACTCCTTGGATAAATAGTATCGCTTCTAAAGTTTTCTAATTAATTCAAATTTATTGTCTCTCAGTTATCAGGATAAGAATTTAGAAAATTCACCCTAACCATATATTTATCCTTCCTGAAGACAACTTTCTTTGTTCCTCCAAAGTTAAACACTACATCACTCTTTAATTTGCTAAACTCTAATCAATCCAGTCTGTTATTGATTAAGTAATCTGGTAAAAGGAACACTTTTAAATTCACTTCCTAATTCAGAATACATTTGTCTGAAAATATAACTTTGGTGAAAACTGAAAGAAATAACTACAGCAATTTATTATTTAACTTAAAACAATTCGGAAAATAGTTCTTTTTAAAAATTTCTTAGAGCTAAAAGTGATTTTTCATAACTTAGAGATAATCTTAAATTAAGCACTACTTGTAGTCAAATAATATGAGCCAAAGCTGTTCTCCCAATGAAATGAAATCAAAGTGGAATCAGGGAAGCCCTGTCTATTACTACGTCTGCCATTGTTCAGTGCATCTATCATCAAACCGAAACCAGTGAGGCTGCCATTCAGTTCACCAGAACTTTCATTCTGGTGAATGAGACCTGTGAAATGA
>NW_006408560.1:19326577-19338353 GCF_000296735.1 Chrysochloris asiatica
ACCCATAGTGACCCTGTATAGGGTTTCTGAGGAACAGCTGGTGAGCTTGAACCACCGACCTTGCCGTTCAAATGGCTTTGCAGTCTGGTGCATTACCAGGACTCCAGTATCCTAGTTGATAAGAAACAGCTGTACTGTTTCTTGACTCTTACTCTCTCACCCTGGGATGGTGGGTATGGAATTATGTTCTTAGAGTCCCAGTGGTAGACTCAAAGGGGTCTCTGGTTTTACTTCTCTGGAATTGTTCAAGGAGTCATTCCATTTCTGGAGATCAGCCGAGAGTCTTCTTTTCAATTCCTGTCAAGATTTTGTTATATTCCACTACCCATCAGTCAATTTCTCATACTGTAGTAGTTTGCGTGTTTCTGTGGTGCTAAAAGCTATGTCCCCAGTATTTCAAATTCCAGCAGGATCACCCCTGGTGAACAGGTTTCAGTAGAGCTTCCAGTCTAAGTCAGACTAGGAAGAAAGCCTTAGCAACCGACTTCTAAAAAACTCAGCCAATTAAACCTTGTGGATCACAACAGACTTGCTTTGGACAAGTCATCAGGAGGAAGAAATCATGTTTGTTGAAGTGAAGGGCCAATAATGGTATAGGAAATCTTAGGTAAAATACATGGACAAATATTGACTGGAACAAGTTTTGATTGAGAAAGTGATGCAGGACTGAGCACTGTTTTGTTCTGTTATACAGCTAGTAACAATTCCCTATTAACTTTTCCAACTTAAAATTTTAGTGTAATTTCTGGTTTCTGCATAGAACATTGACTTACACAATCTTATCCCTTTGAAAACTGTATCATAAAGTAATAATCGAAAATTCCTACATCTGCCTATTTGTTGTAAGTTCCGAGAGATAAACATTATTAACAAAATCTTTCCCAATTTATATTGCTTTTATACAGCTGATATCTTATCCAGAGAGTCCTGGTTAGGAGCTATAAGCTAAGGACTGAACTGCTAACCACAAAGTTGGTGGTTCAGACCCACCAGTCGCTCTTTGGTAGTCTCAATTCTGCAGGTCAGAATTGACTCGATGGCATGTAATAACATATCTTCTCCAAGGAGGCTGGTGATGCAGTGGGTTGCATTTGGGGCTGCTAACTACAAGGTTGGTGGTTCAAACCCATCAGCTGCTTCACAGGAGAAAGATAAGGCTGTCGGCTCCCATCAAGATTTACAGACTATGGGGCAGATCTACTTTGCCCTATAAGGTTGCTATGAGTCAACATCGACTCAATAGCAGTGGGCATCTCTTATGTATTTATCTAAGGAGCTCTGGTTGTGTAGTGGTTACAAATCAGGCTGCTAACCTCAAGGTCAACAGTTTGAAATTACCAGTTGTTCCTCGGGAGAAAGATGAGGCTTTCTACTCCCATAAAGAGATACAGCCTCAGAAACCCTGTGCAGGGTCACTATGAGTCGGAACCAAGTTCATGGTACTTAACAAAACAACAATATTAGTCATGGAGTTCTGATATGGTACTGCAGGATAATGCACTAGACCACAAGTTCAAACCCACCAGCCACTCCTTGGATACCCTATTGGGTTATTATAAGTCGGAATTGACTCGATGGCACTTAACAACAACATATTAGACTTATTTACCTACTATCTACAAGGAGTTCTGGTAGCATAGTGGTTACAAATCGGGCTGTGAACCGCAAGGTCAGAAGTTCGAAACTACCAGCTGTTCCACAGGAGACAGATGAGGCGTTCTGCTCCCATAAAGATTTACAGCCTTGGAAACCCTGTACAGGGTAGCTATGAGTCGGAACCGACTCCACGGCACACAGACACCACCAGCCACCTACTATCTACAAGGCGATTTCAATTGTGGAAAAAATGAAACTGAAAGCTAGTGGAATTTTAAACCCCCTCATACGATGAGACCTGTGAGATCCAGAACTTGATAGGACTGCCTTGTTTTTCAGAGTCTTGAAAGCTTTCCACCTTTGACAGGATACGTTCTTAATGCTTTTCTATCATTTCCATTAGTGGAAAATATTTGTGTTTCCTTCTCTGACAGGTTTCTGTCTTACACACTTTCTGGCTTTTGCAGGTTTTATTATATGTATAGCCATACACATAAAAATGTTTTATGCTGCAAAATGGAATTATTCTGCACAAACATTCTGTAAGTTGCATTTTTTTTTTCCCTGAGCATCTTTCCTGAATGGTACATGTAGCTCTATCTCATTATTTTTAATAGCTGCACAATATTCTGTAATATGGTTGTAGCATAATTGATTCAACCATATTCAAGAATTTCCCTATTGATAGGCACTTAGGTTTAACCCAAATGTTTGCTGTTAGAACATAGTAATAAATATATTTTTACATATCTCCTTTGATCTTATTGCTGTCGGGTAGATTTCTAAAAGCAATGTTACTGGGTCAGAGAATATGAGCACTTCAAAATGTTAATAGATCTTGTCAAATTGAATTCCAAAACCTTATACAAATGTACATTCCCAGCAGAAATACTTGAAATTGTTTATTTCCCAAAAACCTAGTGATAACTGGGTGGACATTAACCACTTTTTTATTGCCAATCTAAAACACAAAAAAATAGTGTACCATTGTCATCTTTAGATTGCATTTCTTGAATTACAGGTAAGATTGTTATTTCAAAGGTTTGTTGGCTATCTGAAATTTATTTTCTGCAATGCTCTATCATGTGTATACTTGGCCCATTTAATTTCTTTTCCTTAGCCATACGTAAGCATTTATAACATATCAAAGACCTTAATTCTTTGTCTGATACATATACAGACAGAGAGAGGGGAAAGAGTGTTTGCTCCCAGTTAGTCATTTGGTATTTGTTTACTTTTATATTTTCTTTTGCCATGGTATTGCTGTTAAGTGCAGTCAAGTCAATTCCAACTCATAGCAAGAATGCATAGGGTTTCTATGTCATGTGGTGGGTTTGAACCACCAACCTTGGAGTTAGCAAGCAGTCCAGTGCTCATCCAATAGCACCATACCAGGACTCCAGGTTTTGCCATTGTTGTTGTTTGTTGTTGTTAAGTGCCGTCGAGTCGGTTCCGACCCATAGCCCATAGCATGATTTTTATTTAGTCGTGAGTTTCCTGTGTTGCTTAAAACAATCTCCATAATCAAGATTTTATAAATATTTTTTCTAAATTTTCTTTGAATACTTGTGGAGTTTTGTTGTTTTATGTGTGATTTTTTTTTTCTTAAATGTTTTATTGTGAATTATGTGATAGTTTACATGGGAGAATATTAGTTTTACATTCATTCTATCTTACATGGTTACAATCCCCTCCATGTAATCCTTCCCCCGTGCCCCCCAGGTCTTCAGCACACGGTCGCTTTCCCTCTCTGGATCTAAAGTCTCCAGCTGCTCCATCACTCCACTTCATCATCTCTGGCTCCATTTCAGGCATCACTGCTTCTCTGGGTAGGGTCCCGCTCTCTGCTCTTCTCCCTTAATGGTCCTAGGGACCTCCACTTCTAGACTGAAAAGTTAATCACTCCCCTCCTTGCTATAAAATGTCTTCCTTTACATTTCCAATCCTCACAATCAGTCCTGATAATTATTCGCTATTGTATCACAAGAGACCCGTCTGCATTTCATTGCATCAGCCCCGCCCAGTCAGATTGAATGCTACTCACTGGAGATTCTACCTTCCTCCAGGCCCTCTGGATCTAGGTTCCTCTTTGAAAGCTTGTAAGCCAGTCACTTCTTGCCTTTGTAGCCCCCCGCCCCACATTTATGTGTGAATTTTTAACCCATCCAAATTTTAGTTTTATATGCTGCATAAAATTAAGATTTAACTTTATTTTATTCCAAATGAGTAGACAACAGTTCCAAAACCAATTACTTAGACAGAATTTTCTCTACTAAAATGAATTGCCATCTTCTTTATATACCTGGATATGTCTCCTGACTCTTTATTGTATTTCAGTAGTTAATTCCTATTCAAATGCCATATTGTTTTGATTCTAGTGACTTCATATCATACATAGTATGTTCTGGCACCTATTAAAAACAAGTTCCCCTTGCTATGCTTTTCTTTTCCAAAATTTCTTGGCATTTACTATGTATTTATTCTTTAAGGTCAATTTCAGATTTATTTTTGTTGGATTAAAATAAATTGGAATTATTATTTAAACTATACTAAATTTCTATACTAATTTAAAAATGATTGACATCCTTGGAATGACTGAGGTTTTTACAATATGAAATCTTTAATTCTAGGAATATGACATGTCCCTCCAATTTATTCATGTCTTATCCTCTAATAATGCTTTTTTTTTTTTTGCTCATATAAATCTTATGATTCCCCTATTAAGTTTCTTCCTTAAGAAACTGGCAGTTCTAGCAAATATGACAAACTAGCATGGACTCCTGGCTCTTTCCCCTAACCCAAATTCTGAAGAAATCATCAAAGTAAGAGGGAAGTTGCTGGATCCAGAACAACTAAAAAAAAAAAAAAATACCTGGGAAAACAGGGAAGAAGAAGGTTAGGGCAAAAGAAAGCCAAGCCTTTTGATCAGAGAAGTGGCCGGTATACAACTGTCTAACTGGGTCTTTTATTCTTTTCCACACTTTGTCTTGGAGGATGATTGCCAATCCAACCACAATAATTTTGTGAGAAAGCACCAGCCCCAACCTTAAGTGACAGACTCACATCAGGACAACTTCATCAGGGTGAAGAAATGCTCATAGTCCCACCAATTACTGACCATTCTTCATCTTCCTCCCCTTATCTCATATGATGAACAAATCAACCACAACAGAAGATAGCCTCTGGGAAACACAACTCTATCTGTAGCAGGATTATTAGGGGGGGTGTTGTGCCTGAAGGGCAGGGTAAGCTGATGGGGGAAATAAGTTCATCAGAATTGGTTGCGACCACAGCACACACTAGAAGCTCTACATCCTGGTATATTACCCACTCCCATTCCAGGTGGGTTCTGTAGGATAAGCACTGGACTGCTAACCACAAAGTTGATGGTTCAAACCCACCAGCCACTCCTCAGAAACCCTATACAGAGTTGCTATGAGTCAGAACCAACTCGACAGCACTTAACAACTCCAGAGCAAAGGATCTTATTGAGCTCATCATCTTATTGATCAACAGATACATGACCTCTTCTGGTAATTGTTAGTTCCAAAGGAATGGAAGCTTGTGCAGAGAAGAGTTAGTGTAAATCTGTGTTGTTGAGTCAGTTCCAACTCATTGTATACCATGTGTTTCACAGTAGAAATAGTCTATAGGTTTTTCTTAACTGTAATCATTTACTCTTTGGAAGTGAGAATGGCAAGACTTTGTCTCATGAACACTGGATATGGTATCAGGAAGGACGATTCCCTGGAGAAGGACATCATGCTTAGTAAAGTAAGGGGTCAGTGAAAAGAAAAAGGACACTCAACGAGATGGATTAGTGCAGTGGCTGCAACAAAGGCTTAAACATAGGAAAAACTATGTTGATAGCATAAGACTGGGCAATGTGTCCGCTACAAGTCGAAACTGAATCAACGACAATTAACTATCTTTACCGGGAAGCAGATTGCCAGGTCCCTCTTCCATGAACACAGCTGGGTGGGTTCAAACCACCCACCTTTCTTTAAGTTAATAGTTAACAAACTACTTGTCACCTAAGGACCTTAGAGTTAGCATGTGTTGCTGTGGTGTACTGTAGGGTTCATTCTGATGCATAGAACTGCCCCCATAGAGTTTCCCAGGCTGTCTTTTCTCCCACAAAACCACTGATGAGTTTGAACCACTGACCTTTCAGTGAGCAACTGAGCACTTAACCATTGCAACATCAGGTCTAGCAGACCTGAAACTACTTTCCTTAGAAAGGCCACCTTGCAGGAGCTGGTCTTGGCTGATATTTAGCATTTTGAAATTTTCAGGGATTTGTAGCAGTTGTCTCTGTAATTGGCAGATATCTCCTGTAGCTAGTATATTTTTCTATCCCATGTATTTTTTATAATCCTTTAATTTCCATATTCCCACATGCTTTATTGAATCCTGGTGTGGTGCTGTGGGTTAATGCATCAGACTGCAAAGCCGTTTGAACTGCAAGGTTGGTGGTTCAAGCTCACCAGCTGCTCCTCAAAAACCCTATACAGGGTCGCTATGGGTTGGAATCGACTCGATGGCACTTAACAACAACGTGCTTTATTCCTAACAGGAGAATGCTGAATCAAATGTGGATGCTGTCTCTGGACATACCCTCCCTTTCCTAAGGAGTAAGCTATCACACATTTATAACAGTCCATTCTGTGAGCCAAATTATAGACATCACAACTTCCTGTGCTTTAAGGATTTCTCCATTTTCAGCAGGATCCAAAGAATTTCGTAGCTGTATCTGCAGTCTATGAAATTAATTAATTTATCAAATATTTATTGAGAATGTACTATGAGCATATACCACTGTCAAAACTGGAAATGCAATAGGGAAGAATGTTTCTGCTCTTACAGTCCACTGGGGGAGGCAAACAATAAGAAACAAATACCAATTTTCTTTTTCCAGATAGTACTATTTGCTTAGAAAACAATAATGGGTGATGAAAATGACTGGAGGGAGGAGCCTCCCAATGCAGGGACATTGGATCTGAGACAAAATAATAAAAAGTCAACTACATGAGGATCTGGAGAAAGCATAACCAGCTGCTGTCAAGTCGGCCTCAATGGCAATTCCGCATGTTGCAGAGAACTGTACACCAAGATCTTTAGGAAGCAGATATCCTGGCCTTTCTTCCGAGGTACCTTTGGGTACAGTCAAACTGACAGCCTTTTGACTAGTAGCTGCATGCGTAGCTGTTTGCCCCACCCAGGTACTCCTCATTCCGGCATTTTGTTTTTATTGTTGTTGTATGCTATCCAGCTGACAACAGCAAATACAAAGGCCTTGTGCCAGAAACCAATCAAGCATTTTAAAATAAACTTCCATTTAAAGTGTGATTTTTTTTCTATGTGAGTGTGTTGTTGGTGCTGTTTTAGAGTTTATCTAATCCAGAACCTGTCCCTTTGTAAGTATTCGATGTCCATTTATTGAAGAAATGAACAGACAATATGGCCGAGGGGCTAGTAGATGCAGGGAGTGAGAGAGAAAGGAAAAGGGTGAAGCATGATGGAAGGACACAGAATTCAGAAAGCACACAGCTTTGTCTGTCTGCTAGAGTTTGGACTTTATTCTAAGAGCACTGGGAAACCTTTGAGGATTTTTGATCAGGAAGGGAATTGATCTTATTTGCATTTCTAAAGATTATTTTCCTGGTTGAATGGAAACAGAGATCTGTGAGGAAATACTTCCTCTTCAAGCCTGACCCTCCCAAAAAGCATCACGTTATGTCCCCAAGTTTATCACTGGTAGACTCTGAAAGGATCTTAAGTGTTGATGCATCCAAGTCTCAGCGCTTTTGCTTTCCTGGGTTCAGCAGGACACTGTTTCCTCTGACTAGGCTCCTAGCCAGTCACCACCTTACTCACACTTGAAAGGGCTTCTCAAGCCCAACGTGACTCAAGCTATGCAATGATACAAAAACACTGTTTTCCTCAGAAGAATAATTTGATGCTACCTCCTCTAAGGTCCCGATTCCTTTCTCTCCATTGCTCCTCTTCCTTTAAAGCTAGCCCACGGAACACTGAAAGCATCAGCTAACTGCTTATGCTGATCCTCTTCCTGTTGCCACCTGTGGGGCCAACATTGATGAATCACAGGATCATCCTTTCCTTTTTCCGTTCCCTGTTGTTTTGACTACAGAATAAAGCCTGTCTTTAAAGTTGATTTCATGCTCTCTGAATTTCTGATGTTCTCCGTCTAAAAATATGAGTGAGAGTATTCCAACCGCATGCCATATTCTGAAGCCCTGTCACCTCTCACTGTGGTCTTCCATCTGCCTCGGAGCAAATCTGCTCCTGAAGTCACGGTGTTCTAGCATGGGTTTTTCAAATTTCCTCCTTATTCCTGGAATGTGTGATAATGTTTATGACTTTTTTTCTCCATCACAAGCTGATACATCACCCTTAGAATCTGAATCTCCCTTCCTCTTATGTATTCATTGATGGATTCCTACATACCCCTTCCCATGGTCTCTGACCCAGAGCCTGGGTCTCTGAAACTAACAACAATATTATCGTTGTTGTGAGCTATCGGTCCCAACTAATAGCAACCCTATATAGAGTTTCCAAGGAGCAGCTGGTGGGTTTGAACCATTGGCCTTGCAGTTAGCAGTCTAGCACCTATACTACAGCACCACACCTGGATTGTTGTTAAGCGCCATTGAGTTGGCTCAGATTCATAGCAACCCTGTATAGGGTTTCCAAGGAGTAACTGGTGGATTTGAACTGCCAATCTTGCAGTTAGCAGTCCAGTGTATATCCTACAACACCATATAAATAACATGCATTGATTGCTAGCTATGTGCCAAGCACTTTACATAATCTTCTCCAATCTTTACAGCAACCACATGAAGCACTCATCAATACCTACATTTTAAAGATGAGGAAACCTGAAAAATATGGCATTTGCCCAAGGTCACATACCCATTAAGAGATGGAACTGAGATTTGAACTCAAGTAGTCTGATTACCTTAACCCCTTTGCTCTGTAATGAACAATCTACAGATTAGACCTGCAATAGTCTTTCTTTGGCCTAGATCACAAGTAAAACTTTTTGAGAGTGACAGAATCTAGTTTTGCTTATTAATGCTTAGCAGCAACTCTATAATGGCAAAGCCTTTGTGTACTGGAGCTCAGCTTATTTTGAGACACACTCTAGTTCATATGATACTTATAGCTGGAACTCACGAATCGGGATGTGAACCTCAGGGTCAGCAGTTCGAAACTACCAGCTGTTCCACGGGAGAAAAATGAGGCTTTCTACTCCCATAAAGATTTACAGCCTCGGAAACCCTGTACAAGGTCAATATGAGTCAGAACCGACGCCACGGCACATTAACAACAACATAGTTGGAACTCTAGGATAAACCTGCCCTGGCTCCAAAAGTAAACCTCGCCCAAGATAGTAGATCCACCTTGCCATCTGTGAGAGATCCTCTGTTATATTGCTATTCCACTAAGCCTGAAGTCCTGCCCAGGTCCCAGGCCTGCTGCTTGCTGTTGAAGAACCATCTTCATGGTACAATTAAGGCACCAAGGAGACACACTCGTCCTGCAGGTTTTAAACGAACAGAAAAGCAGGCTCAAATACAGACCATAACATCAGCCTTGCAGCTGCTAAAGCTACATTTAAAGATCCCAGTTTGGACCTAGAGATGGCCTTCCTGAAACTTGTCATGCCAGATCTAAACTTCACACATGACTGCAATGAGAATCACCATCTGCTTCACACATAGTGGTGGTTGTGTGCCCTAAAGTTGGTTCCTATTCATTGCTACCCTGTGTAGGGTTTCTAAAACAAAAATCTTTACAAGAGCAGAAAGGTTCACCTTTCTCCCATGAAGCTGTTGGAGGATTCGACTGCTGATCTTGTGGTTAGAAGTCTAATGTGTAACCCACTAGACCATCAGAGCTCCTGACACCAAGGTTTTGTTGTTGTTGTTGTTGTTGTTGTTAAATGCCATCGAGTTGGTTCTGACTCATAGCGACCCAATGTAAGATTTTTGAGGAGTGACTGGTGAGTTTGAACCACACAGTAGTGATGGTGGTGGTATGCTGTTAAGTAGGTTCTGACCCATAGTGACCCAGCATCAGGTTTCCAAAGCTGTAAATCTTCACAGGAGCAGAAAGCCTCATCTGTCTCCTGCAGAATGGCTGGTAGTTTCGAACTGCTGACCTTGAGGATAGCAGCCCGACTTGTAATCACTATGCTACCAGCTACTCCTTGGAAACCCTATACAGGGTTGCTATGAGTTGGAACCGACTGGATGGCACTTCACAATAACAGCAGCATTAGGTGTAGGAATCCTGGTGTGGTGCTGTGGATTAATGTGTTGGGCTGCAAGATCCATTTGAACCACAAGTGGGTGGTTCAAATTCATCAGTCACTCCTCGGAAACCCTGTAAAGAGTCACTGTCGGTTGGAACCGAGGCAATTGAAAATATCCAAGTTGGGTTAGACACAATTTAGTCATCAAAGTGACATCTTTAACAGGTCTTTTTGCAGCAGAGTTGCCTAATGCAATAATATATCATTTGATTTCTTGACTGCCACTTCCATGAGTGTTGATTGTGGATGCAAGCAAAATGAAATCTTTGAAAACTTCAAACTTTTGTCCATTTATCATGATGTTAATTATTGGTCCAGATGTGAGGATTTTTGTTTTCATTACATTGAGGTGCAATTCATACTGAATATTGTAATCTTTCATCTTCGTCAATACATATGTCAAGTCCTCTTCACTTCCAGCAAGAAAGGTTGTGTCATGAACATTTTAGGTTGTTCATTAGTCTTCCCCCAAACTTGATGCTACTTTTTTCTTCATATAAACCAGCTTCTTGAATTATTTGCTCAGCATACAGAGTAAGTATGATTAAAGGATACAACCCTGATCTTTTCTGATTTTGTTTTTAATGTTTTATTGTGAATTATGTGAGAGTTTACATGGGAGAACATTAGCTTTACATTCATAGTATCATATATAATTACGTCACCATGGTTACAGTCCCCTCCATGCATCATCAACCAACCAAATGGTACATCCTGCAACCTGCCCCCTGGTTGTCAGCACATAGCCCCTCTCCCTCTCTGGGTCTAGAGTCCCCAGCCACTCCATCTCTCCTTGTCATCGTCTCTGCCTCCATCTCTGGCGTCACGCTTCTCTGGGTAGGGTCTGGCACTCCACTCTTCTTGATGGTCCCAGGGACCTTCGCTCCTGGACTGCAAAGTCAATCACTCCCCTTCTTTTGCTACAAAATATCTACCTTTACATTTCCAACCCTCACAGTCAGTCCTGATAATAATTATTCACTCTTGGAGTCCTGGTGTGGCGCTATGGGTTAATGTGCCGGACTGCAAAGCTGTTTGAACTGCAAGGTCGGCAGTTCAAGCTCACCAGTCACTCTTCGAAAACCCTGTATAGGGTCTCTATGGGTCGGATCTGACTCGACAGCACTTAACAACAACAACAACAGCATTGTACCACATGAGTGCTATCCCCATCTCCTTTCATCAGCCACGCCCAGACAGATAGGATACTACTCAGTGGAGATTCTACCTTCCCCCGCGCCCTCTGGATTTAGGCTTCTTCTTGAAAGCTTGTAAACCAGTCACTTATTGCCTTTGTAGCCCGCTCCCCCCACCCCCATTTTGAGTAGCCAATGTCCAAGTTGCCCTTCCCAGTCTACCCTGTGTATTGAGGGGGTGGGAATGAACCTTGCTGTAAACATTTGTTCCCTCTTTTGAGCTACTTCATCCTCAGGTATAGGTCAAGTTCATCAAATTTTATCAGATTACTCTTTTTTTCCTCTTCTTTCTTCTTCTAGTTGAGCTCTGATCATCTAGCCATTGAGGCCAGATCAAGTGTATATTATCTGCAAGTGTGGGTGTTCTTGTGCATATGCCCTCTCTTCTTATCAGCTGGATGCTTCATTCTTCACTCTAGTCCTCTGAAGTTATGTCACTGACTCCGGGCCCAGGAGTCCCCAGGTCTTGCCACACTGCTGGCCAACCAGGTCTCCACCCGGGTTCACAGGAGTGTATTGAATGTGGTTGGACTTAGCTCACAGCTTCATTGCTGTTTTTTCCCCTTACATCCCCTTATCAGTGGCCAATGTGTTCACTAGTCAGAGCACATGTCTACTCGTATATCCCCATTAAGTCTCAGTCTTG
>NW_006408560.1:19339584-19349364 GCF_000296735.1 Chrysochloris asiatica
ATTGTTTTGATTGGCATCTCTCTAACAACAATAACAATGGCTAGTGATCATGAATATTTCTTCATATGTTTGTTGGTTGCCTGGATCTCTTCCTTGGTGACGTGTCTGTTCATGTCCTGTGCCCATTTTTTAATTGGGTTATTTGTCTTTTTCTTGTAGAGGTGTTGTAGTTTTCTATATATTTTAGAAATTAGTCCTTTGTCTGATGTGTCATTGCAAAAAAAATTTTCCCATTCTGTGGGTTCCCTTTTTACTTTTCTGGTGAAGTCTTTTGATGCACATAAGTTTTTAATTTTTAGTATGTCCCAATGATCCTATTTTGTCTATTTTTGTCTGTGTAGTTTTCAAAG
Source organism: Chrysochloris asiatica (assembly GCF_000296735.1). Classification (NCBI taxonomy): domain Eukaryota; kingdom Metazoa; phylum Chordata; class Mammalia; order Afrosoricida; family Chrysochloridae; genus Chrysochloris; species Chrysochloris asiatica. The sequence goes on from NW_006408560.1 coordinate 19,339,935, forward strand.
TGTTTGGTAGTCTGTGTATGCCCTGAATTAGAGCCCTCACATTTGTTCCTATTTTTTCATTGACAGCCTTCAGAATTCTGGGATTCATATTTAGGTCTTTAATCCATGTTGAGTTGGGTTTTGTATATGGCATGAGGTAAAGTTCTTGTTACAATCTTTTGCATATCAATTTCCAGTTCTGCCAGCACCATCTGTTGAAGAGACTATCACCTCCCCATGTGAGATATTTAGGTACTTTGTCAAAAATCAGTTGAAAGTATGTGAATGGGTTAATTTCTGAATTTTCGATTCTCTTCCATTGTACCAGTACCAAGCTGTTTTGACCACTGTAGCCGTGTAATAAATTTTGAAGTCTGGGAGTGAAAAGTTTCCAACCTTATTCTTTTTCTTAAGCAGTGCTTTGCTTATCCTGGGTCTCTTTCCTTTCCATATAGAGTTTGTAATCGTTTTTTCCATCTCTTTGAAGAATGTCATTGGAATCTGGATTGGGATTGCATTATATGTGTAAACTGCTTTTGGCACTATTGACATTTTCACAATGTTAAATCTGCTTATCTAGGAGCATGGTACATTCTTCCATTTTTGTAGGTCTCTTTTGGTTTCTTGTAGCAGTGTTTTGTAGTTTTCTTTGGATAGGTCCTTTGTTTATCTGGTTACATTTCTTCCTAGATATTTCATCCTTTGGACAGTTATTGTAAATGGTATTGCTTTCCTAATGTTCTTTTTAGCGCTGTCATTTTTGTTATAGAGGAATCCAACTGATTTTTGTATGTTGATCTTATATCCTGCCACTTTGCTGAATCTTCCAATGAGGTCTAGCAGCTTTTTTACTGAGTCTTTGGGGTTTTCTATGTATAGTATTATATCATCTGCAAATAGAGAATGTTTTGCTTCCTCTTTGCCAATCGGAAAGCCTTTTTATTTCCCTGACTTGTGGTATAGCTCTTGCTAAAACTTCCAACACAATATTAAATAGGAGTGGTGAAAACAGGCATCCTTGTCTGATTCCTGTTCACAGAGGAAAGGCTTTCACTTTCATTCCATTAAGAGTAATGTAGGCTGTTGGTTTTGTAAATAGATGCTCTTAATTTTGCTGAAAAATTTCCCCTCAATTCCTACTTTGTTGAGTGTTTTTATCAGGAATGGATATTGGATTTTGTCAAAGCCTTTTCTGCATCAATTGATATTATCAAGTGGTTCTTTTCTTTTTTCTTATTTATATGGTGGATTACATTGATCATTTTTCTAATGATGAAACATCCTTGCATCCCTGATACGAATCCCACTTAATCATGATGTATTATCTTAAAGATGTGCTTCTGGATTCTGTTGGCTAGGATTATGTTGAGAATTTTTGCATCTATGTTCATGAGGGATATTGGTCTATCATTTTCTCTCTTAGTGACATCCTTCCCTGGTTTGGGTATGAGGGTTATGCTTGCTTCATAAAATGTATTAAGAAGTTTTCCATCCTTCTCTATATTCTGGAATAATTTCAGTAGAATTGGTGACAGCTCATCCTTGAATGTTTGGTAGAACTCACCAGTGAAGACATCTAGGCCTGAATTTCTTTTGGTTGGGAGTTTTTTGATGACCTGATCAATTTCTTCTTTTGTTATGGGTCTGTTCAGGTTTTCTGCTTCGCTTTGTGTAAGTTTAAATAGGTCGTGGTTTTCTAAAAATGTATTCATTTCTTCTAAGTTTACAAATTTGTTGGAGTACAATTTTTCATAGAATTCTCTTATTATACTTTTGAGTTTTTTTGGTTCCATTGTGACATCGCCCATGTGGTTTCTAATGCATATTATTTGTGTCTCTATTTTGAGGAGGCAGTTCTTCCCCAGTCTCATTTTGAGTGCCTTTCAACCTTCAGGGCACTGTATCTGAAAAATATTCTAGCAGTCTTCATCTTCTTTAAATGTGCAATATTCTGGTGCTATCTCACAATGTTTTACTGTTTTTCATAAGGTTTTCAGTGACTAAATATTAGGAAATAGACCATCTCTCCTTCTTAGTATGTCTTAGTCTGGAATTTCGTCTGAAACCTGTTCACCCTGCTGGTATTTAAAATACTGGTGGCATAGCTTCAAGGATGACAGCAACATTCATGCCACCACAGTAGAGCAAACTGACAGATGAGTGACAGAAGAAGTTGGTAGAATACTTCAATTTCACCATCACTGGCTATAGTGGTTGGCATATAAATTTGAATAATTGTGGTATTAATGGTCTTCCTTGTAGACCTATCAGAGACAGCACTGTACTTCAAGACAGATCCTGAAATACTCTCTCTGACAATAAATGCGATGCCATTCATCTTCAATAGTTTGTTCCTTGCATAATAAACCATATGATTGTCTCATTCAAAATGGCCAGTACCAGCCTCATTTTAGCTCACTAATGCCTAGCATATTGATTATTATGTTCCATTTCATTTTTGACAATTTTCAGTTTTCCTAGAATTGAACTTCATACACATTCCCATTATTAAAGGGTGCTTGCAGTTGTTTCTTCTCATTTTGAGTTGTGCCACATCAGCAAATGAAGGTCCTGAAAGTTTAACTGATCCATGCCATAAAGGTCAACTTCTCTGTGAGGAGGCATTTCCTTCCAAGTAGTATTCTGTGTGCCTTCCAACCTGAGAGGGTAACCTTGTGTCACTATATCTGAGAGTGTTCCACTGCTATTCATATGTTTTTAGTGGCTAACCATTCAAAAGTGGTCCACCTCTCCTTCTAGACTGCCACTGAAATCTGTCCACCATGTGTGACCCTGCTGATATTTAAAATACCAGTGGCATAGCTTCCAGCATCACAGCAAAACACAAGTCACTACAGTAGGAAAACTGAAAAAGGAATGAAGCTGTAGCCACTTTAAATGAGTACAGGGCTTAATGACCAGAAACTCCTAATATAAATCTAAATATACAAGTCTGATACTTAAAGGTTTTAGAGAATCTAATTCTGATTGGGTAGGCAGGAAGGCAACTCAAAGCGAATTCACTCATCACACCGCTTTAGAAAAAACTAGTAGGGCTTAAAAGCACTAAAATATTTTTTAAATAATATAATTGAAAGCATGTAAAAGTTTTACCTCGAAAAAAGATAAATCAGAGGAAATTTCCAAAAGTTGTAGACAGAAGCTGCATTGAATTCTCAAGTAAACTGAAGACAACAGACGCTTCATAAAAGATGAGAGTTGAAAAAAATATAGTACATCTAAGAAAGAATTTAGGCAAATTCAAAGAATATTGCAGAATTTTAAATAGCATTTGAAACACTAAGGATTGTGAAATGCAAAACAAAAACAAATCAGTAATAAAAAATAAAAAAAGTTTTGAAAAAAACTCAAATATCTCAAGAGAAAGAACACAGGGTTTAAAAAAATAAAAAAAAATTTAAGTGTTCTGACTACCTAGAGTAAGTTAGGTCACTCTGCTCATACATAATTCAAAAAGAATCTGAGTGATGATAAATAAGAAGGGAAAAAATGGAAATGTAACATAGTGAAAATCAATGATCTTGAAGAAAACTGAACAAATTAGCCAGAATCAACACTCAAAGCATTTCTTCTGTTAGATTTTTTGTTTTTTAACATTTTATTTTGGTTTGTGTGAAAGTTTTCAGAGCAAATTAGTTTTCCATTCAATAATTTATATACATTTTGTTTCATGACTTTAGTTGCAATCCCTTCAACATAACAGCACTCTTCCCACGTCCTCTGAGTTCCTCTGACTGCTCCCAGTCATTCTTTATTCCTTCTGCTTGCTGTCTTCTGAGCTTTGTTTTAGGGTAAATGCTGCCCTTTTGGTCTCATATGGTTAATGTTTTCTATTAGATTTTTGACTCTTCAATTTGAAAAGATTGAAGATAACTCTAATTTGATGATGTCTACATCCTGATGGTAGAAGAAAAAATGCCGGGAAGGTGTGATTCCTTTACTTTACTTGCACAATCTAAGGGCAATTAAAGTGCTGGCAGGACTACTGTTTTACTCATGTAATTTTCTGGGGGGAAAAAAGTTCATTTGTTTACTCTTAAACAGATATACTTCTCAACCTTGGCTGAACATTGGATTCTCTTAGAGAATTAAAAAAACAAAACAAAACACTTATCCTTGGGTCTCACCCTCAGAGATTTTGATCTAATTAGTCATGAATGACACCCTGTGCCCTGCACTCTACCTTCTGCTGATGAAAATAGAGTGGTGACAAGACAAGGAAAAAACACAGTCTTCCCACATATTGCCATTAAGTGTTGTTGAGTAAGTTTTGACTTATAGCAACCATGAATAGGGTTTCTGAGAAGCAACTGGTGGGTTTGAACCACTGACCTTGCAGTTAGCAGTCCAGTGCTTATCCTACAGTGCCATACCAGGACTCCACCAGGCATAAGAACCATGAACTTGGGACAAAAAGCCGCCAGAACCTAAGACAAGGAAAATGAAAGGTGTCAATCTTCATAAGGCCCACAACAGAGCCTCCAAACCACCGATGGGTCTTGGTGAACACTTCACCATGCAACTTCATATGAGAGGCTTCAAAAAGTTCATAGAAAGTTTTCATTTTTGTTTTTTCATTATCTTTTAATTAAATTATTCCATGAACTTTTGAAGCACCCTTGTATGTATCTACCAGTTCAGTACATTAGGACTAAAGGTCCTACCAGAATAGACTGTGTTAATCTCTTCTGGTGACAATACAAAGTACCACATGTTCACATCTCCAATGTCTTCTATCAACACTGGTTTATATCAAAGGCTTCACCAAAGGAATTCTGCTCCTGCCCCAAGATAACATGTTCTTCTGATCTTACAATGTATCTCTTCTTCAGACTGTTCCTCAACCTGGGCTTCCCAACCACCCAGAGCTCAACAATTTCTGAGCTCAACCCTCAAGTCATACACAATTGTAGTCATGCAGAAGTCTCAGGAAACTTGAAAATTACCAAAGCCCAACCCATAGAACTACTATATTCTCCAATTTTATCCTTGAAGAAAAGTATCTCGTTGTCTTTTGCACTTGAATTATGTTGCTGTTATAGCGCTAAGTGCTGGTGAGTAGATTACAACTCATATCAACCATGTACATGGTTTCTGAGGAGTGGCTGGTGAGTTTGAACTACAAATCTTGCAGTGCAAACCAACTATGCAGTCCAGCGCTTATCCTACAGCGCCACACTGGGACTCCAAAAACCAAACCTACTGTTATTAACTCAATTCCAACTCATAGTAACTGGTGGATTCGAACTGCTAACCAGGTGGTTAGCAGCCCAACACATAACCCACTACACCACCAGGGCTCCTTGGTACTACAAGATACTGTATTCACCAGGTACACATAGACATAGAGACACACAATCAAGGACCTGAGTGGCTGCTTTTGCTGTTCACTTTGGGGAGCAAAAAGCTTTTCTGTTCGTGTCTTTAGGATAGAAAAGAGAATTGGAAAACGTTGTAAGTTAAGCTTATTAGTTCACAAAGATATATTTCCTCACTTCCATAGAAAGATTGGGAAATTTATTAGAAACTCCACTGTGTCTGTTGGTGCTCCAGCATCTTTATATGACAGCGCTTGGTGAATTAGGACCATCACATCCTGGAAACCTCAGAATGACCTCTTCCCCAGCTGGCCATTGCCCCTAACTTGTCTTTGTATAGTCATAACCTTGAGTCAAGAACTCAGCTACCGTATGAGGCAGCACCTACCTGTCTCTGAAAAATCACTGAGGATACTGAGGAAGACCAGAAAACACAGTGACAGCTTCTCTGTGTTCCCTCCTTGCTGTCTGTGTGGCCAGAAGTTCAGTTACCCTCTTGGAAAAAAAGTGTCAGAAACTGAGAGTCCAGGTCTGTATGTAAGATCCTCTGCTCTACCTGCAATTTATCTGTGCAGCAATTGGGGTGTCTCTGCTGATGGGTAAATGATTTTCCAAAATTTCCCCTTGGAGCCATGAATCAAAGGCTCAAGAGCAAGGAAAGCAAGATAAATCATAAGATGAGAGATCGATACAGATTATTTATTAGAGACTCCATGGTGCCTGCTGATGCTCCAGCAGCTCTGCATGTAGCAATTGGTGAACTAGAACCATCACATCCTGGGAAATTATTCTAAGAAGAGGATGCCTTGGCTTTGTCACAAACACAACCATTTAGCATGATTTAGTGAAAAACAGAAAATTGGGACATGTTTAACTAAATTGTATGCATCCACTAAATGGAATGGCTAGCCATCTAAACTGTTACTTATAAATTTTATACTATAACACATCAGAGTCCTTATATGATGGTAAGAAAAAAATATTTTTCTGCGCTTTTTTTTTTTTTAAGTAACCAGTTTAGGAAAAATTTTAAGGAATTACCCCCAAATAATACATGGTCTTACTATGGTAATGGAATTACACAGGAATTTGGTGGGGGGTTTTCTCCCGACTAACACCATTCTATAATGAGGTTATATTGCTTCTAGAAAAAAAAAAAAGGAGTGTGTGTATAATTAAGAAGTGAAAAAAAAGAGGAAATGAAGATGAGTAGTCCTTGAAGCTCCAAAAATTATTGTTTCATTCTTTGACTAGGACAGTCAGTCTGACTATGGCTACTTGGCTTCACTCCCAGAATGCCCTAAACAGGGAACAATATCAGTTAGACATCCTGAGATATATATTTAAGTACAAAGGTACCCTCAACAAGATGGATTAACACAGTGACTGTAACAATGGGCTCAAACATAACAACTGTGAGGACAGCACAGGACTGGGCAGTGTTTCCTTCTTTTATGAACATGGTAGCACCTGACAGCAACAACATATAAAACATTAAGAGTCCCTAGCTGACTCAAAGTTAAACACTTGACAGCTAACAGAAAGGCAGGCTGTTTGAATCCACCCAAAGGCACTGTGAAAGAAAGGTCTGGCAATCTACTTTAAAAAAGCAATCACTGAAAGCCCTTTGAAAAAATCAGCCAAATGGAAACCCTATGGAACACAAGTCTACTCTGACACATATGAAATTACTTTTAATATCTAACTGTACAGAAGACGAATTGTGAGTTTATTTTTTATAGCCTCATAATGAGTTTCCCCATTGATATTCAATTAATCATTGATGCTATTGCCCTGTTGACTGGAAAAAACAACCAACATGTGCATAACATATCTAAACACATAAGCATAAAAGACTATTTAAAATTTTAGTACTTTTCAGGCAAATTTTCTTTTTTAATGTATACAACATTTAAAATTTTTCTTTTTAACCACACTTTCTAAACTTCTTGCATCTGATTTTTAAAATACAAGCCTAGCTTAAAGTAATGGCTTGAAAGGATTTTCTCTTGTCATTCCAATTACTTTCACAACAAAAGACACACACACACACACACATATATATATTCTGTTCGAATTATATATATATAACTAATTCAAACAGAAAAAACATTTTAATAGATGGAGGAAAGGGATAAGATAGCATCCTGGTGAGATTCTCTGCCTATTCCTTTTACAACAAAGACCTGAGAAAATAAATTAAACAGATATAGATGATATCCCTACAACTCTGAGCATGAAATGAAACCATAAAGCATTAGATTAAACACCTAATGTAAAAGAAACAATGAAAATAGCAATTAAGGAGAGAGCTGGAGCAGAGGTTTGGCACCGTGTGGCCATTTGAGAGTACAGCATGTAACAACATAGGTAAGGATATGTCAACTTTGCATAATCCCCAATAAAATCGGTGCAAAATGTAAATAAATCCAGAGCAAAGAAAAGTGAGCAGAACACAAGCTAGATCTAAGAAAGGGAAATGTAGGAAATTTGTTTAGAAATCAAGTCACACAGGTGAACACAGAGCAGGAAGAGAACCAGTAAACAAGTATATAACCACTCACCAGCAGGGGATCCTAGTTATTTTTGTTGGGGGTTCATAAAGAAGGAAAGCCCTGTGACATGGAGGCTGGAGATGCTGAACTCTTGGGTAACCCTCCCTCCTGGCTTGAACTGGGGCAGGATCCAGATAACCAGTTGCATTTGCTCAGGAGTACACCAGGCCCATGCTACTGAGCAGAAACCAGAGAAGTGAGAGCTCTTTGACTTTCCACCAACACCTTTCCAATGACCAGGAGTGAGGCATCCCCAGCAGCCAGTGATGCATTCTTTGCCAACCCTCCCTTACAGGTTCACACAGACCATCTTGTCCTCCACTATGGCAGACTGCATAACCCATATCTGTTGTTTCACAGCTTTCCTAGTGGGTAGGGTCATGCTCACCTGTGGAGCACACACCATCAGCTGCATCCAAAGCCAGAAGTGCATGCTACTATGTATCATGTGGCACAAGCAAACTGCCATGCTATTTCTCCAATGACTGGGGGACACTTCATGTGGATTACCTACCACCTTTATGATTGGCAGCGTGTGTCCCCTTGTCTAGGCTCTGTGCACTCACTGCCTTAGAAGCACACACACTCACTGCCTCGCCACATTTTTTTTCTTTTTCCCATTTCTCCTTCCTTTTTATTTATTTTTCCTTCTTTCTTTTCTCTTTCACTTATTTACAAGGGTAAGTCAAAAATTATCCTCACTCTGGCTATGGAATTAATTTTAATCAATTTTTTAGACAAGACAAATATATCATTTTTCAACATAATCTCCTAGCTTTTCAATAATCTTTGTTCATCTGTCAGAAATCTGTCATATTCTCTTATGTAAAAAAGAAAAATGTTTTAGACTGAGCTGTGAGCCACAAGTGCACCACTGTCTTCACCACTTCATCAGAGGTAAATCTTTGTCCTGAAACAGCTGCTTTCAGGGGACCAAACAGGTGAAAGTCCAATGGAGCAAGATCAGGACTATAGGGAGCAACCTTTAACACCTGAAAATGAAGTTTTTGCAGTATTAACAGTGTGGGCACAGGTTTGTGGATATACATGGTCATGCAAGATCACAAAGCCCTTGGATAACAGTCCTCTTAAATTCCTCAACAAAATTAAGAACATATATACAAAAAAAAAACAAAAAAAAACCAGCCAACATTACTCTAAATGGAGACTGAAAGTATTCCCATTGTGAGAGGGAACCAGACAGAGATGTTATCTGTCACCACTCCTATTTAATATTATATTGGAAGTCCTAGACAGAGCAATACAGCAAGAAAGGGGGAAAAGGTCATCCAAATTCATAAGGAAGAAGTAAAACTGTCCTTATTTGTGTGAGCTGAAAGGGACTGGTATTGGCCATTTTAAATCTGACAACCACATGATTTACTATGCCGGAAATGACACATTGAAGAGGAATGGTGTTGAATTCATCGTCAAAAAGAACATATCCAGATCAGTCATGAGGTACAACACTGTCCGTGATAGGTTACTATCCATGTGCCTAAAGGGAAGCCCAGTTAATACCACTATTATTCAAATTTATGCACCAACCACTAAAGC
>NW_006408560.1:19351493-19352824 GCF_000296735.1 Chrysochloris asiatica
ATGCCTTTGAGTTATGGTGTTGGAGGAGAATACTAAAAGTGCCATGGGCTGCCAAAAGAACCAATAGATCTGTTTTGGAAGAAGTGCTCCTTGGAGGCCAACATGGCCAAACTTCATCTCTCCTACTTCAGACATATTGTCAGGAAGGACCAGTCACTGGAAAGGATATCATGTTTGGTAAGGTGGAAGGTTAGAGAAAAGGAGGAAGACCCCAACGAGATGGATTGGCCAAGTGGTAGCTTCGATGGATTCAAGCGTAGCAACAGTAGTGAGGTTGGCCCAGGATTGGGCAGCATTTCATTCTTTGTGCAAAAGAGTCACTATGGGCCAGTATCGACTCGATGGTACCTAACAACAACAACAACTGGAATTCTAAAACAGGACAAGATAAAGAAATGTACAGAAAAAGATAGTCTAAGACTTGTTGGATGAAAATTTCCCTAACATCAAGATACTTGAGAAGATATGCATTCAAGAGGCAGACTAGACATCAAACAAGAGAGACTCCAAAAGAAAATCACTAGAACATATAATCAAACTCTCCAAAATTAGAGACCAAGAAAGAATCCAGAAAGCTGCTCAAGAAAAATGAAATATTGCCTATAAAGAAAACCAGTAAGATTAAGCTCTGATGTCTCAACAGAAACCTTGTAGGACAAAAATAAATGACTTCCAGTTTGGGGGCAGGAGACGCAGAGACACACATAAGAGGGTCCTCAGTGGAAGCGTGAAAAAAACAGAGAAGGCGCTTTGCCAGGACAGTTTCACAGCTTTGGATCTAATATAAATTGTGGGTCATCAATTTTCGGCAGCCACCAGTGAAGAAATCTGACTGGTAGGAATACAAGGTGATTTCTGAATGGACCGGGACACCACTGGTGGGTCCCTCAGCCTGGGCTGAGATCAGAGGACAGGGCTACAGGCAAGCTGATACAGCACTGAAACCACAGAGCAGCTTCTGGAAGAAGAGGTATGATGGCTGTTTACACTTTTCTTTCCTCCTCTCCTCTGTTGCATCCTCTCTGCCCAGCCCAGACACCTTCACTCAAGTGGCAGTGCACCCCCAATAGGGTCCAGTGCTGAGCCCACAGGGTACAAATTCCCCATGGCACAAAGAGGAAATCCTGAGAGTGATCCCACAAGCTAATCCTTTGGCTGCTTCTTAAGACGTCTGACTCTGGGACTCAGCTCAGCCCTAAAGGTGACCTGGGCAAGAGCTTTCATTCTGACCCAACCTAACTAGGGACAGCAGGCCTGGCCATACAGGCAAACCTTATTTGCACCTTGTAAAACCCCAACATAAAAGGCAAGAGCCAACACCAACTACTATA
>NW_006408560.1:19354376-19355662 GCF_000296735.1 Chrysochloris asiatica
CAATCCAGCACTTTAAAACATCTTAAAGGTAGTTCTTTGGAATGAAAACCAACAAGAGGCAACAACTAGAGATTTGACAGATGTGGCAACACCAACTGAAACTCAGTTGACAGAAGAGTTCAGAACAGAACAAAATTACAACAATGAATTCAGAGGACCCATGAGGCCAATCAAAGATCAAAATAATAACAATTTCAAAGAAAGGAAAAATATAGGCACAGAGATCCAGGTGGTGAGGAGGTCAGGTAGATTGCAGGTAGACTGTCTTAAATGGAGGGAAAAGTTAGTAGACTATAGAGTAACTGCAAAGAAAGTTAATATGTCACAACTTGCCATGAAAATGAAGATCTAGTAGAACAAGGAAACATTAAAACTTAGAAGAAACTGACAAGAAACTGACAAAAACATGAACTCAGCACAAGAAGGTATGAAGAACAAAGGAATGAATAGCACCATGAAAAATTAACATAATGACAGCTATTAGTTCATACCTATCAATAGTTGCACTGAACATCAATGGATTAAATGCACCAGTGAAGAGACAGAGTGGCAGAATGTATAAAAAAAACAAGATCCTTCAATGACACACCTTGCATACAAAGACAAAGACAGACTAAAAGTTTGAGGATGGAAAAAACATACCAAGTTGATTACAATAAAAAACAAGCAGGAGTGGTAATACTAATCTCAGATAAAATAAACTTTAAGGCAAAAACCAGCATAAGAGATAAAGAAGGACACTAACTCATGATTAAAGGTTCATCTGAGCAAAATGACATAACCAAATATCTACACTCCCAATGAAACAGCACCAAGATATATAAAGCAAACCTTACAAGAATTGAAGAAAGAAATAGACACATCTACAATTATAGTGGGAGAATTTAATATGCCACTTTCAAAAAATGGATAGAACAACCAGAAAGAAGCTCAACAAAGCTACAAGGAACTAAACAGCACAATCAACCAACTTGACCTCATAGACATGTATAGAGCATTCAACCCAACAACAGCACAATACACATTCTTTTCCAGTGCATATGTAACATCCTCCAGAATTGACCACATGTTAGGTCAAAAAGCAAACCTCCATAATTTTACAAACATCAAAATATTACAAAGCATCTTTTCAGACCACAATGCTATAAAACTAACAATCAACAATAAGAAGACCAAGGAAATAATGTCGAATACATGGAAATTGAATAACACCCTGCTAAAAAGTGACTGAGTAGTAGAAGAAATTAAACAAAGTTCCTAGAAACAAATGAGAATGAAAACACAAC
>NW_006408560.1:19358452-19360086 GCF_000296735.1 Chrysochloris asiatica
AGAGGGAGAGGAGCTGTGTGCTGATGACCAGGGGGCAGGTTTGCAGGGTATACCCTTTGGTTTGTTGATGATGCATGGAGGGGATTGTAACCATGGCAATGAAACGATATATAATAGGAAGAATGTAAAGCTAACGTTCTCCCTTGTACACTATCACATAATTCACAATAAAACATTTTTTTTTTTTTAAATCACTTTTGCTTTCTGGGTCTGCTTTCTCATTTGTTACATAAGACTAAAGGGTTCTCTCTAAGATTCTTCAAGATTTAAAAACAAAAACAGCAAACTGGAATTCTGAGTCCTCTGGAGAAAGTAAAGGAGATCTGGTAGCCCCATCATTAAGTGTTTGACTGTCTACGAAAGGTTGGCAGTTCAGACTCCCCAGCAGCTCCAGGGGGTAAAGATCCAGCAGTCTAGTTCTGTAAAGATGACAGCCTTAGAAACCGTGTGGGGCAGTTCTACTCTGTCCTATTGGGCTGTTATGAGTCAGAATCGATTTAACAGCAATGGATTTGGAAGACAAGACAGGGAATCAAGGGGTTATGTGCACAGAGCAGGCTTGCATTGTGCATGTTTAAGTGTACTTTTTCATAAAAATCATATATTTTGCCATTTTTTTAAAAGGTTGCCAGTGAGTCAATCCTTACTCATGGAGATCCCTTATGTTAAAGAGTAAACTGCTCTGTAGGGATAAGCTGTAGGATAAGTAGCTGCTCCTTGGAACTGACTCCATGGCACTGATCAACAACAGAGGGTTTTCTTGGCTGTAATATTTACGAAAGCAGACCACAAGGCCTGTCTTCCATGACACTCCTGGTGTGTTTGAACTGTCAGTCTTTAAGCTAGTTGTTGTTAAGTGCCATTAAATTAGTTCTGACTCATAGCGACCCTGTATAGGGTTTCTAAGAAGCATCTGGTGGGTTTGAACCGCCAACCTTGTGATTAGCAGTCGAGTGCTGATCCTGCAGCACCATACCAGGACTCCTTAGGCTTGTCGTCTAGCACAAACTGTTAGCACCACCCATGACCTGCAATGTATATGGGAGGTGAAGGGAAGAAATTCCAGAGCCAGAAATGTGGACCAAGCCAGATATAATTGCTAGGAAAGGGTACCTCCAGGATCCACAACAAGGCCTCAGGACCACAGCTGGTGCTGGATGAACACTTCACCATGCATGTCTAATATCAGCACTTGCCAGCCCGTGACAGCATGGCTGATGGTCCCACCAGAACAGTGTTAAGCTCTACATTTCAAAGTCCCACATCTCTAATGTCTCCCACCAAAGACTGGTTTACATAAAATTCTCCACCAAAGGAATCCTGCTCCTGCCCAAGGATGATGTTTGCCTCTGATCCCACAGTGTATCCCTTCTTCAGGCTCTTCCTTATCCTGGGTTTCCCATCTACCCAATACTCAACAATTCCTGAGGTAGACTCCCAGTTTGTATAAATGTGTTCCTGAAAGGCATTGATTGCAGGAAACCTGAATAATTCTTTAGCTCCATGATCATGACAAACTATGGACAGCATTGCGGAGAATGAGTATTCTGGAACACTTCATTGTGCTCATGAGAGACCTGTGCATAGACCAAGAGGCAGTTGTTTGAACAGAACAAAGGAACACAGAATGGTTT
>NW_006408560.1:19360186-19365983 GCF_000296735.1 Chrysochloris asiatica
GGGCTAATAATCACAGATCAACCACAAAGAATGCAGGAAACATCAGACCTATCAGGAGAGTCTCGTAAGGGAAAAATAGAACAAGAGATTTTCATCAAAATTAGGTATGCCTAGAGAAGAATAGGACTGATCTGACACGAACAAGGAACTAATCATAATACCATTATAATAAACCAGCATTTTAGTTAGTTCATGAATACAATTATAACAGACGATGTGATAGGAAAGAAGTACATCAGACCCAAGAAGAAATGACAAATTATGGGCCCTAAATTATGATAGGAACGTGTAGGAATCAGTAGGCAATTATCAGAAGACCCAGAGACTGCCGTGAAGGAAAACAACATAAAAGTGAAACCAGGAATTTATTCAATACTCCACTTCACTCATGAGGTGCAGTAAGCCGGTTCTCGCCTTTATGATTACATCTATGCTTAATAAATCTCCTTACTTGCTTAGATCTCTGTCTTGCTGTCTCATTTTGTGTGCAAATTGTGCCTATGCACTATCAATTTTTTGGAGGGACAGTAGAACTGAACTAGGACACCTCATGTGCACTGTAAAAATATGACGGGTGAATTCTTTGGAAATTTTATTAATTCCATTGATCCCACCATTTATAAAAACTACATTAAAAATAAGCATTAAAAACTACATTCTTAAAATTGAGGGAGCAGAGGCCTTCCCTATAAACCATCTCACAGTCTACCCTTCATTCCAGCAGCCTGCCGACACAACACTACAACTAACAATTACACTGAAGGAAGAAGTCCATAGTGCACTAAAGGCATTGGCAAAGAACAGGCTTGGGGAATTGATGAAATACAAACTGAAATCTTTCAACAAATTGATGTGGCACTGGAGACACTCAATCATGTATGCCAAGAAATTTGGAAGACAGCTACCTGGCCAACTGATATCTGTGGGCATTCCCAAAAAAGATAACCATGTCACTATCATTAATATTGCAGGCAAGTAAAATTTTGTTAAATATAATTCAAAAATGACTGCAACAATACATTGACAGAGGACCTCCAGAAGTTCAAGCCAGATTCAGATGAGGACATGGATTGAGGACTATCATCACTGACGTCAAATGTATCTTGTCTGAAAGCAAAAAAAACACCAAAAAGATGTTTACCTGTGCTTTATTGACAACACAAAAGCTTTTGATTGTGTGGATCATGACAAGCAATGGACAACACTGTGGAGGACGAAAATTCCAGAATACTTCATTGTGTTCAGGAGGAACCTTTACAGAGGCAGTCATTCAAATAGAACAAGGGAACACTGAATGGTCTAAAATTACAAAAGGTATTCACCACGGTTGTATTCTTTCACCCTACTTATTCATTCTGTGGAGTCCTGATGTGGCTCTGTGAGTTAATGCTCTGGACTGCAAATTCAGTTTGAACTGCAAGGTTGGCAGTTCAAGCTCTGCAGCCATTCCTTGGAAACTCTATACAAGGTCACTTTGGGTCAGAACTAACTTTATGGCACTTAACAACAACAATATTCAATCAGTATGCTAAGAAAATATTTCAAGAAGCTGGATTATATGAAGAATATGGCATCAGAATTAGAGGAAGACTCATTAGCAACCTGTGATAAGCAGATGATATAACCTTGTTTGCTGACAGCAAAATGGACTTGAAATACTTACTGATGAAGATCAAAGACAGCCTTCAGTATGGGTTGCACATTAATGTAAAGAAAATGAAAATTCTCACCACTGGATCAATAGATAACATCAAGATAAATGGAGAAAAGATTGCCTTTGTGGAAGTCTTCATTTTGCTTGGATCAACTATCAACATTCATGGAAGCAGCAGTCAAGATACCAAACGGCATATTGCATTAGGCAAATCTGCTACACAAGACTTTCTTAAAGTGTTCAAGAGCAAAGATGTCAGTTTGAGGACTAAGATGAGCCTGACCCTGCTGATAAGTGCCGTTGAGTTGGTTGCGATCCATAGAGACCCTGTATAGGGTTCCAAAGGAACGGCTGGTGAGCTTGAACTGCCTACTTGCAGTTAAACTAGCTTTGCAGTCCAGCGCATTAAACCACAGCACCACACGAGGACTCAAGATGTCTTCAGTAACCATATGCATGTGAAAAGTTGGACAATGAATAAAGAAGGCCATAGAGGAACTGATGCATTTGAATTATGGTGTTGGAGGAGAATATTAAAAGTACCATGGACTACCACGAGAACAAACAAATCTGTGTGGGAAGACATACAGCCAGAATTCTCCTCAGAAGCCAGGATGGCAAGACTTTGTCTCTCATACTTCAGACACATCAAGAGGGGACCAGTCCCTGGAGAATGACATCATGCTTGGTAAAGTGGGGGTGGGGGTGGGCGGAGTCAGCAAAAAAGAGGAAGACCCCAATGAGATGAATTGGCACAGTGGCAGCTGCAATGGGCTCAAGCATAGCAACAATTGTGAGGTTGTCGTAGGACTGGGCAGTGTTTCGTTCTGTTGTTAGTAAGGTCGTTATGAGTCAGTACCAACTCAATGGTAGCTAACAACAGGAACCATCTTTGACCTATGCTTTTGGATTTTCCCTTCTTATTTGACTTGCAAATTCACTATCCCTTTAGGTACTAGGCTATTGTCCCTACTAGTAACACCTAAGCTTCATCTCATTGATAGAACTACATAAACTCTTGCTTGGTCTCTTTGATGTAAAGAAATGCTTATATGTTTTTCTCAAGGAAGCTTCATGCTATAATTTCTATTGTAGGCTTTTTATGCTGTTTGGTTCTCGGACTCAGTAACTTGTACCTCAATGCCTTGATTCTAAAGCATTGGCATCTGAATAAACTGATTGTTCCCTATCATAAGGAAAAAATAGTGTTGAGGACATGACTGTATTAATATCAGCTAGAAGTGACCTCCATGAACAGTTGGCCTTACTCTTCATTTACTGTGAAAAAGAATTCCTTAGAATCAACTTGCCCAAATCAAATCATCCTCTTTGGCAGATGTCATCTAAAATTTAGTTGGATAATATCTAACAACTCTTTAGCAGGACAATTCATTTTTCAATATGATTACATTGAGGTATTCACTAGTAAGTTAAGTTGATTAAATTTAAACATTATAGAAATACTTTATTAAGATTTTTTAATATCCACCAAATGCAAATACCAACTATAAAAATTTTCCTGCTAAAATTATTAGGGCCAGAGGCTGCTCACTAAACTATGTGCAATAAGGTACCAGTAATTGAATTCTGAGGAAAATATTAACTCAGCTCACATCGCTGGGGAGTTGGAATGGCCTTCTATAATTAAGATATATCTCCTGACTGGATTCTTCAACTAAAAAAGAGTGCCAAACCTCTCTTCTGCTTAGCTGAATGTCAGGATGTAGGGATCTGCTCTAATTGGATAAGACAGTACATTTGTACTCCATATTTTTGCTGCAGAACGTCTCCTTAAGTTCTATGCTTCCAAATGGCTGTCAAAAGGCAATTAGGGGAATCAATATTCATAGATTTGCTGCTGATTCTCCTAATATTCTGAACTTGTTATTAAGTGCCATCGAGTTAACTCGTAACAACCCTGTATAGTTTCCAAGGAGAGGCTGGTGGGTTCTAGCCGCTGACCTTGAGGTTAGCAATCACTAACTAATGAGGTTACAACAACTTTTTGAGCTAATTACTATTATTTACATACATACAAGAAGACAAGGCAGGGAATCAAAGGGTTATCCTGCAGTACCCCACCAGGACCCAATTCTGAAACTAATTCTTAGCAAATCAAACCCCTCAAAATGCTGCCAACCTAGACTAATCAAACTGATTTACTTTCATGGTATAAACTAAACCTATGTTTGCAGATATAATACAAAGGAGTCTATAATAATAACATCAGATCATTGTTACAAGGGCATACTATGTTCTCGGGACTGTACTAAGTGCTTTGGTGTTGTTGTTAAGTGTCATTGAGTTGGGTCCAACTCACAGCAGTCCTGTATAGCGTTTCAGAGGCTGCAAATCTTCGCAGGAGTAGAAAGGCTCATCTTTCTTCTGTGGAGCAGCTGGTGGGCTCAAACTACCAATCTTGTGGTTCCCAGTCCAGTGTTTATCCTACAAAGTCCCCACTAAGTGCTTTACATGCGTAGTATTATCTGATTCTTACGGCTTTTTGAGCTAATTACTATTATTTACATACACACACTTTATAGATAAGAACACAGACATAGAAAGGTTATGCTACCCAAGATCACATAGCTAGTCAGTTGTAAAACTAGGATTTGAATCTAAGCCAGAACCTTTAAGCCTAATCCCCAAGGCTGGGGGTTCAAATTTACCAGCAGGACCTTAGAAGCCCTATACAGGGTTGCTATGAGTAGGAACCAACTCGCTGGCACTTTGTTTAGAGTTACAGAAATTGTATTTAGAGGGTTGTTAAAGAATTAAGTCACAACATTGAATATGAGGGGTCCTTCATAGGCTCATTGGATTTCTGGGAAGTCAAGGGGTAAATCTGGCTTCAGCTAAATCTAATTCAGAGACTCAAACAGTATAGTCAATGCTTCATCTTTCTGTCCAGCCCCAGCTCTACTGGTCTGTTTGGCTTTATTCCTCAGGCACTTCTTTCCACGCTGTAGATAAGAAAGCTGCTGGCTATCCCAGGCTCACATCTTCCTCACTTGGAATTCCATCAGAAAGAAAACGTCTTGCTCCCAAAGTCCATAAATCAATCTTCGGGAAGACTATAATAGGTTCTGATAGTAGCATATCATGTTGTTGTTGTGAAGTGCCACCGAGTCAATTCTGACCCATAGTGACCCTGTATAGGGTTTCTGAGGAGCAACTGGTGAGCTTGAACTGTCGACCATGCAGTTCAAATGGCTTTGCAGTCTCGCACATTAACCCACAGCGCCACACCAGGACTCCCCAAAAACCTCTAGACAGAAAGATAGGATATTCTACTATGACAACCAAGATCACACACCCACTCTTATAACCTGCATATGTTAGAAATTTGGGGGTGGAAAAAGGAATTCATAGACCCACAAGGTTCACATAGAGTAGGAAACATGTTTGGTTTTTTTTTAAATCTATAAAATTAAGAAAGCAATGTTGTTGTTAAGTCGAGTTGGTTCCGTATCACAATGGCCCTGTATAGGGTTTCCAAGTTACACTTGGTGAGTTTGAACCATTGGCCTTGCAGTTCAAACTGACCTGTGGTCGAGTGCTTATCCTACAAAGCTACACCAGGACTGTAGGCAAATAAAAACCATGGCTATGTAATGCCACAGTTGTAACAGTTAAAGTAATTATCCCTCCACGGACTATTGTAAAAAGCATTTCTGCTAGGGCAATTTTTATTTCCTTCCAGGTTACTCTGACGAATCAGACAAGCTGAACAGCATTGCTGGGTTTCCCATATCAGAAGACCTGGGCTAATGTCCTGATTGTGAGATGGAAGAGCCTTGTGCATGTAGGCAAGTCCCCTATACTTCCTGAGGAAGTTCTGGGTAGGGAATTAGATTATTGTTGTTGTTGTTAAGTGCCGTCGGGTCGATTCCGGCATATAGCGACCCTGTATAGGATTTACAAAGAACAGCTGGTGAGCTTCAACCACCGTCTTTGCAGTTCAAACGACTTTGCAGTCTGACGCATTAGCCCACAGCACCACACTGGAACTAGATAGAAGGCCAGTATTGGATAGATGATAACCCTGTAAACTTTTTTTTTAAAGTCACTTTTGCTTTCAAATGACCCAACCTCTCTGGAAAGCAGCATGGAGTTTCCTGAGAAGGTTGGAAATAGAAATAC
>NW_006408560.1:19369473-19389151 GCF_000296735.1 Chrysochloris asiatica
AAGAAGCATCTGGTGGGTTTGAACCGCCAACCTTGTGATTAGCAGTCGAGTGCTGATCCTGCAGCACCATACCAGGACTCCTTAGGCTTGTCGTCTAGCACAAACTGTTAGCACCACCCATGACCTGCAATGTATATGGGAGGTGAAGGGAAGAAATTCCAGAGCCAGAAATGTGGACCAAGCCAGATATAATTGCTAGGAAAGGGTACCTCCAGGATCCACAACAAGGCCTCAGGACCACAGCTGGTGCTGGATGAACACTTCACCATGCATGTCTAATATCAGCACTTGCCAGCCCGTGACAGCATGGCTGATGGTCCCACCAGAACAGTGTTAAGCTCTACATTTCAAAGTCCCACATCTCTAATGTCTCCCACCAAAGACTGGTTTACATAAAATTCTCCACCAAAGGAATCCTGCTCCTGCCCAAGGATGATGTTTGCCTCTGATCCCACAGTGTATCCCTTCTTCAGGCTCTTCCTTATCCTGGGTTTCCCATCTACCCAATACTCAACAATTCCTGAGGTAGACTCCCAGTTTGTATAAATGTGTTCCTGAAAGGCATTGATTGCAGGAAACCTGAATAATTCTTTAGCTCCATGATCATGACAAACTATGGACAGCATTGCGGAGAATGAGTATTCTGGAACACTTAATTGTGCTCATGAGAGACCTGTGCATAGACCAAGAGGCAGTTGTTTGAACAGAACAAAGGAACACAGAATGGTTTTTAATTAACAAAGGTATATCTTAGGGTTATATTCTTTCACCATATTTATTCAATCTGTTGCTGAGCAAATAATCTAAGAGGATAGATTATATGGAAAAAAATGTGTCATTAGGAAGACTTATTAACAACTTGTGATATGCAGATAATACAGCCTTGTTTGCTGAAAGCAAAGAGGACTTAAAATACTTACTGATGAAGATCAAAGACCACAGCTTTCAGTATGGGCTGCATCTCAATGTAAAGAAAACAAAATTTCTCACCACGGGATCAATAAATAACATCCATATAAATGGAGAAAAGATTGAAGTTGTCAAAGATATCATTTTACTTAGATCAATCATCAACACTCATGGAAGCAGCAGTGAAGAAATCAAATGATGGAATGTATTAAGTAAATCTGCTGCACAGACTTCTTTAAAGTGTTTAAGAGGACTAAGGCACGCCTGACCCACATATGAGGTATGTGCGTGAAAGTTGGACATATGTGTGTGAAGGTTGGACAATGAGTGACCCTCATCTGTGTGTGAAAGTTGGACAATGAGTGAGAAGACTATAGAATAATTGAATTATTTGAGTTCTGGTGTTGGAGGAGAATATTAAAAGTACCATAGATCACTAAAAGAACAAACAATCTGTGTTGGAAGAAGTACAGCCAGAATGTTCATTAGAAGCCAAGGTGGTTAGACTTTGTCTCCCATACTTTGGACATATTATCAGAAGGGAATAGTCCCTGGAGAAGGACATCATTTTTGATAAAGTAGAAAAAGAGGTCAGCGAAAAAGAGGAATACCCCCAATGAGATGGATGGGTGCAGTGGCAGCAGCAATGGGCTCAAGCATAGCAATGACTGTGAGGTTGGCACAGGACCAGGCAGTGTTTTGTTCTGTTGTGCACAGGGCCACTATGAGTCAGTACAGATTCAATGGTACCTAACAAGAAAAACCACTCACTGTAAAAAATGAATTCTTTACTGTCAGACCAAACAAAATATGAGGCTCCTGTTAGTTTGTCTCAGAGTGGCATAAGAGAAAATGCTATAGCCACAGTGCTGATGTGGAGGCACACAGTAAAGGCTTTTTGTGAATTTTTCAACTGTGCTTTCAGGGACACATAGGAATTATCAAACTCTTTGGGAAACATAGATAAAAGGGGTACTGATGAGAAATTTCTCAGATCAAAAAGATCTATTCCCTCACTTACATATAGAGTTAGAAATTAAGATATTGACTCATCCTCTCTTCAGGTACACTCACACATGCACAAACACCCATACTAAATGGTCCTCTGGCTTCACTTTGTACAATCTTAGCTCCCACAACCATCCCCTCATATCAAATCTCAGGGATAACCTGGGTTAGCCCCTACCTGTCTGGTCAGAAGCATTATAGAAATTGATCAAGACCAGAAAATGCAACCAGAGCTTCTCCATGGTAGCTCCCTTTTAGGATCTGGGCTTACCTCCTTAAGAAGATGACTCTGGGTAAAAGTACAGGTACTAGGTCCCTTACCCCATCCTGCCTGGATTAACTAGGCAGTTAACTTTAGCAGCTAACTAGTCTTTCTCCCTCTAAATATATGACCACAAAGCTCAAGTTGTCTGTCTTTTTTACCTGGCAGTCTTACTACAGTACCCTACTGAATTTGTTCTCCAAAATGACTATATTCTTCCTTCTCTTCTCTCCTCAAACCCTCAAATCCACATTCATCTTTGTTCTCAACACATGAAATCACCTCTTCATTGGGAAATTAGAAGCAGTCAGAAAATGACTTACCAAATCTCTTGTGACAGAGGTTTCTGGCAGTTCCCCAATATCCCTTTTCCACTTTTCATACAGTAAGAACAGCATTTTTTAAGTGAACAGATAACCACTCAGCCAAGCACTACATTTCCCAGGCTGAGACAAGGAGTGACAATGTGATATGATCAGGAATGCTATTGTTGTTAGGTTGTTAAGTACTGTTGGGGCGATTCCAACTTCTAGTTACCCTGTATAGCGCTTTTGTGGAGCAGCTGGTGGGTTTGAACCATCAACCTTGCGGTCAGCAGTCCAGTGCTTATCCTACAGCATCACATGAGGACTCCATGATCAGAATTAATAGCGATAACTTCCGGGTTGTGTCCATTAAAGAGAAAAAATGCCAAGCCCACTGTCGTTGAGTGGATTCTGAAACCCTATATAGGGCTTCTGAGACTGTATATCTTTACAAAGCAGATAGCCTCATCTTTCTGCTGCAAAGTGGTTGGTGAACTTGAACTGCCACACTTTAAGCCCAAAGCTTCACCCATAGTGCGCTCAGGGCTCCTTTTTGAAAGAGAAAACTTGTGTTTTCCCTGCTACTTCTCTCATTTCTTTTGGCAAGCATTCAATCACAATAGCAGGAGCTGAAACAGCCACCTTTAAACCATGATATACAAGCTACATGTTGATACTGGCAGAGTAAAAAAGATCAATGGTGCCTGGATGATTGATTATGAAGCTGCCGGATCAGCCTACAGCACCTGCTGACCTGAACATTCACTTTAAGGAGGAACAGTCTTCTCTCTTGCTTGTTGTTGTTGTTGTTAAGTGCCATCGAGTAGGTTCCAACTCATAGTCACCCAGTATAGGGTTTCCAAGGAGCAGCTGGAGGGTTTGAACTGCTGACCTTGCGGTGCTTATCCTGTGGGCTAATGCACTGAACTGCAAAGTCAGTTTGAATCACAAGGTCAGCAGTCAAGCTTACCAGTAGTTCCTCAGAGACCCTATGCAGGGTTGCTATGGGTCAGAACCAATTCAACGGCACTTAACAACAACAACATACATATCTAAGGTCAACCCTTGTACTTCTGCAATGGATTCCAGACTCTTTCAATTGGTTCAGGGATTTTGCTACCACCACAGGTATCCTTTCTCTTTTCTGCATCATTAATGTCTTCATCTCTACCAGATCATTCCCTTAAACAAATATGCTATAATATGTTCAATATATTAAAGGAAAGAAAGAAGAAGCCCAAGCTTCCTCATCCCATCCAGCAACTTTCTGCTTTTCCTGGTCTTTACTGCAAAACTCCTGGAAAAAGTACGTATTCCCTCAACTTCCATATTTATTCATTTATGCAAATCAGATTTTAAACAACACCATCCCATCAGACCAACGTAAGTAAAACCTCTCTCTTCACAAATTTAATAATTGATTTTCAGTCCTTACCTTACTGAACTTCTTAGCAACAGCTGACACCTCAAAACTTACTCTCTTTTTTTATTATGAACTGAGTAAAGGCTTACAGATAAGATCATCAGTTTTACATTTAATAAATCATATACTTAGTTTCATCTCAATGACTACAATCTCTTTCATGAAAAAACAGTTGTCTCGCTTCAGCCCTGTGGTGGTTGTTGTTGTTGTTAAGTGCCTTCAAGTCGATTGCGACCCTGTGTAGGGTTTCCGAGGAGCTGCTGGTGAGCTTGAATCACCAACCTTGCAGTTCAAATGACTTTGCAGTCTGATGCATTAGCCCACAGTGCCACACCAGGACTCCCTGTGATTATCCATGTACAAATATCCTCTTTCAAATGCCTATGTATTTGTATGAGATATATAAATATATATGTGTGTGTGTGTGTGTGTGTATAGTTGTTAAGTGCCATCAAGTTGGTTCTGATTCATTGCGACCCTGTATAGGTTTTTCGAGGAGAGGCTGGTAAACTTAAACTGCTAACCTTACAGTCCAGCGTATTAACCCGCAGTGTCACACCAGGATATAGATATATAAATATCCCACTCTTCCTCCCATGTGCATTCAGCCTATGTCTCTGACCATATCATAACTTCCTCTTAAATGTTTTCACATAGTTGAAAAAGTAAAATAATTGTGACATCCTAAGCTTGAAACAATGGTTCTCTGTCCCACTTCTTTCCACCCTTAAGCCAAGCTGAGAGAAGACACAACCTCAGAACACTGAATCCATCTCACCTGACACCAGCTCCACATCAGACTTCCTAAAGTCTTTTAGTCACTGAATCCTCTGCTTACTTATTTTTACACATTTCAGTTGGTTTTATTACATTTACATTTGAATGACTTTTAACTAATAAAAATACCTTCATTAATAAAGCCCTGAATCCGAGGAATTGTGTGTCTAGACTGGTCATTAATGGCCCTGAACTTATGCACACATTGTCATTCTCACTACAGGGGTCCCCTGCCGCCCCTCTCTCACCACTAGATAAGCATGAGTTTAAGCAGAACCAGGGGAAAAAATGAAGCTTTCTGCTCCTGTAAATATTTACATCCTTGGAAACCCTATAAGGGGTCGCTATGAGTCGGGACCAACTCCACAGCACACAACCACCACCAAGCTGAGCCACAAAACCAGAAATGAAACCGTCAAGACAATAATTTGAGTAATGGCCACCAGCAAGTTTCATTTTCTGCCATTTCATGCACAAACTCCAAAAAGCTTGCTTAACCTCTATATACAAAATAGTTCATTTTATGAATCAATGTCTTTCTAGTCCTGAAATTGTATTTGTTTGCAAGACAAAATTCTGAGATATCCTTACTCTACAGGTTTCACCAATTCATTCGTTTTATTCCTCCACTCTCTAACCTAATTGATTTATTTGTGTAGTTTCTTCTGGGTATTTCCACTTTCCTAATCACTATTAGAATGGCTGTTCTGCTGTACCAGCAAAATAGTTACAGTTGTACCTATAAAGTAGTATCATATGTTGGTATTGCCACTACTTATACAAAGTATGTAATAAAATAATCTCTAGAAAATTGGGGCCTAAGGTTTGTCACATGTTAAGTAGGTGAGAGGCTTTGCAGATTTTCTGAACAAGGAAGTAATAGAGCTCCATTTTAGAATATTTCACTAGCTATTGTTGTTGTTGTTATTGTTAAGTGCCATCGAGTGGATTCCAATCCAAAGTGACTCTGTATAGGGTTTCCAAGGAGCAGCTGGTGAGCTTGAACCACTGACCTTGCAGTTCAAACGACTATTGGAGTGAAAGACATCATTAATAAGGAGACCACTTAGTGGGTCTTTCTTCACTAATTCAACCAAGACAAACTTTATGAGCATTTTACTAGTGATAAGACATGAAGCTAGTTAACTAGACAAGTTACGTTAAGGCAGAAAGAGTGGGACTGCTAAGAAGCAGATTTATGAAACATGTCAGTAAACTGATTGATTAAACAGGAGCTATGCAGAGCAGTGGTCAGCATCATCCAGCTAGCTGTCTTAATTCAAACACTGTGTGAATGAGGTTTGATCATTGAACACGGATCAATTGGTTTCACGTACTTGATAGCCAACCATTGCAACACTAAACAGTCATGCTAAGAAAGATGAGTCCAAAGTCAAGAAAAACTGTGTGCACAGATTGATGCTTATTCAGCAGCAACACCTCTGTTGCGAAAAAAAAGATAAAGTCCTGACCCTATTATTTACAGGCAGTAGCATTAGCTAGTTGAAAGACAGCCTATTCAGAGCTTGGTACAGAATTGATACTAAATAGGCATTTGGGATGAATAGATGAAGGAATGGCTGAAGGAATGAAAGAAGAAATGGCAGAAAAAGCAGAGACGTTAAATTTAATCAATGGTGGACTGAACACAAGAACCAATATCTTCTTCCTATCTCAGTTCCTAAAAATGACAGATAACATGTTTTGAAAGAATAAATCAATACAGTGTCAGAAAAACAGAAAGTGTTCTATAAACAGAAAGAAGCTTGAGGGATCTCTAAAAGACAGAGAACAGATAAGTCAGATGAATCAAAGAAACCATAGCCCAAATCATGTGCATGGGAGCGTACTAGAAAAATATATAGTGTTTCCATGGGTGTTCCAAAATAATGGACAGTGGGATCAGGCAGTAGGAAACATTGCTACCATTCCCTGTCCTCGCTGCCAAGCAGCAAGCAGCAGAGATCTTTGTTTTCAGTCTATAGAAGAGAATCTTTTGGCCTGAGAGTTAAGGCACTGCCCTATAAGACTGGTGGCACTTTGAAGAAACCTTCAGTTTCCACACCCAGAAGATAAATTATTGGTACACCCCCATGAGGCATGCTGCTCATTCTTCATAATCCCTTAGAAAGGGCTAAAGAAAATAGTAATGACGTTGACAGACAGGCTCAAAGAATCAACACCATGAAAATAGGGTACCACACCCACTGAGCAGAGGAGCATCCATCATGTTGTTAGTCACTGTCAAGGTGGTTTCAACCCCTGGTGATAACAGAACAAAACGCTGCTCAGTCCTGTGTCATCATCATCATCATTGGTATGCTTGATTCTGTCGTTGCCGCCACTGCGTAATTTGTGTGCCTTCCAGTCTAGGAAATGAGTCTTCCAGCTATCAGATACTATTCTTTTGTGCTCCATTGGAGCTCTTGTTATTGTTGCTATTAAGTGCCATTGAGTCGATTCCAACTCAGAGTGACCCTGTATAGGGTTTCCAAGGAATGGTTGGTGAATTTGAACCACCGGCCTTGTGGTTCAAACCGACCTTTCAGTCTAGTGCATTATCCCACGGCAGGAGCTCTAGTAGCACAGTGGATTCTGAGCTCATTTGCAAACTGCAAGACCAACAGTTCAAATCTACCAGCTGCTTCATGTGAGAAAGATGAGGTTTTCTGCTCCCGTAAAGAATTAAAGCTGCCAACGCCCTATACTATGAGTTGCTATGAGTAGGAACGGACTACATGGCACATAACCACCACCACCAGGGGTTTCTTTTGGTTTGGTTTGGGTTACTTTCCAGACATAAATTGCCAGGCCTTCCTTCCAAGTCTATCTTAGTCTGGAAATTCTACTGAAACCTGTCCATGGGTGATTCTGCTAGTATGTGAAATACAGGGAGCAAAGCTTCCAGCATCATAGCAACATGCAAGCCAACACAGTTTGACACCCATCTTAGGAAGCATAATGTTAGGAAAAGGAGACGTTTTGTTGGGAAATAGAATTAATATACTCAAAGCATAATACAAACCAAAGAAGCAGCTTGGGAATCAATGCTATGATAGTCAAAACAGAACTTTCAGGGGAAGAAAACTTTGAAGTTGGAGACAATAAAGTAATCAAAGGAATAATAGGAAAACTTTCAAGTGGATGACAAAAGTGGTCAGATTGAAAGAGGCACTAAATAGCCAGCAGAGTGTATTAAAAATAAAAAAGATACATGCTTATACAATGAGCATGATCTAGGATAAGGAGAAAAAAAATGCAAAATATCCAAGTAGTGTGTAAATGTACCCTACAAAGGAAATAAGAACTGGATGTTAGAAACCCGTCGAGAAAAAAGGGTCCCTGTTTTACATAAACTTTTTCAAAAATTGAAATAAAAGAGAGACAGCTGCCTGATTTTAACAATCTAGTAACAAGAATAGGGCAAGAAAAGAAAATGAGGGGTCAATCTCACTATGACAATACGTGTAAGAATTCTACATAAAACATTATGTAGAAATGAAATCAAGCTATACCTACTATAAAAGTTTTTAAGCATCACATCTAAGTAGAGTTATTGAGCAAAGAAGGGCAAATGGTCAGGCAATCCTCACATGCTCGAGCAGTATTTAATGGCGAACACTCACAGTAGCTGGTGTGGAAGGCCGCCCCATAAGTTACTACATTACAGAGAACTAGCAGGGGAAAACATCAGGCTCTGGAATAGGGACTCTTATCCTTGGGATGTGAGGCTGCATGATAAGGAAGTACTGGGCTCTCCCTAGGCATAATCAGCACATTCTTGATGCAATGGTAATCTGGCATGACAGCCTTCATAGTCAGAGCAGGCATCAGTGTTCCCCTTGAATGCTTGAGAGCTGAAGTCCACATCTGACAGTTGCAATTGAACAACTGGTCAAGCATGGGAAGGATTAGGTACATAAATATTCATGGCAAGATTCACATCAGCCATGTCCTAACATGAGCAAGGGGTAGGAGCCTGTCTTACCATTGAAAAGGATGAATTGTCTGAGTGGTTTCTCTGGGAACTGACAGTAGGCCATCATCTTCCAACCCCATTGCTGTCAAGTGAATTCTGACTCATGGCAACCCCCATATGTGTAGAGTAGAACTACTCCCTAGGTTTTCAAGGTTGTGAGCTTTCAGAAGCAGATCACCAGACCTTTCTTCCAAGGTATCTCTGGGTGAATTTGAACCTCCAATTTTTCCATTAGTTGGCAAGCATTTAACCCTTGTGCATAAGACAAAATATCTTGCATAAGATAAAATAAGTTAAATTCAGTTTTTAAGGATTTTCCTCAGAAGTACAGGGATGGTTTGAAATTAACAAAGCCTATTAACATAATTTGTGGTGGTGCAGGATAATCACTGGACTGTTAAATGCAAGGTCAGCAGTTCAAACCCACCAGCTGCTCCTGAGAAACTCTATACAGAGTTGATAGGTGTTAGAACCGACTCGAACACACTTAACAACAACATCAATATAATTTATATCACATTGCCAAGCATCGATAGCAATGTCATAAGATCATTCCAAAAGATCCAAAAACATTTATAAAACTCAACATTCAGCTATCCTTAGCAAATTAAGAGTAAAAAGAGTAGCTACTAAAATCCTACAGTAAATATCATACTTAAAAATGACATGTTAGCACATACAGCCAACTGATCTTTGACAAAGGGCCAATGTACATTAAGTGGGGAAGACATAGTCTCTTCAACAGATGGTGCTGGCAGAACTGGAAATCAATATGCAAAAGATTGAAACAAGAACTTTATCTCACTCCATACACAAAAATCAACTCAGCATGGATTAAAGACCTAAATGTGAATCCCAGAATTATAAAGGTCATCAATGAAAAAATAGGGACCAATTCAAGGGCTCTAATGCAGGGCACACACAGACTACCAAACATTGCAAAAATTATACAAACAAAAGAAGACAAAACAAATGATTGGGACATTATAAAAATTAGAAACTTACGTGAATCAAAGGATTTCACCAAAAGAGTAAAAAGGAAGCCTACAGAATGGGAAAAATTATTTTGCAATGGCATATCACACCAGGGACTAATTCCTAAAATTATAGGAAATGACACCTCTACAAGAAAAAGACAACCCAATTAAAAAATGGGCACAGGTCATGAAAAGACACTTCACCAAGGAAGAGATTTGGGCAGCCAACAAACATATGAAGAAATGTTCATGATAATTAGCCATTGTTGTTATGTGCCATGGAGTTGGTTCCAACTCATAGCGACCCTATACAGGGTTTCTGAGGCTGTAAATCTTTATGGGAGCAGAAAACCTCAACTTTCTCCTATGGCATAGCTAGTAGTTTCGACCTGCTGACTGTGAGGATAGCAGCCCAATTTGTAACTGTGCTACATTAGTCATTAGAGAGATGCAAATCAAAATAATAATGAGATATCATCTCACACCAGCAATAACAGCGAAGTTCAAAAATGCAAAGGACAATAAATGCTGGTGAGAATGTGGAGAGACTGGGACCCTCCTACATTGCTGGTGGGAATGAAAAATGGTCCAACCACTCTGGAAAACAGTATGGCACTTCCTCAGATAGTTGGAAGTAGAACTACCTTACGATCTAGTAATTTCTATACTTGGTATAGATCCACAAGAAATACGAGCCATAACATGAGTAGTATGCACACCAGTGTTCATAGCAGCACTATTCACAACAGCAAAAAGATGGAGACAGCCTAAGTGCTGACCAATGGAAGAATGCATAAACAAATTTTGGTACATACCCACAATGGAATACTATGCTACCTTGAAGAATAACAAGGAAGCTGCAAACCACCACATAACATGGATGAACCTGAAGACATTATTCTGAGTGAAACTGGTGTTGTTGTTGTCAGGTGCCATCGAGTCGGAATCGACTCATAGCAACCCTATGCACAGCAAAACAAAACAATATCCGATCCTGGGCCAACCTCACTACTGCTGCCACACTTGAGTCCATCAATGATGCCACCTGACCAATCCATCTCGTTAGGGGTCTTCCTCTTTTTCTCTGACCCTCCACCTTACCCAGCATGACATCCTTCTCCAGCGACTGTTTCCTCTGGACAATATGTCCAAAGTATGATAGACGAAGCTTAGCCATCCTGGCCTCCAAGGAGCACTCTGGCTGCACTTCATCCAAAACAGATCTATTGAGTGAAATTAGTCCGTCACAAAAGGACAAATATTGCATTAGACCATTATTGTAAATGCTTAAGAAAAGATATCCATACAAACAGGGGGGTGGAATTCTTTGTTGGCTACTGGTAGGGGCAGGGTGAGGGCTCTTGGGGGAGGTGGAGGGAGGTGATGGTAGAACAGAGGGTAGGGGGCAGACATAATAATTCAGGTATTGGAGAAGGACAATACACAGAAGTAGGAAGGGGTGGAAGAACAGAGTAGACAGGGGAACACTGAGACAGGTTTGCATGAGCTAAATGGGACAGAGGTAAATAATGATGCATGCTCAACCTTGGAACAACAGGGTTCTGATACAGGGATTAAGGCATAGTCTGAAGAGGGAAAATAATACTAAAATGCTTGACTGTCTTATGAATATTGGTTTCCCTTGTCTACTATTGTAAAATAGACACTTGAGTGATATAGAAAGGAATGTCAGGAAACGCGATTACAGAAAGTTTGTAAGCCCATCTTCAGCCTGTAACTGATTGGAATACCTAAAAGGGATTCTAGAACTTGCCCAGTGAATAGGCTTCTTACAGAGCCTTTGCAGTGTATAGGTCCTTGCGTGGAATCCTGAGCCCCATCCAGAACTTTCTGAGGTGGGACATTCCCACTGGAAAGGACAAGCAGACCATCCTGGAACAACTAGAGCAACAGAAGATACATCTTCAAAGATCAGCAGGAAAAAAACAAAAGTGGCAATATGATTGGCTACTACAAGAATAAGCAAGCTGTTTGCCAGGAAGCCATCAAGGTAAACAATCAAGCTCCTTTAGGACAAACTCCCCTCTAAGACTGAAACTCAAAAGGCACACATGAGCAGGAATGTAAGCTTGCTGGTGACCACATTGGTCTACAGGTGAGTGGAAGACGAGGAAAGGCAGCAATGAAGAAATGGGCTGAATTCAACCACGTTCCATAGACTCCTGTTGACCTGGAGATGAGAGAAAGAAGAGGAAGGTCTGGTTGGTCCAACGTGTGGTAAGACCTGGGGACACCTGAGCCCATGGACAAGGACATAGCCATGGATTACTAGAGCTGAGAGTGAAGCACAGCTGATATGAAGATGGACAAGAATACCCAAACTTCCAGATAGTAGCCATTTGATCTAGCCTTAATGGCTTGATAATCAGAACTCAACTAGAGGAAGATTACCAAAAAAAAATTTTTTTTTTTTTTTTGGATAAAGGAAATGAGGGTAAATTGCTACAATTTGATGAACTTGACCTATACTCATGGAGGTAGTTACTCTAAATACCAATAGAGAGGGAAGGAGTTTTCACCTCAAGTACACAGGGTAGATAGGCACAGGCAACTTAGACATTGGCTACCTAAAATGAGGGGCAATAAAGGCATTAAGTGACTGGCTTACAAGTTTTCAAGAGGAGTTTAGTTTAAGAGTGTGGTGGGGAAGAGTCCCCACTGAAGTGTTCATCTTGTCTAGATGGGTCTGGTGAAAATGAATAGGGATATGATTCTTATGATTCAATAGTGAGTAATTGTTATCATGACTAACTGCGATGGTCATAGTTGTAAAGGTAGAAGCTTTGTAACAAAAACTGGGGAGTAGTTAATCTTACAGTCCAGAAACAGAGGATTCTAGAACCATCAAGGGAGAAGAGCACAAGTGGAATGTGGGACCCTATCCAGACAGGTAGTGACAACAGAGATGGAAGCAGAGATGGGGACATGTAGAGAGGGAGCAGCTGAGGACTCTAGATTCACGGAAAGAGAGGGATTGAGAACTGGCAGCTAGGAGGCAGACTTGCCGAATGTGTCCTTTGGTGGTGTAAATTATTATATATGCTTGAGTATTTAAAAAAAAAAAAAAAGAGCTAAATTGAATAGCGCAAAATACTATTAACTGATGACACATAGAAGGAATTATAATCATTGTAATAAAACAAAGTATATGATTTGTTGAATGTAAAACTGATGGTCTGCCCTGTTATCTTTCACTCAATTCTCAATAAAAACTTTGAAAAAAAAATGGGTGTTTGATTTTGTCTAATACCTTTTTTTCATCAATTCTTACGATCAGGTGGTTCTTTTCTTTTTTCATTTATATGCTGAATTATGTTGATTGCTTTTCTAATACTGTATCCCTGGAATGAATCCCACTTGGTCGTGATGGATTTTTTTTTTACATGTTGTTGAATTATATTGGCTATTTTTTGTTGAGAATTTTTACATCTATGTTCATGAAGGATATTGCTCTATAATTTTCTTTTTTGGCGATGTCCTTGCCTCGGTTTGATATGAGGGTTGCTATGCTCACTTCATAAAATGTATTCAGAAGAGGTAGGAAAATATACAAGAAGAGGTAATTTTGTAGAAGGATGATGAAGACAGGTGAAGACACAGGGAGGTATACAAGGGCTAAAGATGGTAGAGGTAAATAGTGATACGTATATACAAGCTTGTAAGAACAATATTCTGCAGGTAGATACATGGATACATGCTGAATGAGTATGGGAGCAAGACGAGTGGAATATATATATGTGTGTGTGTGTGTGTATATATATATGAATACTTTTATATATCCCACAGATATACAAGATTGTGAAAGAGGATATTGGTACATGAATATTTACCTTTCCTGCAAACACAACTGTGAATATAGCGGAGCATATAGTGGCCAAAATAATGAAAACATCTTAGATATTATCAAACATCTTAAGACAATGAGTAACTCAGCCTGGGGGCTCAGGACCATAGTCTCAGGGAACACCATGGTCAATTGGCACATCATTCACAAAGAAAATGTTCTACATCCTACTAGAGTATATTAAAAACTTATGAGCCGCTGTCTAGGTGCAGCTATTGGTCTCTCCAAGTGCAAAAGAAAGAAAAGTGATGAGAATTATAGAGGCTTGGAATCAATTAGTTCAATGGACTAATGGAACATGTGAACATCAGTCTCCACTACACTAAGACCAGAACAACTAGATGGTGCCAAGCTACCCCTAAAAACTGCTCTGAAAGGGATCACATTAAAAAGTCCCAGATAGAGTGGCATACTGTGTGGAACAAAATCTAAATCATTTTTTTTAAATGGGTTTAATGGTCAGAAAAAGACTGGAGGAAACTGAGACTGTGGCTCTTGAGCACCATTTAGGTCTGGCGAAAAAGTCACCCTCATGGACCAACTTTCAGGCATATAGGTAGAACAACAACACTAGTAAGGTATGGTCACTAGGAATGATGGAATGGTCAGTCATTCAAAATCAAAGGGGCAACCTGTACCTAAAGATGAAGGTGAGAAGGGAAGTACAGGTGGGTTGAATGGAAATAGGATCCACAGGGAAGAAGCAGGATGACTGTTGTTTCATGGAGGGGATTGCAATCATTGAGCTGAAACAAAGCGTATTATCTGTTGAATGTAAAACTGGTTATTTTGTCTGTAAACCTTCACTCAATTCACAATAAAAAGTATAAAAATATATATTAAAAGATATAAAGGTGAATAAATGAAGAGCTAAACCATATCCCCCCACGGAGTCCTGGTGTGGCACTGTGGGTTAATGCTACAGACTGCAAAGCCGTTTGAACTACAAGGTTGGCAGTTCAAACTCACCAGCTACTCCTCAGAAATCTTATACAGGGTCTCTATGGGTTGTTGGAATCAACTCAACAGCACTTAACAACAACAACAACAACAAACCATATCCACTGGAGGAACTAGTATCATAATAAGTTAATGTCCTCCCAGATTAATTGATACCAGTTGCCATTGGGAGTCCAGGTGTGAGTCTATAGGGTAAGCTCTGGACTGCTATCCAAAAGGTCTGTGGCTCAAACCTACCAGTCACGCCTTAGAAACCCTATACACTGTTGGAACCAATTTGCACATAACAAGAACAACAGTTGCCATTGAGTCAATTCCAATTCATGGCAACTCCACATGTATTACATGTAGAACTGTGCTCTACAGGGTTTGCAGTGACTGATTTTTCAGAAGTAGGTCCTCTGGGCTTTCTTCTGAGGAGTCTCTGGGTAGACTCGAACCTCCAAACTTTCAATTAATAGCTGAGTGCATAGGCCATTTGCATCATTCATAGACCATTAAATACGTTCATTCTCCATGAACCAGTAATTCTACAGCTAGGAATAGATCTTGGGAAAAGTCCCTCAGAGATATGTACAAGGAAATTATTTGTAGCACTGCATGCAATTAGGTGGGGGGGCAAAAAGTAGAAAGAATCCAAATGTCCAGCAATCGGAAAATGTATATTCATATATAGTATATTTCAGCTAAAAGAAATGAGATAGATATGCATACTTCCTGCTTTGCTATAAATACAAGTATCTGGATGCAAACTAGGTTATGCATAATTGGTAGAGAAAAGAATGATGTCAGTTTAACAGGGAAGTTGTATTCATTCAGATGCTATCTTCCCCAGAAGGTTAATGTCATGAAGCAAAAAAGACCATGATTTCTCACAATTAAAGAAAAATCCTGAGTATCAAATGAAGATCTTAATGAAAATGCTAAAAATTAAGCCAAAGTGCCTTTAGTGCAAGTAGTAGCTGGTTTAATGACTTCAAGAACTGAAGATTCTATAGCATCAAACTACAAATTGTGATATTGCAAATGCTAATGAAGAAATTGCCAAGACATTTTGCCCTGCGTTAACAAATTTTGTTGTTGCTGATGACTAAAGCTACGCTCAGGATCAGATTTTAAATTCTGATGAAACTTATCTCTACTGGAAGTGATTGACCTCAATGATGTACATCTCAAAGGAGGTCACATGAGCCCTAGCTAAAGGGTGCAAAGGTGCAGACTAATTGTAAGGCTGGGTGAAGTGTCCAAGGAGGCTTCCCTATGCTAATAATTTCATTAGGATTGCTATTGTTTATGTTCCTATTCTGGTGGTGTATTAGTGCATAGTTTTTGAGTGGTCTACTCCTAATTATTTTAGGTCTAATTATCTATGGGTCTAATTATCCCATATGCCCTGTTATTTTTAGTGCACAATTATGCAGAACATGAGGGTTTTCAGGAATGCATATATCACATTAAAGAAAAAAAAAAAAAACACAAAAACTTGTATTTCAAAAAGAATAAATCTCCAAAACAATGTGGAATTTTAAAAAGGCAAGTTATAAAAATCTACTTAAATGGTATCTCATCTCAGCTTTTAAAATTCAAAACAACATTATATATGTACATAAATATCTATGTATCTTTTGTGTACATAAAAGTATTTTTAAATGGATAATTAATCAGAAAACTCATAACTCCTGTCTAATGAGAAAAACATCTAACAAACCCAAATTGAGGAAGTTTCTACTAAATACCTAGTTAGTATTCTTTAAAACTATCAAGGTCATGAAAAAAAGAAAGAAAGAAAAAACTGAGAAACTGTCACAGACGAGAGGAGACTAAGGAGATGTGACAACTAAATGTAATGTGATATCCTGGGTTGAACCCTTTAACAGAAAAAAGGACAGGCACTAAGTGTAAAACCTGAAAAAAATTGAATAAAGATTGAAGTTTAGTTCATAGTAATGTACCTCTCTACCACCCATCTGTCAGTTAATCACACTGTGGTGGTTTGCATGTTGCTATGTCTCCAGTAGCACTGGAGGCACTCACTCATCTCTGCCAAGAAATTTGGAAGACAACTATCTGGTCAACTGATTGGAAGAGATCTGTATTTGTGCCCATTCCAAAAAAGACGTGACCCAACGGAATGTGGAAATCATTGGACAATCTCTTTGATATCCATGCAAGTGAAGTTTTACTAAAGGTAATACAGAAATGGCTGCAAACATACATTGACAGAGAACTTCCATAGGTTCAAGCTGGATTCAGAAGAAGACATGGAACAAGATATATCATTGCTGATGTCCGATGGATCTTGGCTGAAAGCAGAGAATATCAGAAAGATGTTTACCTGTGCTTTATTGACTACGCAAAGGCATTTTAATTGTGTAGATCATGACAAGCTATGGACAACATCGCAAAGTATGAGTATTCCTGAACACTTAATTGTGCTCATGAGGAATCTGTACATGGACCAAGAGGCAGTTGTTCGAACAGAACATGGGAACACTGAATGGTTTTAAATTAAGAAAGGTGTGCCACAGGGTTGTATTCTTTCACCATACTTATTCAACCTATGTGCTGAGCAAATAATCCAGGGTTTTTTTTCCCAGCAAAGAAACTGGGTTATATGAAGAAAAACATGGCATCAGGATTGGAGGAAGACTCATTAACAACCTGCAATATGCAGATGATACAACCTTGCTTCCTGAAAGTGAAGAGGACTTAAAATATTTACTGATGAAGATCAAAGAGCACAGCCTTCAGTATGGATTGCATCTCAATGTGAAGAAAACAAAAATCCTCACCACTGGACCAATAAAAACATGCTTATCAACAGAGAAAAGATTGAAGTTTGTCAAGGACTTCATCCTTCTTGGATCAACTATCAACACTCATGAAAGCAGCCGTCAAGAAATCAAAGGACGTATTGCATTAGGCAAATATGCCGCACAAGACCTTTTTAAAGTATTGAAGAACAAAGATGTCAGATTGAGGACTAAGGTGCGCCTGACCCAAGCCATGGTATTTTCAGTAACTTCATACGCATGTGAAAGCTGGACAGTGAATAAGGAAGACCATAGAAGAATTGATGCATTTGAGTTATGGTGTTGGAGACTATTGAAAGTGCCATGGGCTGCTAAAAGAACCAACAGATCTGTGTTGGAAGAAGTGCAACCAGAGTGCTCCTTGTTGGGCAGGATGGCCAAACTTCATCTCTCATACTTCAGACATACTGTTAGGAGAGACCAGTTGCTGAAGAAAGACATCATGTTTGGTAAAGTAGAGGGTCAGAGAAAAAGAGCAAGACCCCCAGCGAGATGGATTGGCCAAGTGGCAGCATCAATGGGCTCAAGTGTGGCAACAGTAATGAGGTTGGCCCGGGACCGGGCAGTGTTTTGTTCTGTTTTACATAAGATTGCTGTGAGTCGGTACCAACTCGATGGCACTTAACAACAACATGTCTCCAGTATTTCAAATGCCTGCAGTCAACCATGGTAGACAGATTTCAGTGGAGTTTCCAGATTAAGGCTAGAAAGAAAGACCTTTCAATCTACTTCCAAAACATAATTACTGAAAACTAAATGAATCACAACAGAATATTATCTGATGCAGGGCTGAAAGATAAGCCCTCTGGGGTATACAATAGCCCCAACAATGAACACAAAAGTACCAATAATCATTAAGATGGTGCAAGACCAGGTTATATTTTAGAGTCCTGGTATGACGCTGTGTGTTAATGCACTGGACTGCAATCACAAGGTCAGCAGTTCAAGCTCACCAGTCGCTCCATGGAGACCCTATATAGGGTCTCTGTGGGTGGGAAGTGACTCAATGGCACTAAACAACAATAGAAGGTCACCATGAGTCTACTCCAACTCAACAGCACTATGACATTTCTAGGTTAGCTATGACAATTGTACCATGGAAATATAAGATATCAAAATTAGAGGAAGTTGGATGAAGAACATACAGGAGCTCTATTATTTTTGAAACTTATCTGTAAGTCTAAAATAAAGTTCACTTTTTAAAAATATTCTACTCATACACACACACACATATGCATATATATATACACATATAAGAAGGAAACAATTTTGTCTGCTTTCCTATGGAGCAGGAGATAAATCTTTCTTAAATTATCTCTTATTTAAATATATATGATGAATTTTTCCAAGTTTTGATTGGATCACTTTCAAATAAAAATGTATATATACTTTTAAAAAACAAGAGAATTTTTAAGTTAAAGATCACCACTGGTGGTGGTGGTGGTGTGCCGTGGAGTCAGTTCCGACTCATAGTGACCCTGTTCAAAGTTTCAGAGGCTGTAAATCCATGGGAGCAGAAAGGCTCATCTTTCTCCCACAGAGCAACTGGTAGACTCAAACTACAGACCTTTCGGCTAGCAGCCCAGATGACCAAAAACTAGAACTCTCTAAAACACAACCGTTGTTGTTGTTGTTAAGTGCCATCGAGTCAGTTCCAACCCATAGCGACCCTGTATAGGGTTTCCCAGGAGCAGCTGGTGAGCTTGAACCACCGATTTGCAGTTCAAACAGCTTTGCAGTCTGATGCATTAGCCCACAGCACCACACCATACAACCATTAGAACACTCTAAATACACATAACTTCCAAACAATCCAAGGTGGAATCAGAGAAGTGCTGAGGTTTGTGGAGGCTTATAGGTTATGCTGCCCTCATTTCCATCTTTGTTGTGAAACATTTAAAGAGTCAGCCTGATGGTGAAGGTCCAGTTATTGACTTTAAAACTGAAACGCTAGGTTGGTGAACATAGCTTAATACTGATCCCTAGATACAGACTGTGTCCTAGTGGTGCAGTAGTTAAACACTCGGTTACTAACCAATAGATCTATGTTTTGAACCCACCAGCCACTCCAAGGAAGAAAGATGTGTCAACCTGCTTCCATAAAGATTTATGGCCTAGGAAACCCTACGTGGCAGTTCTCTGCTCTACAGAGTCATTATGAGTTGGAATTGACTTGATGGCTCACAAAAACAATAAAATATAGGCAATTTTCCTCACCCAGCCCCAGGTGATGCTGGACAACAATAAATTCCCACACACAGGTGTGAAAGCAGACAAAAACACATACTATCCACAGGCAGAAAGATCCCCAAAACACACATAGCCATGCACCCACAGAAGACAAAATACAGGGACTGAGATACATATGCTCAGTTCCTTAATCCAAGTCATCAGTAGAAT
>NW_006408560.1:19389460-19402329 GCF_000296735.1 Chrysochloris asiatica
CCACCAGTCACTCCATGGGAGAAAGATGAAGCTTTCTGCTCCTGCAAAGATTTACAGCCTCAGAAATCCTACACAGGAATGCTAGGAGTCAGAACCAACTCAACAGCACGTAACAAAAATGTCTCTAAGAGCAGAGTTGGGAAGAGTCATTTGGAGCCAGCTGCAGAATACCACTGACTCTTCATCTGGAGTGGAGTAAGTAAAAGGGCAGTGAGGCCAGAAATGTTTCTCCAATAGTGCTCCCTTCATATGGGAGAAAGCAACAGGAGTGAGGAATAAGTATGTCATCCACAAATACTTGTACTTTTCATTTTCTTAGTCCACCAGGCTTAGGCCTGTGCTCTATCAGTGGTGTGGCTGTTTCTGGTGCTCCCTTATGAATTCTCCTATGATGTTAGTGGTCAATGTAGATTTCACTGCAAAATCTATGAACAGATCAGAAAAATAGATTGATTAAATTACCTTTTTTGGGGGGGGCAAATAACATGGGTGTTTTATGTGTTTTGCCAACCATCCCTCCCCTGAAAGGTATTTTTGAAAGTGCACTATACTACATTTTTTTGTAGTGACATGATTAAGGTCACGTGTGGCACTGTGGGCTAATGTGTCAGACTACAAAGTCATTTGAACTTCAAGGTCGGTTGTTCAAGCTCACCAGCTGCTCCTTGGAAATCCTATACAGGGCCGCTATGGGTTGGAATCGACTCAATGGTACTTGACAACAACATGACCAAATCTAAAATCCATTCCCTATTCTATTCCCTGGAGTCCTGGTGTGGCGCTCTAAAATAAGCACCAGTCTATCCTTAGAAACCCTATACAAGGTCTCTAGAAGTCAGAATGACTCGATGGCACTTAATAACAACAACAACAACATTCTATTCCCAGTCCAAATTATTTCTAGTCATATTGTGTAATGTAATCCCATCAAAGGTACACATTAAATTAAATGACAATATTAAGATATTCCAGTAATAAATGTCAACAATATATAGAGGCCACAAATCTAAACATAAATTCCTTTCATTATTAAATTTCCAGAGAGAGATTAAAGCCTAACAATTAAATTCCTAATAATTAAAGTCCAAAGTAAAATTGTCTTCACCCTTGAAGTTAGAAACCCAAAGAAATTAACTCCAAATTACTTCAATCTGATTTCTAGTTATGTTTTGCCCATCCCAGAGATATCATTGCAAAACCTGGATAAAGTCAGATACTTTAATTATCAGCAGTCTGGGCTTCTTTCACTCAAAGAGTGTGGTCTTTTCAATTACTGAGAAATTGAATGAGCCTTTCTTTTAAAGAGTTCAAAAATTTTAGAAGAGTACACGAGATTATCACAGCATTGACTCCATGCCCACAAAGTGCAGAAAACAAATTAATATCACAGCTAATAATTCAGATCTTCCAGGCAAGCTTATTTTCCCCAAACCCAAGACTCATTGTTGTCAAAGACAGTAATGCTTTGTTGCTAGCTGTTGTCAAGTCAGGCCCTGACCCATGGTGACCCAAAGCACATCAAAATAAAACACTGCCCAGTTCTTTACCATCTCCAAAACAAGTTGAGATTTCAACAGTTGTGTTCAACAGGGTTTTCACTGACTGATTTCCAGAAGCAGATCAACAAGTCATTCTTTCTAGTCTATTTAGTCTGAAAGCTCCGCTAAAACTTCTTCAGCATTACATAAGCCTCCACATACAGCAGGTGTAGGCTGTGTACGAGGCACACTGGTCAGGAATCAAACCTAATCTACTTCAATAAAGACAAGAATTCTTTATTGAGCCACCATAGAAGGCCCCTCAAAGCAGTAATTTTGTTGCTGTTAAATGCTGTTGAGTCAGTTCTGACTCATAACGACTCTGTATAGGATTTCCAAGGAGCATCTGGTGAGTTTGAACCACCAGCATTGTGGTTCAAAATGACCCTGCAGTCCAGCACATAAACTATCAGTGCCACACCAGGACTCTGAAACAGTAATTGCTGGTGTTGTTGTTATTGTTGTTGTTGTTAGGTGCCATCAAGTCTGTACTGACTCATAGTGACCCTACTCACAACAGAACAAAACACAGCCTGGTTCTGGGCCAACCTCATAATCATTGCTACGTCTGAGCCCATGGCTTCCTCCACTTGGCCAATCCATCTCATTGAGGGTCTTCCTCATTTTCTCTGACCCTCCACTTTACCAAACAGGATATCCTTCTCCAGTGACTGGTCCCTCCTGATGACATGTCTGAACTATGAGAGACAAAGTCTTGCTATCCTGGCTTCCAAGGAGCACTCTGGCTGCACTTCATTCAACAACAGATCTGATCTGTTTGTTCTTCTGGCAGCCCATGGCACTTTCAATATTCTCCTCCAACACCATAACTCAAATGCATCAATTTTTCTATGGTCTTCGTTATTCACTGTCCAGCTTTCGCATAAAAATGAGGTTACTGAAAAGACCATGGCTTGAGTCAGGTGCACCTTAGTCCTCAAACTGACATCTTTGCTCTTCAACGCTTTAAAGAGGTCTTGTGCAGCAGATTTGCCCAATGCAATACGTCGATTGATTTCTTGACTATTGCTTCCATGATGGTTTTTCTTGCAAAATGAAGTCTTGGACAAATGTTGTTGTTGTTATTGTTAGGTGCCATCGAGTTGGTACCAACTCATAGTGACCTTATGCACAGCAGGATGAAACACTGCCCCATCCT
The DNA here is from genome assembly GCF_000296735.1 of Chrysochloris asiatica. Lineage (NCBI taxonomy): Eukaryota > Metazoa > Chordata > Mammalia > Afrosoricida > Chrysochloridae > Chrysochloris > Chrysochloris asiatica. Next base: position 19,392,158 of record NW_006408560.1, read on the forward strand.
GACCCAACCTCACTACTGTTGCCACGCTTGAGCTCATTGATGCTGCCACTTTGCCAATCCATCTCGCAGGGGGTCTTCCTCTTTTTCTCTGACCCTCCACCTTACCAAACATGATATCCTTCTCCAGTGACTGGTCCCTCCTAACAATATGTTCAAAGTATGAGAGACGAAGTTTGGCCATCCTGGCCTCCAAAGAGCAGTCTGGCTGCACTTCTTCCAACACAGATCTGTTTGCTCTTTTAACAGCCCATGGCTCTTTCAATATTCTCCTCCAATACCATAACTCAAAAGCATGTATTCTTCTACAGTCTTCCTTATTCACTATCCAGCTTTCAAATGCTTATGAAATTATTGAAAATACCATGGCTTGGGTCAGGCACACCTTAGTCTTCAAGCTGACATCTTTGTTCTTCAACATTTTAAAAAGGTCTTGTGCAGCAGATTTGCCTACTGTAATACAAATAGAACCTCCATAATGTCTGAGGGAAGGACAATAGCTTTAAAAACATCTCAATCTGGACTTCACAAAATTCCAGTGAAATAGTGTCACTTGTCCTGAGTCTATAATCCATGAACATAAACTCAATTGGGAGAAACCTTTCAGTGAGAGATTAATGTGGAGTCCATGGATTTTTCCCTATCTGAGAGGGAAAGCCACCCTGCATGTTCTTGGAGTGGTATTTGGCACATTGTTAACTCTTGAACTGTTTAGTAATCTGAAATGTTGGTAACTCTGATCACGATATCTTATTTGATGTGTCTTTCTTCTTCCTCCTGCATAATCAAACACTTGATTCCTATCCATCCCTTTGAGCTTTATTTTTCTGACATGTACAAAGTCTAGCCATCCTCACTTCTACAGAGAATTTTGACTGTGCTTCTTCCAAAACAGATTTATTCATTCTTGTGGAAGTTTATGATATATTCAATACTCTTTGCCGACAACACAATTCAAAGGCATCAATTCTTCTTTGGTATTCCTTATTCATTATCCAGCTTTCAAATGCATATGAGGTGGCTCTGGGAGTGTAGTGGTTATGAATCAGGCTGATAACCTCAGGGTCAGCAGTTCGAAACTACCAGCTGTTTCACGGGAGAAAGATGAGGCTTTCTGCTCCCTGTACAGGGTCCACGGCATATAACAACAACAACAAAAATACCCCAACTTTGTCCTCATGGTGACACCTTCGCTTTTTAACTTTTAAGAGGTCTTTGACAGCAGAGTTATCCAGTGTATTATGTCATTTGGTTTTTGACCACTGCTTTCATGTGTGTTGACTGTAATTCAAGTAAAATGAAATATTTGACTGCCTCCTTATTTTCTCCATTTATCATGATGTTCCTACTGGTCCAGTTCTGAGAATTTTTGCTTTATGTAAGCTCAGGTATAATGCATACTGAAGGCTGTAAACTTTTATCTTTATCAGTAAGTGCTTCAAGTCCTCTTCATATGCATATCTCAGGTTGTTAATGAGTCTTCCACCAGTCTTGATGTTGCATTCTTCTTCATACACCAGTTCCTCAGAGTATTTGCTCGGCATATATACTGAATAAGTATGTGAAAGGATACAACCCTGACACACATCTTTCCTGATTTTAAGCCACACAGCATCTCCTTGATCTATTACAATGGTTGCATCTTGGTCTATGTAACAGGTTCCTCATAAGCCCAATAAGTGCTCAGGAGTTTCCAGTCTTCATAATGATATAATTTGTCATGATCCACATAGTCAAATGCTTTTGCATAGATAATAAGCACAGGTGAACATCTTTCTGGTATTCTATGCTTTCAACCATGCTTTCTTCTGAATTTGGCTTGAATTCTGGCCATTCTCTGTTGATATACTGCTGCAATCATTTTGTATTATATTCAGAAAAACTTTGTTTCTGTGTGGTATTAATGCATTAATTAATTCACTAACTTCTGCATTCTGTTGGATCATTTTCCTTTGGAGTAGGCACAAATATTGATCTCTTCTGCTTGATTGTCCAGGTAGTTCTCTTCCAAATTTCTTGGCAGAGCTGAGTGACAGCTTCCAGTGCTGCATCCACTTATTGAAATTGGTGTTCCATGAATTCCACCAATGCCTCAGAACACCTTGGACTTCGTCCTTCATTATCTGTCTAGCTAAAAACTTGATGGGTTAATTTATGATAATTTTTAACTGCATAAGGCATGTTGCTAAACAGGAAGAAATGCCAATTTTTGTTTAAACTAAAGTGGACATGTCATTTATGTCTGCTGAATAAGCAATGGACTGCTAACCACAGGGTCAGTGGTTCAAGCCCACCAACCATTCCTCAAAACCCTATACAGGCTCACTACGAGTCAGAACCTCCTTGACAGCACTTAATGACAATAAAACAATATTAAACCAATAAGTCCTGATAGTGTAGTAGGTTATGAGTTGGGCTACCAACCACAAAGTCAGCAGTTCAAATTCACCGGCCACTCCATGGGAAAAAGATGAAGCTTTTACTCTTGTAAAGATTTAGTCTCAGAAACCCTATACAGGGTTGGCATGAGTCAGAATCAATTCAACGGCACACAGCAGCAATATTAAATAACTGTATAATATGTTATCATTTGATTATTTCAACTACAAACTCAATTACAACTGTATTTTCCTTTGAAAATACAAAACCAATCATCAAGCCAATAATTTTAACTGAGAAGTACACATCATTAACTCATGGAATTTTTATTACTATTCAAATGTTTTATTACTATTCAAATGTTTGAGGAGTCCTGGTGTGGCACTGTAGGATGAACACTGGACTGCAACGTCAGTCTGAACTTCAAGGTCAGCAGTTCAAACCTACCAGTTACTCCTCAGAAACCCTATACTGAGTCACTATGCGTTGGAACTGACTCTACAGCATTTAACAACAACAACAACAAATATTTGAAGACTTAAAAAAATCTTTGTTTATTCCTAGCATATCCTGAGTATTCAATATCATGTCTTAAGATTTTTATTGTTAGGTGCCATTGAGTCAGTACCAACTCATAGCAACCCTATGCACAACATAATGAAACACTGCCCAGTCCTGGGCCAACCTTACAATTGTTGCCAAACTGTAGATGAAAATATCTTGTACTGATTAACCTTGTTTCAAAAGAAAATTTTAGATATAAAATAATCTTAGATCATAATGTCTAAAGTTCTTTTTAAAGCAAGATTAATCAATACATATAGGGATATTTTCATCTAAAATTCTTTTTATTTTTGTATTGATTTTATTTGGCTTTGCAGTCTTTTATAATTACTGCATTTTTATGCAAATAATGCATGTATTATTTGGGTGTGCTCATTATTTCCACGGACACATTACATACAAAAATATAGTAATTCCTATCAAGTTTTTCACCTTAAGAAGTAACACGATAAGCTGTTACTAATTTAAATTTGTCATCTGCAGGTAAATTTTACTTTGCTTAGTCAAAAAAATTTAACAAAAATAGACTGTATCAGACTTACTAAGATTATAATCTTTCAAATATAGATACCATTGGACTTAATCAAGATTTCCAGAACTCTCATATGGAAGCTTGCAGAGTTTTCAGATTACTACTAATCTATAATCACATTGTACAAAATTGACTACATAAAGCTGAGTAAACAAATTTTTTTTTAATTCTTATCAGATTTTTATGATATCTATTGTCTAGATATCAGAAATCATTTTTTCTTTCCCTTGTTAGCCCAGATCTATATTTCAATAATGTAATCATTTGACTTCTCTTGGTGTATATAAAAATTGGGTTGAAAAATATTATGTTGTTGTTAAGTGCCTTCAAGTCAGTTCTGACTCATAAATACCCTATAGGGTTTCTGAGGAACAGCTGGTGAGTTTTAACCACCAACCTTAAAGCATATGTCAAAAGTCTAACTAAACACACTAAGAATGTTTTAAATGATTCTGCCCATGAACTCCAAGAAATGAATAATGAGATGATTATGATGAAAGAGAAGTTCTTCAAAAACAAAGTATTGCTGTTGTTAAGTGGCGTTAAGTTGGTTCTGACTCATAATCATCCCATATAGGACTTCCAAGGAGACACTAATGAGTATGAACCACTGACTTGCAGTTAGCATACAGTGCCACACCAGGACTCCAAATGGCCCTCCTTTATGCTACTTTATACTACTTACATAGACCATCTTTAATTTAATATTATAAGAGATAGTTCTCACAGGTTAAAGAAACCCCTGATACACAAAACCTAGAATCCACAAATCTACTTAATATCCCCCCAGAAGAATATGTATATTACAAGAAACACCAGTTAAAAGATTCATTAGAACCTCCCAGAAAGAGACTCTTTTTAGTTCTTCTCACTAATCCTTGTACTATTAAATTATAGGGAATAAAAACTTAGACTCATCTGTCTTAAGTTTAAAAAGGTGAAAGCCGCTGCCAGAACTGTGAATCCTACAAAAAGACTTAAACTAATGTCCTAAAGCCCTTGTGGACAGAAGCAGACAACAACAGAAATAAACTGCTCCTCCCAAGATCACAGAATGAGGCCTCATGAAAGCTTTTGCATGTATTGGAATTAGCTTAATACTTATTGCTTTTGAGATCGCCCTATTTTATAAGCCTGAGTTCACTAATTAGTAAGAATTTTCCATGAAGATGATTAATATTTTTGTGGTTTGTTTCGTACTTATAGACATTCCTTTTTGATTGTCTTATTACATTGTTTTGGTGTTATCCCTTGTTTTAACACTTCCTTTTTCCCCACAAATAGGTGTTTTATCCTTGTTGTTATTTTTGATAATTGGCTTAACCTAACAGTTTTACATTATGAAGCTTGCTCTCAGCATTCTTTTCCCAGTCCTGGTGTGAAACTATAGGATAAACACTGGACCACAAGGTTGGTTTGAACCGCAAGGTCAGAAGTTCTAACTCACTGATGCTCCTCAAAAACACTATACAGAGTCTCTGTGAGTCAGAACCAACTCAACAGCACTTAACAACAATGACATGACTCTCATTAAAGCTTAGGAAGATAATGAATTTGTTAAGTTAGCCTAATCAGTAGCTGTTGAATACTCAATAGCATGAAATCTTGGTTTCACTCCATACATAGTACAAGCAAGTTTGATTTTCTTGACTGTTGCTGTACTATTTTTTTTTTTCTTAAATATTTTATTGTGAATTATGTAATAGTTTACATGGAAGAACATTAATTTTACATTCATTCTATAGCATATTGTCTCATTGCCATGGTTACAATCCCCTCCATGCAATCCTTCCCCCGTACCCCCCAGGTCTTCAGCACACAGTTGCTCTCCCTCTCTGGATGTTGCTGTACTACTTGTCTGCTTAATCAAATGTTTTATAAACTGCATGTCAAGTCTCTGTAGTCAATCAGCTACTTCTCTTGTAGTACAATGCATTACATATTTTGAGAGAACATCAAGTTCATACTTTAACTAAAAGTCCCATTGCCTTCTCAATTTGTGCCCTCAAATTTGACCTTGCTTTCGTCACTTACTCACCATAATGATGACAGAAGCAGAGGCCTGAGCTAGTGCATGGCGCATATGAAACTGACAATACCCAACTACCCTTTAAGGATAATGTCTGGGATCTTAAAAGCCTATTGCAAATAGGCAGCCATCTAATAACACAAGAAAAGGATGTCCAGGCAGAAAAAGGCACTCTTCTAATAGTAATCAGTGAATTTCCATGCTTTAAAATTCAAAGCACTTGACATGACTGGGACTTCTAGCTGAAGACAGACCTAAGACCATTTTGTGAATCTGATGGTTTCTCAGAAGTTACTTGGCCAATTCTCAGAAAATATGCCTGCAAGTGTCAGAGATGTGCCACAAAGATCAAGACATGCCTGCATGTATCAAGATGTACTGGAGAGATTGCTTTTATAAATGTTCCAGGAAACTTGTGGATAGTCAAAACTTGCCTCCTGCAATTTTCTTCTGTATAGCATTTCTAGTTACCAATAAGAATTCTGTGTAAACAATTTTATTTTAAATACTTTTCAGTCTGTTTTTCATATCTACAGTTTTTACCTTTATGAACCCTTGTAACTGAAAAGCCTGCAGGGACACTCAGCGAATTGTTTTCACGTTGTGTTTCTCCCAATTTAAACTGCCTTCTTAGTCCCACAATAAACTTTTCTTCTGTTTGAGCTTTTCAGGCAGGTGTGTTTCTTTGGTGGATACTTTAACAACATATATGCAGTTGGATGCTACCTTAATGGATGTGATGCTGTGCATGACTATAACTAACAAAGCCAGCCAGACCCAACTTTGAAAACCGTGACTCAATTTATGGGAAAAAAAGGAATTTGTTGCTATTCAAATGCAGCTTCAAGACAAAGCACCTAGTACTCCTTTCCAACCAGACGGCCACTCCAGAACCCTTGTATATAGAAATCCTGATGCCATGAGTACTGGCCTTTAGTAAACTCTATTCTGGAGTCCTGGTGTGCCATTGTTAGATAAGCACTGGACTGTTAACTGCACAATTGGTGGTTCAAAACCACCAGCCACTCCTGGAAATCTTATACAGGATCACTATGAGTTAGAACTGACTTGAAGGCACTAAAACCTTGTGGTTTGCAGTCCAGTGGTTATCCTAAGTGCCACACCAGGAATCTACCTTTGCAATAGTCTCTCTTTTTTTCTAGATCTTAAATTCAAATTCAGTAATGATGAGGGCTTTCATATAAACTTTTCAAATTGTGCTGCTTGGAAATATAAGCTCTAGGAAACAGTTAGGGATTCACAAACAGCCAGCTATTTCCCACAAATAATAAAGATATGAACCATTTGAGGAACAGATCTGTTTCTTCTGTGTTTTTTATGTGAGACATTTCCATAAAGTCTTATTTGGTACTAACTTTTTTAAAAGAACAAAAACATTATTGCAAGTTTGTGGTATCTAAGGTGCTTTTAAGCTCTAAAAATTCCTCAGTGATGGTCCCCAATGCTTACTGCTTCAAAAGACTACTCACTAACTCTTAAACACTTCCCTTAGGTGATGGTACATTAAAGAGAGAAAGCAGTCCCAACAGGGCTAAGCCAAGGTTCTGATACATAGGAAAATTAAGTATAGGAGCATAAATACAGAAGCACCTGGTATGGGGAGAAAGAAGTTTAATCTCTGAGAGTTATCCTTCAATACCTCTGCTCTGTGAGAGGAGCAATTAAGACTCAGGACCACAGGTGGGGCTTGGTGAACATGTCATACTTGTTACAGTGAGATGCTCACTTAAGACTAAAGCCTAACTTCCAAGAGTGTTGTGACCTTGCATGACACTGTACATCCACACACTTCTGCCCACCCTGTAGACACTTGATAAAATCTGTTTTGAGGTATTAAAGCATCCTCCCTGTAGTCCTGATCTTACTCCAACAGACTTCCTCCTGTTTGGTCCCCTCAAAGCAGTCCTTCAAAGCTGAAGATTCACCTCTGATAAAGAAGTGAAGACAGAGGTGCATTTGTGGCTCAAAGCTCAGCCTAAAATATTTTTTAATGTGAAAATGAAAGCTTGTTGACAGATGGCTGAAGTGTATTGAAAAGCAAGGAGATTATGTTGAAAAATGATGTATTTGTCTTTTCTAAAATTTGATCAAAATTAATTCTACAGCCAGAGTGTGGAAAATTTTTCATTCACTCTCATACTTGGCTTCCTCACCATTTCAAAGTTCTGTATCTACACTATTTCCTCTTTTTGCCTTGTAGTTGACTTCATTATAATTGATATCACTGGCTCCCTATATTCAGTCTTGTAAATTTGGTTTACTTCATTGTTTTCTTTTCCTTTTTTTTTTTTTTACTTTTTTATTGTGAATTGAATGGTGGTTTGCAGGCAATATCATCAGCTTTACATTCAGCAAATCATACACTTTCTTTCATCTCAATGATTCCAATCACTTCCATGCAACAACAGTTATACTGCTTCCTCCCTGTGGCTCCTGTTTGCATTCCACCTATCCTCCCATCTCTTCTCAACTTTTCCTGAGGAAAATGTTGCTCTTTTGTTTTTGATTGATTGACCTTTCCATTGGTGAACACACTTTGTTAGTGTTGTCCTCCCCACCCCCACCCACCCCATAAACCTATACACGGCTTGGCTGAAAATAGGGCTACGAAAGTGAGTTCCTTTTCAGACCTGAAGGGTGGTCGAGTGCCACAGTATCAGATTCCTCCAGTCTCTTTCTGACCAACAAACCTGATTTTTTTTAAATCATTTTAAATAACTTTAAGTTTTGTTCTACATCTTCTCCCACTCTATCAGGGACCCTGTAATGTGATCCCTTTCAGAGCACTTGGTAGAAGTCATGAGCACCATCTAGTTCTTCTGATCTCAGAGTTGTGGAAACTGATATTCACATGTTCCATTAGTCCATTGGACTAATTGATTCCAAGCTTCTTCAATTCTTATTGTGCTACACAAGGAGAAACCAACAGCTGCTCCTTAGAAGGTCATTCATGAGCTTTCAAAATCCTAGACGTTACTCACCAAAGTAGGATATACAACATATTCTTTCTTGACTATGTTATGCCAACTGACCACTGTGTCCCCTGAGACTATGGTCCTGAGCCCCAGGCACAGCAACCTATTGAGTTTAAAATATTTGATAATATCTAGGAAGTTTTCATTATTTTGCCTGCTGTGTGCTCCACCACATTCATAATTGTGTTTGCAGGAAAAGTAGATACTCATGTACAAATAGACTCTTTCAAATTCTTACATATTTATTGGATATATTTAAATATATATATACATATCCACATCTTCTTCCTTACCCATTCAGCCTATGTCTCAAGCCATGTATCTACGCACCAAACACTGTATTCCAAAATTATGTAAATATCATTATTTATATTTACCTCTATCCTCTTTAGCCAACACATAACTCCCTGTATCTTCACCTATCTTCATTATTCTTTTGCCACCCTCCCTCTTATTGTTTATTACCTGCTCCCTCGTCTGAGCTAACAGGTATCTACTCTCTAGTCAATGAATTCCTCTCCCCTCCTTTCCACCCTTGATAGCCATCAAATAATGTTTCTTTTGTTATAAAAACCTTTTCTTAAGTTTTTACAATAATGGTCTCATACAATATTTGTCATTTAGTGATTGACTAATTTCACTCTGCATAAGGTCCTCCAGATTCATCCCCGTTGTGAGGTGTTTCAAGGACTCATTGTATTTCTTCAATGTTGCATAGTATTCCATTGAGTGTAAGTACCAAAGTTTGTTTATCCATTCTTCCACTGATGGGCACTTAGATTGTGTCCATCATTTTGCTGTTGTAAATACTGCTGCAATGAACATACATGTGTATATATCTATGCACATATTTCTTTTGGATATGTATCCTGTAGAAGGTCATAAGATATTTCTGTTTCCATCTTTCTGAGGAAGCAGCATACTGTTTTCCAGAGCTGTTGTTGTTATTAGGTGCCATCAAGTTGGCACTGACTCAGAGCAAACCTATGCACAACACAATGAAACACTGCCCAGTTCTGTGCCAACTTCTTAATTGTCGTTAAGTCTGAGCCCATTGTTGCCACCACTGTGTTAATCAAACACATACAGGGTCTTCCTCTTTTTCTCCAACACTCCACTTTACCACACATGATGTTCTGCTCCAGTGACTGGTCCCACCTGATAATATGTCCGAAGTATGAGAGACAAAGTCTGGTCAATCTGGCTTCCAAGGAGCATTCTGGCTATACTTCTTCCAACACAGATTGGTTTGTTCTTTTGACAGTCCATGTACTTTAAATAGTCTCCTCCAACATCATAATTCAAATGCATCAATATTTCTACAGTCTTTCTTATTCGGTGTCCAACTTTCACATGCATATAAGGCTATTGAAAACACCATGGCTTGGATCAGGCACAACTTAGTCCTCAAACTGACATCTTTGCTCTTCAACACTTTAAAGAGGTCTTGTGCAGCAGATTCTTCTAATGCAATACAACATTTGGTTGCTTGACTGCTGCTTCCATTAGTGTTGATCGTTGATCCAAGCAATCTTTTCTCCATTTATCTTGATGTTGTTTACTGGACTAGTGGTAAGGATTTTTGTTTTCTTTACATTGAAGTGCAACCCATATCAAAGGCTGTGGTCTTTGATCTTCATTAGCGTTTTATGTCCTCTTCACTTTCAGCAAGCAA
>NW_006408560.1:19403414-19403925 GCF_000296735.1 Chrysochloris asiatica
TCTTCTGACATCATTTGGTCTTTTCCTTCTTTCTTGTCTTCTTAATGACCTTTTGCTTTCTTCCTGTATGATGTTCTTGATGTCATCCCACAACTGTTCTGGTCTTTAGTGTCTTATGCATCAAAGCTGTTCTTCAGATGATCCCTAAATTCAGGTGAGATATGTTCAAAGCCATATTCTAACTCTTGTGGACTTGTTTTAATTTTCCTCAGTTTCAATCTGAACTTGCATATGAGCAATCGATGATTTGCTCCACAGTCTGCCTGGCTTGTTTTGTCTGATGATATGGAGCTTTTCCACTGTCTCTTTCCACAGATGTAGAAATTTGATTTCTGTTTATTTCATCTGTTGAGGTCCATGTTTGTATCCATCTTTTATGTTTTTTAAAAAGGTATTTGCAATGGAGAAGTCATTCAAAATTCTATCATGCAATCTCCAGCATCATTCCTATCATCAAGCTCATATTTTCCAACTGCAGATCCTTTCTCTGTGTTTCCAAATTTTGTATTCC
>NW_006408560.1:19404174-19405431 GCF_000296735.1 Chrysochloris asiatica
CGATGTTTATGCATTCCATTTCATTTTTGACAATTTCCAATTTTCCTAGATTCATATTTCATACATTTATGTCTGATTATCAATGGATATTTATAGCTGTTTCTCTTCATTTTGAGTTGTGCTCCATCCGCAAATGGCAGTCCCAAGTGTTTTACTCCAATTGCATCATCACAGTCAACTCTACTTTGACGAGGCAGGTCTTCCCCAGTGGTATTTTGAGTGCCTTCCAACCTGAGGAGCTCATCTTCTGGCACTATAGCTGATAATATTCTGATGCCCTTCATCATATTTTAATTTTCAATATTCTGGTGCTGACAGTGTTCCACTGCTATTCATAAGGTTTTCAGTGACTATATATTCATAAGTAGTCGAGCTCTCCTTCTTCCTAGTATGTCTTAATCTGGAAGCTCATCTGAAACCTGTCCACCCTGGGTGACCTTGCTGGTATTTAAAATACCCACAGCATAGCTTTCAGAATCACAGCAACACACAAGCCACCATATAGTACAACAAACTGACAGATGGTTTTCCAGAGTTGTGAAAACATTTTACAGTCTCTCCCACAATACAGTAGGGTCCCAGTCTCTTTATACCCTCACTATCATTTGTCATTTTGTTTTTATTTTTAACTTTGCTATTAACACTGGTGTGAGATGATATCCCATTGCTATTCTGATATGCATCTCTCTAATGGATAACGATCATGAATATATCTTTTTACATTGGCTGCCTGACTGTCTTCCTTGGGGAAGTTTCTGTTCATGTCTTGCGCCCATTTTTTAATTATGTTGTGTTTTTTTTCTTCTTCTTCTTCTTGTAGAGATGTTATCGTTTTTTAATAAATATTAGGTATTATTCCCTTATCTGATATGTCATTGCAAAAAATTTTCCAGTCTGTGGACTCCCGTTGTACACTTTTGACAAAATCTTTTGATCCACATAAATATCCCCTTTTTAGGAGGTCTCAGTAATCTATTTTGTCTTCTATTGTTTGTGTGGGGGCTTTTTTGTGATGTTTAATAGTGTATTTATGCCATGTACAAGATACCCTAAGTTTGTTCCTATTTTTTTTTCATTAATGATCTTTATAAATCTAGGATTTACATTTAGGTCTTTAATCTATGTTGAGTTTATTTTGCATGTGTGTGAAATATGAGTCTTCTTTAATTCTTCTGCAGATGAATTTTCAATTTTGCCAGCACCATTTGTTGCAGAAGGAGCTCTGGTAGCGTAGTGGTTACGAATCGGGCTGCGAAC
>NW_006408560.1:19406224-19412242 GCF_000296735.1 Chrysochloris asiatica
GAGAGTTTTACTTCTTTGTCAATTTTGATGCCTTTAATTTCTCTTTTTGCCTTAAAGCTCTGACTAAGATTTCCAACACAAATTGAATAGGAATGGTGATGAAGGGCATCCTCATAGGGTTCCTGTTCTCAAAGGGAATGCTTTCAGTTTCTCTCCATTGATAGTAAAGTTGGCTGTTGGATTTGTATGTTGTTATTGTAAGTGCTATCGACTCATAGTAACTCTGTACAGAGTTTCCGAGAAGCAGCTGGTGAGTTTGAACCATTGACCCTGCAGCTCAAACTGACCTTGAGCTCCAGTGCATTATCTCTCAAGCGCCAAACCATGACTCCTTTTATTTATGCTCTTAATTATGTTGAGGAATTTCTCTTCTATTCCTACTTTATTATTTTTATCATGAATTGATGTTTGATTTTGTCAAATGCCTTTTCTGCAGCAGTCAATATTATGATGTGTTTCTTCTATTCCTTTTTTTATTTGTATAGTGGGCTACAATGATTGTTTTTCTAATAATAAACAATCAATTCATTATTGCATCCCTGGTATGAATCCCATTTGGTCATGATGTATTATTTTTTTTGATATGTTGTTGAATTCTGTTGGCTAGAATTCTGTTGGCTGGTATGGCACAATTGGAAAAGCACTCAACCCCAAGGTCGGTTTGAACTGCAAGATCAATGGTTCAAACTCACCAGCCACTCCTCAGAAACTCTATACAGGGTTGCTATGAATCAGAACTGACCTGATAGCACACAACAAAAACAACATGTTCCTGAGGAAGACTGGTCTACAATTTTCTTTTTTAGTGATATCTTTGCCTGGTTTTTGTATGAAGTTTATGCATACTTCACAAAATGATTTGGTGGTTTTCCATCCTTATCTATGCTCTGGATAAATAAAATTGATGTCAGCTCCTTTCTGAGTATTTGGTAAAATTCACTGAAAAGCTTCTGAGCCTGGTCTTTTGTTGTTGTTGTTGGGAGTTTTAAAATGACCTGATCAATTTTTTCTTTTATTATTGGTCTGTTTACATTTTCTACTTCACTCGCTATTAGTGTAGATAGATCGTGTTTTTACAAATATGTATCCATTTCTTCTAGATTGTCAAAATTTTTGCAGTTCAACTCTTCATAGCATTCTGTTCTTATTCTTTGTATTTCTGTTGGTTCTGTAGTGAGGTCAACTATTTGGGTTATTTTGTGTATTATTTGCATTTTCTTCCTCTTCTTTTGTTAACTATGCCAATGATTTGTTAATTTTGTTAATCCTTTCAAAGAACCAACTTCCTGTCTTCTTGGTTCATTCTGTTGTTTGTATGTTTTCTAATACATTTATTTCTGGTCTAATCTTTATATTTCTTTTCTTCATGTGATTGTAGGCTCTCTTTGCTGGTGTTTTTCTAGATATTAGAGATGTTTTATTAACGTGTTGATTTTGGCTCTTTCTTCTTTATGGATGTATGTTTATTGCTATAAATTGCCCTCTAAGCACTGCATTTGCTGTGTCTCAAAAGTTTCGGTAGGCTATGTTTTCATTCTCATTTGATTCAAGGAATTTTTTTATTTATTCTACTACCCAGCTGTTTTTAAGTAGGGTGTTATTAAGCTTACATGTATTTGATTTTGTTTCCTTAATCTTAATATTGGTTTCTAGTTTTATAGCACTGTGGTCTGAGAAGATGATTTCTAATATTTTGATGCTTTAAAATTTATTGAGACTTGCTTTATGGCCTAATTATGGTCTATTCTTGAGAATACTCCATGTAAACTGGAGAAGAATGTACATTGTGCTGCTATTGTCCTGATGCTCTGTATAAATTTATGAGCCCAACTTGATCAATTGTGTTGTTTAGTTCCTCTGTGTCTTTGTTTAGTCCTTGCTGGTTGTTCTGTCCTTTTTCAAAAGTGGTGCGCTAAAATCCTTACTGTGAACAACATTGCAGAGAATGAGTATTCCAGAACACTTAATTGTGTTCAGGAGGAACCTGTGCATAGACCAAGAGGCAGTTGTTCAAACGGAACAAGGAAACACTGAGTAGCTTAAAATTAGGGAAGGTATGCCCCAGCATTGTATTCATCCACTGTACTGATTCAATCTCTATGCTAAGCACGTAGTCCAAGAAGTTGGATTATATGATGAATAACGTGGCATCAAGACTGGATGAAGACTAATTAACAACCTGTGATATGCAGATGATACAACCTTCCTTGCTGAAAGCGAAGAGGTACTTATTGATGAAGATCAAAGACTGCAACCTTTGATATGGATTGCACCTCAATGTAAAGAAAACAAAAATCCTCACCACTGGACCAATAAATAACATCAAGATAAATGGAGAAAAGATTGAAGTTGTCAGACTTCATTTTGCTCAGATTCCAATAAGGAGGTACAGGGTACTGAAGAAAGTCAACATGAGGATTCCCTTGGTGGTAATAAAGCAGTAGTTTTTTTCAATTTTTATGAAAAATTCAACTCTAATAAAAATATAATGAAACTTTTTCAATCAAATTTCCAAGGCCTACCAAAGTAGAATTGAAAGACATTAACAAGTACTTTGATGAATGTGGGTAGTGTAAAGGGTAAGCAATGGACTATGAACCACAAGTCTGGCAATTCAAACCTACCCAAAGATATCTCAGAAGAAAGCCCTAGTGTTCTGCTTCAGAAAGTTCACATCCTTAAAAACTCAATGAAGCATAGTCCTATTCTATGCACACAGGGTTACCATGAGTCTAAATGGCTCAGTATAGCAGGTGACATGATGAAATCTTATGTATAACATGCAGTTCTTTCCAACAATTCTGCTTTGTGTGTAGGGAAAAAAAAAAAGATGTCTGATGTAATGCTCAGTAATTTATTTACAGAACATTCAGGCTCTAAAAATAAATCAATTATTTGTGTGCGTGTGAGGAAAACTAAGGGTGCTGGTCAAAACAAATATACCGGTAAACTTAGCATTTAAGCACAGTAATCAAGGTTGGCTTTGGTAGCCTCATAAAAATTACCATTGATCACTAGTCTTCTAGCCTTCTAGTAAAAACTAGACATTTTTACATGATTGTGGAGAAGGTTATTATACCTGGGGAGTGGCTGATAGACCAAAAGATTTTACATACCAAGTCTTTTACTGCAATTAAATCATTTCCCTAATCTGACATTACTGTAGACTGAGTATTCAGTACTGGACAGCTTATGAAATGACTACTGAATATTGATAATTATTATAACAATAATCAGAGCAAACAGTTCTATGTTATTGTTGCTTCTTTTGCTAGTTGCCTTTGAGTCTATTCTGACTCATCGCAACCTCGTGTGTGGAGGGGAACTGCTTCAGAGGGTTTTCAAACTGTGTCCTTTCAGGAGCAGATCACCCAACTTGCCTTTTAAGGTAAAAACCCTGACTTTCAGCTAGTAGACAAACACTGAGCAGTATGTGCCACCCAGGGACTCCAAACAGTTAAATGCTAAATGACAAACACTATTATAAGTTCTTTCCCACATTAACTGAATGAATCCCTAAGACTCAGGATAGGTACAATATTATGAGGAAACTGAGGCACTAAGAAACTGTTCATGAAATTATGGTAGAAAATGTACTAGTCAAAACTATGCCTTGTAAATAATAAAAGCCACAGATATTTCCAGTCTTCACAGTTAATAAATTGTGTCCACATTTATCAAGAAGAAAATGACTACAAAGAGTACCTTGGTGACATCATTTTTTTTCAATTGGGAAACTTTTATTTGCATCTGTTCAATGTGGCGCTATGGGCTAATGTGCTGGACTGCAAAGTCAGTTTGAACCTCAAGGTTAGTGGTTCAAGCTCACCAGCCGCTCCTCAGAAACCCTATATAGGGTCGCTATGGGTCGGAACTGACTCAACAGCACTTCACAACAACAACAACAACATATACACAATTTTCTCCAGGCTGGTTTCACGGGTAACCCATGCAGTCAAACAGGCCCTGTTCTTAGAAGTCAAGGGGCTGGGCTGATTTTAATGTTCTGATGTCACCCTGATAAAATGGTTCATAATTTTTAAAAAAAAATACAGACCTCCCATTTGCATTTTGCCCTAAATGTCCCACAAATCATGTAACTGGTCTTCATTGCTACAATGTCTGGGCATAAATGCAACTTTATTTCTTTTATTCCTGCTTTAAATCTTGTTTCAACTTGGTAACATCATTTTATTGATAAACAAGCTTTGGTTGCAAAAAAAAAAATCAGCATTCTAAATTGTAAATACTATCAAATCAAGGGAGTTAAGCTAGCATCTATTTAAATTGGTGTGAGGAAATGGGATCAACTCATCCCCAGCTAGTTGCTGCATTCAAAGTGAAATGGTTGTCATGGGGATGCATAATAGCATGTTTATTTGGACTGAACATAAAGTCAGACTTTTTCTGACAGAAAAAGTTGATTTGGCTGACTGGTTTGACCATGAATAGTCACTTTGCCCATTAGATAAGGTAGGCATATATCCCAGTTTGCAAAGAGCAGCCACTGTTTATGGCCCACTGGCCCGACATCATATTAATAGCCTCCATCATTAAGTTAGACTCCTGGTGTGATACTGTAGGATCAGCACTGGACTGCGAGCAGTTCAAACCCACCAGCTTCTCTTTGGAAACCCTAGACAGGTTGCTATGGGTCGGAACTGACTTGATGGCACTTAACAACAACAAAAACATCATTAGGTTATATGGTAAATCATTTTCAGAAATTGACTGAGCTAATTCCTTAGCCCTAAGATTTTGACACTCACACACCAAAACAGTACATAATAACTGTGTTACCAAGAATTATATTTAAAGGTATATTTAACAAGTATTCAAATTTCCCTAAGCCATTCTAAGTATATCAGCTTAAAGAGACACTCCTTAAAAGCAATATATAAACTGAAAAGTGATTTAATAAGTCTGTTCAGTATTTTTTTTCCAATTACCATTGAATCATTTCCAATTCATGGGGACCTCATGTGTGTCAAAAGAGAACTGTGTCCCATCGAGTTTTTAATGGTTGATTTTTCAGTAGATCTCCATGCCTTCCTTCTAAGGTGCCTCTTTGTTGTTGCTGTTAAGTGCTGTGGAGTCGATTCCAACCCATAGAGACCCTGTACAGGGTTTCCAAGGCTGTAAATCTTTACAAGAGCAGAAAGCCTCATCTTTCTCCCACAGAACCACTGGTAGTTTCGAACTGCTGACCTTGAGATTAGCAGCCTAATTCATAACCACTACATTACCAGAGCTCCTTAAGGTGCTTCTAGGTCAACTCAAATCTCCAATATTTTGGTTAGCATCCAAGCATGTTAATCATTTGCAGCACCCAAGGACTTTCTTTAATGTATAACGCCTAGAAATTAAAACTGGGAACGAAGATCTTTTTGAAAATCAGATGACTTTTTAATTCTTTGTTTGCAACAAAATTTAAGGAGAACCTAATCAACTGCTAGAGCACTATGTATGATATTTGTGTCAGAATTTGTGATTTGGGCATACGACTTGGAAGGAGTACAAATACTTAAACAAAACCTCTATTATAAAACTTGTCCTGATTCAATCTATTTACTTATGTGAACAAGATTTCTAAGATATTAAATTTTTTAAAAGGGCAGAGGAGAAAAACAAAACTGATGCTAAACCCAGTTTCATCATAATTACTATTATTCACATACAAATATATCATTAATTATGTATTCATATACACATACATAAATTACGTTTTTAAAAAGTGAAACTCAAGGATGAAAGTTTGATAAAGAAAATGTATTTTCATAGTCTTAAAGCCCCCACCACTACCACCACCACTACCAAATACTTATTACAAAACAAAAATGAGAACTTTATAGTGAAAGAACCTGGCAGTCATTAATCAAGCGGTCCAAGTTAGCATTACCAGTAATGCTATTGTGTACTAAGGAAACTGTTGTTGTTATGAGACAATAGTGAATAATTGTTATCATGACTAATTGCAACTGTCACAATTGTAAAGGTACAAGTTTTGTAACAAAAACA
>NW_006408560.1:19412667-19417976 GCF_000296735.1 Chrysochloris asiatica
CCCAGCAAGATGGATTGGCAAAACAGCAGCATCAATGGACTTAAATGTGGCAACCATTATGAGGTTGGCCCAGGACTGGCCAGTGTTTCGTTCTGTTGTGCATAGGGCCACTATGAGTTGGTTCTGACTCAATGGCACCTAACAACAACAACAATCCTTAAGTGTCTCAGAGTCAGTAAAGTCAAGATAAAGCTGAGGAACGTTTTCAGGCTAAAGGAGACTAAAGAGACATGACAACATTGCAGCACGTGCTCTAGACCGGATTATGTTGGTACGTTGTTGTTAAGTGCCATGGAATTTGTTCCGACTCATAGCAACCCCGTATAGGGTTTCCGAGGAGCAACAGCTGGTGGGTTTGAAGTACCAACTTTATGGTTCATGGTCCAGTGCTGATCCTACAGTGTCACACCAGGAGGGCATAATTGCAACAATTAATAAAACTGGACGTTGTTGTTGTTACATTACATCGAGTCAATTCTAATTCAGAATGACCCTTTCCAGGGTTTCCAAGGAGCGACTGGTGGGCTTCAACAGATGACCTTGTGGTCCTCAGTCCAGTGCTTATCCTACAGCACCTCCCCAGGAGTCCAATCTAAGGATAGGAAGTAAATAATATATCTAAATGAATTCCTTGATTTGGGTAGATTTTTTTGGCAGTATTGAGGAAAATGTCTTTGTAGGAATTACATGTTGAAGTATTTTAGGGCAATGGGGCATCATGTTGGTAATTTACTCTCAAATGGGTCTGAAATCAAGAGTTCTTTGCCTCTTTAGTTTCCTTTAGCCTGAAAAAAAGTTCCTCAGGTTTATCTTCATTTTACCAACCCTGAGGCATTTAAGGATTACAGGCCAATTATTTTGTAAAATGTTCCTCACTTGGGGTTTGTCAGATGTTTCCTCATAATTAGATTAACGCCATGTCTTTTTGGCAGGTCTATCACCAAATAGGTACTTAGTACTCATCATTGCATCTAATTATTTTTTTAAAAGGTGGAGGAAACCAATGCACCAGCTGCCCATGTCACTCACAGGAAAGCCAGCCCTTACCAAGGCCTACCATCCCTCCGCTACCTGCCCCCTTCACCTCTCACACCTCATCTCTTAGTACTGTCCATGTACTCTGCTCCAATAACACAGGCCTTCTGGCCTTTACTCTAACACAGCAGGCACACTGCCCACTTAAGGCCTTTGCAATGGCTATTTCCTCTGCCTGGAATAGCTTTCCTCCAGAAATCTCCCTGGCCAACTCCTTCATTTCCTTCAAGTCTCGCTCAACTGTCATTTCATTGAAACCTACTACAACTGCCTTATTTTAAACAACTACGTAAAATAAAGTCAAATTTCCCACACTCCTGATCTCAGACCCTATTTTACTTTGTTTTATCACCAGAGCATTTATGACCTTCTCTGGTAACACAATGGATTACAATTTGGGGAGCTAACTGCAAGGTCAGCAGTTCAAATCTACCAGCCACTCTGTAGGAGAAAGAATAGGTTTTCTGCTCTCATTAAGATTTACAATCTTGGAAGCTCTATACAGAGTCATTAGTAGTTGAAGCCAACTCCAGGACACACAACCATCACCACCACCATCTATTCTGTGGATGAACTCGTGGTGTGGTGCTGTAGGATCAGCACTGAACTTTGAACCACAAAATCAGCAGTTCAAACTCACAAGCTATTCCTTAGAAACCCTATACATTGTCAGTAGGTATCGGAACCAATTCCACAGCACTTAACAACAATAACATATATTATGTGGAGTCCCTTAAGGATAGGCATTGAACTGCTAACAACAAGGTCAGCACAAGGTTCAAATCCAACATCCACTCCTCAGAAACTCTATACAGGGTCATGTCAAAAGGACTCAGAACCCAATGTGAGTAAAAACCATTGGCTAAAAAGAGGGCACTTTGAGTTTCAATCAAGATAATAACCACAAGAGATTTTTTTAAATGTCTGCAATTCATGGTGGCTATGTGCCCTGTATGGAGTCCTGCTATGGCGCTGTAGGTTAATGTGCCAGACTGTAAAGCCATCTGAACTGCAAGGTTGGTGGTTCAAGCTCACCATTTGCTCCTTGGAAACCCTATACATGGTCGAACTGTCAGAACTGACTCAACAGCACTTAACAACAACAACAACAACATGTGCCCTGTACAGGGTTTCCGAGGCTGTAAATCTTAACAGGAGCAGAAAGCCTCTTCTTTCTCTCATGGTGTGGCTGGTAGATGCAAACTGCTGACTTTGTGGTTAGCAGCTCAGTTCCTAATCCCCTATGCTACCAGAGCTCCTTCTACATCTAATAGTTCACAATAAAACTAGAAATAGTAATACCGATCATTGTCAGAAGATGTAAGGAAACTCATCATTATTTTTTCATTAAGTAAAATAAGGGAAAGAATCAAGCATATATCCTTGCTTTCTTACATCAACTGTGCCCTACAGTAACCTAATATTTGATTAGGAGAAGTTGTTCTTCATTGATATTTCATCTAATAAGCAAAGAAAGAATGATGGTATTGGAATACAGTAATTGTAAAATACATTTCACAAACCTTGATCAATTAATTAATTTAAGTAATGAACTTCAATGGCTGCTAACTTCGTAATAAGGTGAAATTCAGATATTAGGTGCCTCTTAATGGGAGAACAGGCTACCACCTTAGAAGTGTTGAAAAATAATTGAATCTGATCAAGCCTTTAGCTCTCACAATAATTTACAGGAAACACAGCCTACAGAGGAATATGTTAAATGTTACCATGGGGATCCAGTCTGAAAAATGACCTGGCTTTTTCAACAAATAAATTACAAGAAAAAATGAGACAAGTTGAGAGACTATAGATTAAAAGAGATTTACCTGTGCCATCGAATCCATTCTAACCCTTAGCGACCCTACTAGACAGAATAGAGCTACTCCATAGGATTTCCAAGGCTGTGAGTCCCGGTAGCTCTCAAGGATAAGCACTGGACTGCTAACCACAAGGTCAGCAGTTCACACTCACCAGCCACTTCACTGGAGAAAGATGAGGCTGTCTGCTTCAGTAAACATTTACAGTCTGGGAAACCCTATATATGGTCACTATGAGTCCGACTCAATTCAACAGCAATGGATTTCGTTTTGAGGTAATCTTACAAAAGCAGATGGGCACATCTTTCTTCCTTAGAACAGCTGGTGAGTTAGCAGAGAGCACTTAACCACTGCACCACCAGGGCTCCTTAAAAGAGACTTGGTGGTGGTGGTGGTGATGGTGGTATCAAGGAGCCACTAGTGGGTTTGAACTACCAACCTGGTGGTTTGCAGACCACTGTCGACCCTACAGCAGCACATCAGGAGTTCTTAGATCTATAAACAAATCAAATGTGAGGACCTTATTTAGAGCTTGATTTAAACAAGCAAATTTCCCTGTCTCAGTTTGCTCACGGTCTCACATACACTTCTTGGGTTCATCCTTAAATAAACTCTCTGCTCATATCTCAGGGTCTACTTTTTGTAAAAGGAACCCTGGTAGCATAATGGGTTAGGAGTTAGGCTGCTAACTACAGGCCAGCAGCCTCGGAAACCCTATACAGGGTCTTTCTGAGTTAGAGCCGCTTTAACAGCACACAAACACCACCACCACTTTTTGGAGAACCCACACAAGATCACCTATCAGTATCTTGATTGGTTAAATAGTCTAAAGAAGGGCTATATCTGTGCACCCTGGATGGCGCAAGTGGTTTGCACTTGGCTACTAACCAAATGTCAATTTCTTCAAGTCCACCCAATGGCACTGAAATAGAAAGGCTTGGAAAACTGCTTCTGCAACTATTACAGCCAAGTGAGCCCTATGGAGCAGTTTGACTCTGCAACACATGAAGTCATCATGAGTCAGGATCAACTCAGTGACAATGGGCTTGTATCTTGTCTTGTGTTGTTTTGACTTTGTTTTTAACAGCTATGTTTGATAAAATAGAGGATCATCAAAAACATGTTGTCCATATCACTGAGAGCAAAGCCTCAGTCAAAACAGCCACAACAATGAAATCGAGCAAACCAATGATCATGAAAACAGCACGTGATTGGGCAACATTTCTCTCTGTTATACATGAGTCCACATCTCAACAGCAAGGAACAACAACACAGCCTACTATACGATCGTTTTAAATAGTGAGTTAGATCTATTTGTTTTGACATGGAAAGATATACAGAAACTATTATATAATGATTCTCTTTCTGTAAATGAATTAAAAGAATACATATCAACAAAAATATGCTAGACCAAAATGAGACAGACACAGATGAAAACCCTGGGACACTGAACTTTAGAAGAAAAGTTAGATAAATGGATTGAGTGCTTGCTGGGAGGAGATGAGTGGGGATGGTGAGAGAGAAAGACTTACTGGTGAATGGTTGACCAGATGAGACACGACCATCTTGAACCTTTGTGAACAGCTCTGGCAGCAGAAGGTGACCTGACAGAGAAGAGTCACACAGGTGACTGGAAAGGTATGATTCCTTCTTTTTCCCCATGCTCCCCTGGTGACCAGAGGGTTGACCAGTTCCCATCCTCATCCACCTCCAACACAAATCCTACTCTCTTGTATTTCAGCACCATATGGTGGGGAGCCACGCTAGTGCATCACTTTGGTGCCATGATTTGAGTGGGCTCAGTTCTAGAGCTACAGATCCTGAGAGTCACCAGACCAGAATTTAACTAGTCACCTTGCCCCCAGCTGCCCTGTGGTCCAAACAGATGCTGCAACCAGCTCTATTGAGGGCTTCCACAAACTAATTTTGCATTGAGGGCCCTAAACACAGATGATACCAAGGCTGAGAGAAACTCCATCTAGTGTAAGGACCTAACAGATTTTTCCTGATTTTGCCTACCTAGAGACTGCTTGAGTAAACTCTAGTCAGGCTCAGAAAAGCATTTTAAATAGACAAGTTTTTAGTTCCCTCCAGAGACGAGGTCAATCTCCATTCTGTACATTAGCCTGAACACGTCCTCCTGTTCAGGAACATGCTAAATCAGCTCATGCTGCCTTAAAATATCCTTTCACCCCTAGCAACAGCAAAAATTAGATAAGAAACAAACAGGACCCAAGGCCAGATGCCAGAAGTTTTCCTTTGCCCTAACCTAAGAACAAAGACCACCAGTACTGACCAATTAAACTGTAACATCTCATACTTTGCCAATTGTTACAGAAATTGTATCTATGGTACTGCACAATTATGCCCCCTGAAACCCTATAAAAACTTGTGTGTATAGTGAGTCGGGGTCGCCTTTTGTCTCCTGGTTTTAGGAATGACGGTGGACCCCAGCGC
>NW_006408560.1:19419699-19421975 GCF_000296735.1 Chrysochloris asiatica
ATATAAGAAGTTGAAATAACCCCAAACAGGATAGATAAAAAAAATATAAATAAATAACAAAGACCTATAAATCAATTTTCCAAACCCAAAGACAAGGAAAGAATCCTAAGGGCAATTTGGGGAAAAAAATGAAAAATTACCAACAAAAGAGAACCAATAAGACTAAGTCCTGATTTCTCAGCAGAAACCATGCAGTTGAGAGGCAATGGGATGTCATATACAAAACTCTGAAAGAAAAAACTTCCTATCAAGAAATGATGCTTTCCCATGTAAACCCATAAAACTCACAATAAAACTTAAAAAAAAAAAATCATATATCTAGCAAAGCTGCCCTTCACATATGGCAATGAAATTCTGACATTTCCAGATACACAGAAATTAAAGGAATTTTAATAAAAATGCCAACTTTATAAAAAAAATTCTTTGGCTTGAGAACCAATAACAGTAGACAACAACCTGAGATTAACATACATGACAACACTACACAAATATAGAAGTATTTAAAGTAAAACAAACCTACAAGACTGATGTAGGGTACCAGAGAAATCAATTTATAATGAAGTCAATTACAAAGCAAAAAGAGAAAATAGTGCAGAAACAGAATTTCCAGTTGGTAAGGAAACCAAGCAGATTTCAATGTAAAACATACCGTTTTAAACAGAGAAAAATGTAATTAACTACAGGGTAGCCTCAAAGAAAATGAATACACCTACACATCCAAATGAAAAACAAGAAAATCAGAAATATTTAGTAGATATTAACACAACAGAAATGAAGAAAATGAAAAGAAAACCCACAAACTAAATTAACTAAGTACAGAAAATTATGTGCAACAAAGAAAGCAGCAGCATAACAAAAAAAATGAAGCAAAATGACAGCAATCAATTCATACTTACTGATAATTACATTAAATATAAATGGATTAAATGCAACAGTCAAGAGACAGAGAGTAGCAGAATAAAGAAGAAAACAGAATCCTCCAATATGCTGTTTACAAGTGACACATTTTACACACAAGCTAGAAATAGACTAAAAATCAAAGACTGGAAAACCTATAGCAAGCTAGTGGAAATTAAAAATGAGCAGTCATGGCAATTTTAACCTCTAATAAAAATAGATGTCAAGAAAAAAATAAACAGCATAAGAGTCAAAGAAAAACATTTCATGATTAAGGGGTCAATTGGACCAGAGAACATGACAATCATAAACACCTATGCCCCCAATGAAAGAGCTTCAAATACAGAAAACAAACTATAATAGAACAGACTAAAGAAATAGACAACTCTACAGTAATAGTTGTTGTTGTTAAGTGCCATAGTAGGATAGTTTAATACACCACTTTTGATGAAGAAAAGAACTAGAATGAAACTCATCAAAGACACAGAAGAACTAACAACACAATCAACTAACTTAACCTCATAGACATATACAGATCAATCAACCCAACAACAGTACAATATACATTCTTTTCCAGTTCACATAGAAGAGTCTCAAGAAAAGACCAAATGCTAGGCCACAAATCAAACCTCAATAAATTTTAAAACATCAAAATATTACAAAGCATCTTCTCAGATCATAATGATACAAAATTAGAAATCAACAAAGATCAAAGGGAAAAAGTCAAATACATGAAAACTGAACAACATTCTGCTTAAAAGCTACTGAGA
This sequence comes from Chrysochloris asiatica, assembly GCF_000296735.1. Taxonomy (NCBI): domain Eukaryota; kingdom Metazoa; phylum Chordata; class Mammalia; order Afrosoricida; family Chrysochloridae; genus Chrysochloris; species Chrysochloris asiatica. The sequence goes on from NW_006408560.1 coordinate 19,421,367, forward strand.
AATAGACCAAATTTAAAAATGAAATAAAAAAATTTCTTGAGGCAAGTGACAATGAAAACACAACTACAAAAGCCTTTGGGACACAGCAAAAGCAGTGCTCAGAGGGAAATTTATTGCAGTAAATACATACATCCAAAAAGAAAAAAATCAACACCATAAACCAACATATCTAACAATTAGAAAAAGAGTAGCAAAGTAAGCCTACTGCCACAAGAAGAAAAGAAATTATAGAGGTCAGAGCAGAAATAAATAAAATAGAAAACACAAAAACAATAGAGAGAATTCACGAGATAAGAAGTTTGTTCTTTGAAAGGATTAATAAAATTAACAAAGCATTAGTAAATCTAACAAAAGAGAAGAGGAAGATACAAATAGCACAAATAAAAATTATATGGGTAACATCACAACAGAATCAACGGAAATAAAAAGGATAATAACAGAACGCTATGAAGAATTGTATTCCAACAAATTTGAAAACCTAGAAGAAATAAACAAATTTCTAGAAATACTTTACCTGCTTAAACTAACACAGGTTGAAGTAGAAAACTTGAACAGGCCTGTAACAAAAGAAGAAAATAATCAAGTCGTTAAAACTCCGAGCTAATACTC
>NW_006408560.1:19422398-19429143 GCF_000296735.1 Chrysochloris asiatica
TGGAGAGATGGAGCAGCTGGGGACTTTAGACACAGAGAGGGAGAGGAGCTGTGTGCTGATAACCAGAGGGCAGGAAGGGGACAGGGGGAAGGCTTGTATGTACCCTCTGGTTGGTTGATGATACATGACAAGGAGGGGATTGTAACAATGGCAATGAAACGATATACGATAGGATGAATGTAAAACTAATGTTCTCCCATATAAACTATCACATAATTCACAGTAAAACATTTTTAAAAAACCCAAAAAACTCCCAGCTAAAAAAAGCCCTGGTCCAAAGGGCTTTACTAGTGAATTCTACCAAACATTCAGCTGACAGCAATTCTACTCAAACTATTCTATAATATAACAAATGGTAGAAAACTTCCAAATTCATGTTATCAAGCAAGTATAACTTTGATACCAAAATCAGGCAAAGACATCAATAAGAAAGAAAATTATAGACCAATATCCCTTATGAACATAGATGCAAAAATTCTCAATCTTAGCCAATAGAATCCAAAAAATATATCTACAACAACAAGAACAAAAATGTATCTTGACCAAGTGGGGTTCATATCAGGTATTCAGGATGGCTCAATATTAGAAAAACAATCAACACAACCCATCACATAAATAAAACAAAGAAAAAAAAATCACATGGTCATATCAATTGATTCAGAAAAGGGATTTGACAAAATCCAACACTCATTTCAGATAAAAACTCTAAACAAAATAAAAATAGAAGGAAAATTCCTCAACATAATTAAGGGCATATATGCAAAACCAACAGCCAACATCACTCACTCTCAATGAAGCCATTCCCCTTGTGAATAGGCACCAGACAAGGATGCCCTTTATCATCACTCCTATTCAATATTGTGTTGGAAGTATTAACCAGTGATATAAGCCAAGAAAGGGAAATTAAAGGCATCCAAATTTACAAAGAAGTAAAATTCTCTCTAATTGCAGGCGATATGATCCTATACTTAGAAAATCCCAAAGATTCCTTAGGAAAATTATTGGAATTCATCGAGAGATTTGACAAAGTTAGCAGGGTTCAAGATCAACAAACAAAAATCAGTTGGATTCCTTTATACTAATAAAGAGAGCTCTGAAAAGGATATCAAAGAAACAATACCATTTATCTTAGTAGCTGTCCAGAAGTTGAAATACTTAGGAATAAATCTAGCCAGACAAACAAAAGACCTATATAAAGAAATCTACAAAACACTACTACAAGAAACCTAAAGAGACCTGAAGACATGGAGGAACAGATCCTGCTCATGGACAAAGTTAAGTTTTTACCATTATGAAATGCCAACACTACTCATATCAACCTGTAGATATAATGCAATCCCAGTCTGGTGTGGCACTGTGAGATAATGCACTGAACCACAATGTTGCTTTGAACCATGAGGTTGATGGTTCAAACTCACCAGCCACTCCTTGGAAAACCTATGCAGGGTCATTATGAGTCGGAAACAACTCCAAGGCACTTGACAAAAACAACAATTCATATTTCAACATCATTTTTTAAAGAGATGGAAATTTTAATCAGTAACTTTATCTGGGAAGGAAAGAGATCCCAGATAAGCAAAATAAAATTAGAAAAAGAACAAAGTAGGAGGTCTTTCACTTTCTGATCTTAAAACCAACTACACAGTTGTCATTGTTGTTGTTAGGTGCCATCGAGTTGGTACCGACCCATAGCGACCTTATACATAACAGAATGAAACACTGCCTGATCCTGGGCCAACCTCACTACTGTTGCCATGCTTGAGCCATTTGGCCAAACCATCTCATTGGGGGTCTTCCTCTTTTTCTCTGACCCTCCACCTTACCAAACATGATATCCTTCTCCAGTAACTGGTCCCTCCTGAAAATATGTCCGAAGTATGAGAGACAAAGTTTGGCCATCTTGGCCTCCAGGGAGCACTCTGGCTGCACTTCTTCCAACACAGATCTGTTGGTAGCCCATGGCACTTTCAATATCTTCCCCAACACCATAACTCAAAAGCCTCAATTCTTCTACAGTCTTCCTTATTCGCTGTCCAGCTTTCACATGCATATGAGGTTACTGAAAATACCATGGCTTGCTTAAGACACACCATAGTCCTCAAGCTGACGTCTTTGCTCTTCAACACTTTAAAAAGTTCTTGTGCAGCAGATTTGCCTAATGCAATACGTTGTTTGATTTCTTGACTGCTACTTCTGTGAATGTTGATAGTTGATCCAAGAAGAATGAAGTCCTTGATTTTTGTTTTCTTTACATTGAGATGTAATCCATACCGAAGGCTGTGCTCTTTGATCTTCATCAATAAATGTTTTAAGTCCTCTTCACTTTCAGAAAGCAAGGTTGTATCATTTGCCTATCTAACACAGGTTGTTAATGAGTCTTCCTCCAATCCTGATTCCACATTTTTCTTCATAGAACCCAGTTTATTGGATTATTTGCTCAGCATACAGGTTGAATAAGTACGGTGAAAGAATACAACCTTGTCACACACCTTTTTTAATTTTAAACCATTCAGTGTTCCCATATTCTGTTCGAACAACTGCCTCTTGGTCCATGTACAGATTCCTCACGAGCACAATTAAGTGTTCCAAAATACTCATACTTCGCAATGTTGTCCATAGCTTGTCATAATCCACACAATCAAAAGCATTTGCGTAGTCAATAAAGTACAGGTAAATATCTTTCTGATATTCTCTGCTTTCAGCTAAGATCCATCGGACATCAGCAATGTTATCCCTCGTTCCATGGCCTCTTCTGAATCTGGATTGTACCTATGGAAGATCTCTGTCAATGTATGATTGTAGCCGTTTATGTATTACCTTTAGCAAAACTTTACTTGCATAGGATATCAAAGAGATTGTTCGATGATATCCGCATTCCGTTGGGTCACCTCTCTTTGGAATGAGCACAAATATGGATCTCTTCCAATCTGTCAGTCAGATAGTTGTCTTCCAAATTTCTTGGCAGACATGAGTGAGTGCCTCCTGTGCTGCCTCATTTTCTTGAAAGATTTCAATTTTTATTCCATCAATTCATGGTGCCTTGTTCTTTGACAATTCCTTCAATGCACCTTGGACTTCCTCCTTCAGTATCATTCATTGGCTCTTGATCATATGCTACCTCTTGAAATGGTTGAATATTAACCATTTCCTTCTGGTACAGTGACTCTGTATATTTCCTCCATCTTCTCTTGATGCTTTCTGTATCATTCAATAATTTACCCAGAGAATCTTTCAATAACAAGAGTTGAGGCTTGAATTTTTTCTTCAGTTCCCCCAGTTTGAGAAATGCTAAGTGTGTTCTTCCTTTTCGGTTTCCTGATTCCCGATCTTTGCACATTTTGTTGTAATATTTGGCTTTATCTTCTTGAGCTGATCTTTGAAATTTTCTGTTCAGCTCTTGGACCTCCTCATTTCTTCCATTTGCTTTAGCATCTCTATGCTGGAGAGCAAGTTTCAGTGTCTTTTCTGACATCCATTTTGACCTTTTCCTTCTTTCTTGTCTTCTCAACGACTTTTAGCTTTCTTCATGTGTGATGTTCTTGATGTCATCCCACAACTCTTCTGGTCTTTGGTCTTTAGTGTTTAATGTATCAAATCTGTTCTTCAGATGATCTCTAAATTCAGGTGCGATATATTCAAGGTCATATTTTGGCTCTCGTGAACTTGCTTTCATTTTCTTCAGTTTCAGTCTGAATTTGCATATGAGTAATTGATGGTCTGTTCCACAGTCTGCCCCTGGCCTTGTTTTCACTGATGATATGGAACTTTTCCACCATCTCTTTCCACAGATATAGTCAATTTGATTTCTATGTATTCCATCTGGCAAGGTCCATGTGTATAGTCATCTCTTATGCTCTCTAAGGTATTTGAAATGAGCAAATCATTGGATTTGCAGAATTCTATCATGCGTTCTCCACCATCATTTCAATCACCAAGGCCATATTTTCCAACTACTGATCCTTCCTCTTTGCTCCCAACCTTTGCATTCCAATCACCATTAATGATCAGTACATCTTGATTGCATGTTTGATTGGTTTCAGATTGTAGAAGTTGGTAGAATTCTTCTACTTCATCCTCGCTGGCTTTAGTGGTTGGTGCATAAATTTGAATAATAGTGCTATTAACTGGGCTTCCCTGTAGGCGCATGGATATTATCCTATCACAGACAGCATGGTACTTCATGACTGACCTGGATATGATCTTTATGACAATGAATGCAACACCATTCCTCTGCAATTCATCATTTCTGTTATAGTAAACCATGTGGTCATCAGATTCAAAATGGCTAATACCAGCCCATTTCAGCTCACTATTGCCTAAGGTATTGATGTTTATGCGTTCCATTTCATTTTTGACAATTTCTAATTTTCCCAGATTCATACTTCGTGCATTCCATGTTCCGATTTTCAATGGATGTTTACAGCTGTTTCTCTTCATTTTGAGTAGTGCCCCATCAGCAAATGAAGGTCCCGTGGGCTTTTCTCCCACAGGCTTTACTCCATATGTGTCATTATGGTCAACTTTACTTTGAGGAAGCAGCTCTTCCCCAGTCGCATTTTGAGTGTGCGGGGCTCATTTTCTGGCACTATATCTAACAGTGTTTCTCTGCTATTCATAAGGTTTTCAGTGACTAAATATTAGGAAGTAGTTCGTCACTCCTTCTTCCTAGTCTGTCTTCGTCTGGAAGCTCATCTGAAACCTGTCCTGCTGGTACTTAAAATATTGGTGGCATAGCTTTCAGAATCACAGCAACTCACAGGCCACCACAGTACGACAAACTGACAGATGAGTGGTGTCCATTTGGTTTTAAGTGGAAAATGTCACTACACAGGACAGTGGTTAATCTTACAGTCCAGAAAAAAAGGACCCTAGGACCATCAAGGGAGAAAAGCACAAGCGAAATGTGGGACCATATCCAGAGAAGCAGCGACACCAGAGATGGGGACATGGAGAGAGGGAGCTGCTGAGAACTCTGGATTCATGGAAAGAGAAGGACTGAGAGTTGGAGGCCAGGAGGCCAACTTGCAGAATGTGCCCTCTGGTGGTTTAAATTATTATATATGCCTGAGTGTTTTAAAAAAAGAAAAACTTAAGTGAATAGAGAAAAACACTGGTAACTGATGGTACATGGAGGGAATTATAATCATTGTAATGAAACAAGGTGTATGATTTGTTGAATGTAAAACTGATGATCTGCTCTGTAAACTTTTACTCAATCCACAACAAAAACCTTAAATAAAAAAGAAAGAAAGAAAAACCTACTGCACAGCCACAGTAGTCAAAATAGCCTCGTTCTGGTACAACGAAAGTCGCATAGATCAACGGAACAGAATGGAGAACTAGAGTAAATCCATCCACCTACGATCAGTCGATCTTCAACAAAGGACCAAAATGCATTAAATGGGGAAGAGATAGTCTCTTCAACAAATGGTGCTGACAAAATCGAATATCCATTTGCAGAAAAAATGAAGCAAGATCCATATCTCACACCAAACACAAAATGAACTCAATGTGGATTAAAGAACTTAATGTAGAGCCTAGAACTAAAAAGATCTTCAGTGAAAAAATATGGACAAACTTAGATGCTCTGGTACATGACATAAATACACTATCAAAAATAACTGAAAACACACAAACAGAAGACTCATAGTGACCGTGTATAGGGTTTCCAAGGAACATCTGGTGAGTTTGAACTGTCTGACTCCTGAGTGAAATTAGTCAATCACAAAAAGACAAATATTGTATGAGACAGCTGCTGTAAAAAGTTATGAAAATATTTTCTTGCTAAATGTAACATTCTATCATGGTTAGCGGGAGACAGGTGGGTGTAGTGGAGATAGTTATTCACAGGCTAGAGGGTAGACACATGTTAACGTGGGTGATGGGGAAGGCAACATACAACAAATGGGAGGTTAGCAGAGAAAAGATGAAGGTAACAGAGACAGGGAGGAGTGCAAGAGAAATCAATGCTGTTAACTGATGGTACAGAAAGGGGATTGCAATCATTGTAAAAGAGCAAACTATATGATTTGCTGAATGTAAAACTGATGATCTGCTCTGTTAACCTTCACTCAATTCACAATAAAAAGTTGTTGTTTTTTTAATTGCATATATATGTGTTGTTGTTAAATGCAGTCCCGTTCTGACTCATAGTGACCCAATGTAGGGTTTCTGAGGAGTGAGTGGTGAATTTGAAATGGCCTGTGGTTCAAACAGATCTTGAGGTCCTGCACTTACCAAACACGCCACACCAGGACTCCTATATATATGTTGTTGTTGTTGTGAAGTGCCATCGAGTCGATTCTGACTCATAGCGACCCTGTACAGGGTTTCCAAGGAGCAGCTGGTGAGCTTGAACCACTAACCTTGAAGTTCAAATGGCTTTGCAGTCTGATGCATTAACCCACAGTGCCATACCAGGACTCATATGTTACTATATAAATAATCATTTTTCTGAACATTTACATAAGAAAATTAACAGTGATTCCTTCTGAGGAGTCAGTTGTCTCCTATGGTGAAGATAATGTTGTGTAGGCAAACAGGTTCTGTGATGGAAAAAGGCCCTGGCTTGTAGCATTTGCTGATTACATGATGTAAACAGGCGTCCTGATGTAGCACCATAGGATAAGCACTGGACCGCAAGGTCAGTTTGAACTGTAAGGTCAGCAGCCACTCCTCAGAAACCCTATACGGGGTCACTATGAGTCAGAACCGACTCAACAGCACTTAACAACAACAACAACAA
>NW_006408560.1:19430064-19437283 GCF_000296735.1 Chrysochloris asiatica
TTTAAATTACATTTATAATAAATTTTATTTTAAGATAGAAGAAGAAAACTGCTAAACACCATTGCTAAGTTTTTCATTTCTAGTTCTTGGTTACATATAGCCTTGGAAATAAGCCCAGTCCCACATTCCCTGGCCACAAAGGAAATTAGGCTGCAGAGATAGAAAGCAAAGGAAATGAGCTCTTCCTTTTATCCTTCTTGCTAGATTCTCATAAGAACCCATGTTTGTGGACAAAAATAAAAAGGTAGATTTGCCATAGAGACCCCAGAGGACACCTCCTTGTGCTCTTTAGTTTCTTAAGAGGAAAGACACTAAAAGGTAGGATATAAATGATGGTGCCGTGGAATCAATTCAACTCAGAGCGACCCTGCGTAGTATTTCCAAGGCTGCAAATCTTTACAGGAGCAGAAAGCCTCATCTTTCTCCTGCAGAACAGCTGGTAGTTTCCAACTGCTGACCTTGAGGTTAGCAGCCCAACTAGTAACCACTACACTACTAGAGGTCCTCAGATTATAAATAGGAGGAGAAATGAAGAGCACTAGGATACATGGTCAGGGATATTACAGTTTATTTGTCCATTTTTGTGAACATGCTTGTTTTTGAAAACTATCTCTGAGCCATTTTCTCTTAAAGTGCCTACTACTGCCAAACAATAAATCAGAAATCAGATAATTCTCAAATCTGCCCTAACCTTCCTATAGGTATTCATCAAAAGGCTGACTTCCTCTGATTTCTGAAAAATTTGATATAAAACCACCATTTAATTAGAAATCATAAGACCTGAGTTATCATCTTAACACAGACACCTATGTTGCTACAAAACTTGGAACAAATCTCTTAACCTCTCTAGGCCTAAGTGTTCTCCTCTATAAAATAAGAACTTTGAACTTTAAGGTTTCTGAAGCACTCTTTGGTTAAAAAAATTCTATTATGTCTCTTAACCAAACCCTCTTACAGAAGCTCATTTCTTTCAAGAACTCACATGGATCTTCTGAAGTGTCCTTGGGTTAGATAAAAAGGGAGAGAGTTGGAGAGCCAGCCCCTCCATGTGGACACCAGTGTTATGGCATCAAAATCTGGGAAATAAGGAGGCGTAGGTAGTCTCCAGGAGGCACCGTGGAGACTCTGTTCTCTGGACAGGAACAGGGCCCAGGCTGACAGCTGCAGCGTGGCAAACACAGTCAGTGCCCACCAGTCCAGCTCACTAGGACTGAAGACCCCACCACAACAAACACTGGAAATCCCTCATGGTGACAACACAAATTTCCACCACTTTGTATCGCCATTCTCTCCCACCAAAGATCGAATCATATCAAAATCCCCACTGAAAAAAACCCTGTTCCTATTCTAAGATCATCTTTCCCTCTATCACCAGAAAAGTTTTTCTTCCAGATAGTTCTCACTAGAGGAATCCACACAGAAAGCAAACATATCTGAGCCTTGCTCTGAGCCACCAGAGATATAAAACAGTAACATGGAATCTTTGTGATTCTGAAAGGGTTACATGCTCATGCACACCACCCACACCTGTGCAGAGACAGTACACCCAAGAGGATGACGGCAAAAGAACAAATTTAGTGGCAGAAGAGAATAAACTCTAGCTTCCAATGAGAACAGAGAAAACTTGGACATGGGAAAAAGGCCAATGGAAGTTTTTTCAAAAGTAGTTGAAAATTTCATAAGTATTATGAAGTCGAAAAGCCATTCCTCCTGAGATTTGACGGAGAAACAAAGCAGTGAAGGAAAATAATTTTCTATGAGAGCAGATGCCTCACTCTGTCAATTGGACTGTTAGAGAGCATAAATTCCTAACATCAGAAGAACCTCATCTTTCTCCCAAGGAATGGCTGGTGGGTTTGAACTGCCAACCTTGCACCTAGTAGTCCAATGTTTATCCAACAGTGCCACCAGAGTTCCTTAAAGAGGAGCTAGAGAAAGAGTTTTACAATAACCATTCCCCAAGGACTCTGGGATGACAGCAGCTGACATGAAGATAAAATAGAAGTGAGAATAAGCCCACTAGAGAGTACCATTCACATCATATCCCTATATCAGGTAGCATTAAGATAAGTCCTGACTCCTAGTGTGGTGCTGTAGGATCAGTACTGGACTACAAACCACAAGATTGGCAGTTCAAACCCACCAGCTGCACCAAAGAAACCCTATATAGAGTCACTATGAGTTGGGACCGGCTTGATGGCACTTAACAACAAAGTGAGTCCAGAGTCCTGGTGTGGCGCTGATGGATAAACACTGGACTGCTAACCATAAGGTTGGCAGTTCAAACCCACCAGTTGTTCCTTAGAAACCCAATACAGGGTCACTATGAGACAAAACCAACTCAAGGGCACTTAACAACAGTAATTCACAACAAGGTGAGTCCTAGAGTCCTGGTGTGGCACTGTAGGATAAGCACCGTACTGCTAACAGCAAGGTTGATGGTTCAAACCCACCAGTTGCTCCTCAGAAACCCTACACAGGGCCTCACTGACACTTAACAGCAAAGTGAGTCCATCTTTCTACCTCCTCGTTTGTTTCCAGTTGCAATCTCCCTATCTTTAATTATTTCGTTTCCTCTGGGATTTCAGAGGGGAGGGACAAGGTGAGGAAAGAACATTAACGTGTAATATTTTTTCAAATAAAACCCTTAGGAAATATGGTGTGTGTCACCAGTTTCATAGTAGAAGTTGGTAAATTTGTCACTAAAGACTCTACCCCAGCCCCAACTTCAATCATTATGACATGATTTAGTGCTGATCAAGGGAAGAATGAATCACTGTTCCCAACATCTCTATGTACCACCTAGCTTTAACCTGTATTGTACCAGTTTAGCCTCTTCCCCTTGTAAAATGTGCTTTATGTACCTCAGAGAGCCAAATCCATTCTGTTTTGTGTAACCGGATAATTCAAAGAAAAAATGCAGAAACACACCTTGGCATTAAAGACAAGCTATTTCACTTATGTATCACCATGGTCAAGTAATACTGTGCAGAGCACACACTGACTAAGGGGGAGGGGAAGCCTATAGGTATATAGATGGTGTGAAGTCAGTAAAATGGTAAGGGGTTATGTCAGTAAGGATTGCATTCTGCAGTAGTAACAGAGATACAAATGCAATCACTTAAGAAAAACTAAGCGTCATTTTCACACATAAAAGAAAATCAAGAAATAAAAAACCCAGTGGTGGTGTTATGGTTCCACAAAGTCATTAAAGACTGAGGTCATCTCTCTAATTAATGAATCAACCATTCTGATTAGATGGCTTCTATCCACTCTGGTAAGAAGCTCTGGTAGCGTAGTGGTTACAAATTGGGCTGCTAACCTGAAGGTCGGCAGTTCAAAACTACCAGCGGTTCCGTGAGAGAAAGATGAGGCATTCTGCTCCCGTAAAGATTTACAGCCTCGGAAACCCTGTGCAGGGTCACTATGAGTCAGAACCGACTCTATGGTGCTTAACAACAACAACAACAAAAATCCACTGTGGTGACGCTGTGGGATAAACATAGGACTGCTAACCACACAGCCAATGGTTGAAAACTCACCAGATGCTCTTTGGGGGAACAAAATGAGGCTGTCTGCTCCCATAAAGAATTTACAGCCTCAGAATCCCTATACAGGGTCACTATGAGTCCGAGTTGACTCAAGGACAGTAGGTTTTATACTCAAAGTCACAAGGTAAGTCCTGAGATCTGGCCAGAATGTCTACTTTCCAAACTAGGGCTGTGGGGCAGGGGTGGGGATTGAAATGCTAAGAGCAAAATATTAGGCTCCAACATTCTATTACCCTTTCAAGGGCATTTCTCAAAAGTTCCATACAACAATTTCTGTTTAAATCACACTGGCTACATAATCACATGCTTAATCACACAGCCAAATGCAAATTGCAAAGGAAGCTGGGAAATATAGTCTCATCTAATAAGAATAAAAATCAGGGTTTCTTCTAAGATGGATGGAAAAATAGATATTAAGTGGGCAAAAAGCAGCCACTAGTATAGACTTCTGGTATGGCACTGTGGGTCAGCACTGGACTGTGAACCACAAGGTCAGCAGTTCAAACCTACCAGCTGATCCTCAGAAACACTAAAAGGATCACTATGAGTAAGAACCAACTCCACAGCACTTCACAACAGCAACAAGTGTTATTTAGGAGTCCTGGTGTGGCACTACAGGTTAATGTGTTGGACTACAAGGTCGGTTTGAACCACAAGGTCGGCGACAATAACAACAACAGTGAAACTCTGTGAAGTTAGATTCCGTCAGCTGAGCTCTGTGCAGAGCGGATGTGAACTTTGGGCGGAAGGATGAAGAGTGTGTGCTCCAGATGTGAGATTAATGATATGGTGAGTAGTCGACTGCACGGGCTCAGTGGGATGTGGTGAAGGGTTGTGGTGTGGGTTAGTGTTGGGTTCCTTGTGAAATGACTAGGGATTGTAGACATGAACCTTCACTACAGTCTTTATACCTACTGTCCTAATGACCTAGTACTGCTGCAACAGAAATATCACAAGTGGGTAGCTTTAAGGAATGAACATGATTTTCTCACAGTTTGGGAGACTCAAGTTCAAATTCAGAGCACCAGCTCTCAAGGAAGGCTCTCTCTCCCTGTTGGCTCTGGGGGAAGATCTTTGTGTCTTTCAACTTTGGTTTCTAGATCCCTTGGTGATTTTCATGTGGCATCTATGGTTCAGTGTTTGTGCAGGCGTGTCTCTGTTCTAGACTGCTTTCTATGTTACACAGAAGTGGTTAGGTTTAAGACACATCTTACACAGGCATGACTTCATTAATGTAACAGGAAATGTGCTCCCAAAAGGTAAAGAGGTAAGGACTCCAACACAGATTTTTGGAGGACACAACTTAATTCATAACATCTGTCAGGAGGGACAAGTCACTGGAGAAGGACATCATGTTTGGTAAGGTGGAGGGTCAGTGAAAAAGAGGAAGACCCCCAACGAGATGAATTGACCAAGTGGCAGCATCGATCAAGTCAAACGTGGCAATAGTAGTGAAGTTAGCCCAGGATCGGGCAGGGTTTCGTTCTGCTGTGCATAAGGTCGTTATGGGTTGGTCCCAACTCGATGACACCTAACAACAACAACAACATTATGAGAGACAACTCCTGGTGTGGCACTGTAGGATAAGCACTGGACTGTGAACCACAAGGTCAGTAGTTCAAACCCACCAGGAAACCCTATACAGGGTCACTGTGAGTCAGAGTCGACTCGATGGCACTTAACAATAACATCATGAGAGCATCCAGCCTTAAGAATTGTTCAACAAGATCAATGTAAGATGGGAAATACAGTATTGTCCTATATGGAGGTCATGCCTACCCCTCTGTGTACGTGGTTTGTAATCAGATTTGCCTTCACTGGGACAGATATTACATTTGCAGGTACAGATGGCCCCTCTTATCAATTTCAAGAAAACTTCACTTTGCTGTTGCTCTTCCATGACCAAGTTTCCTCAGGTTAGCAGCCTTTATACATCATAGTCGGCAAGTTTACATACCTCGACCCAAAGCCAGAGCTGCTAACAAATTACCTTGACATGTTGATTGCTTGCTCTATCTCACCCTGGAGGCCTCCACAGTCCTCCTTCACATCACCACAAACACTTCCAATTACAGCACTGGTTTATCAGGACCGCTTTCTTGGCGTTCCCATTCTGCTGTCTAGGATCTTGGTTGTCTGCGTGATATATCCTTTGAGTTGCTGCTGCATCCCTCTTAAACTTTCTCCTGCTTGTCTCTGCCTCTCTCCCTGCCAGGTGTGTTTTATTGTCACACAGACTTAACTTGTGGCCTCTACCGCATCATCCAGCACTACCTGTCACTCAAGCAACTCTAGGACCCCTATAGGTGACTTCTGTAAGAGAGATTTCCAGAAACAAAATGCCAAAAATATTGCTTTATCACATCACCTCTTGAGTTGCACAATGAAAGGAAATACTTGGGGTTTCAAAGGACAACTGAGAATTAAAACATAAACCAAGAATGTGCTTTGTTGATCGCCCAGTCAATGCCACACTGACGAGAAAGAACAGATGATGCGTCATCACATAGCTGCCGAGCACTAGCCCAAATCCTTCCTGAAACCAGCATACCCAAATCCACTAGACTCTAGAATTCAAAAAGCAGCTACAAGAATAGTGTTAAGTGTGGCATTGTGGGAAACAACTACTTTAAAAGCCACACCTGGAATTGTTCGATTTGGGTTAGAAATGCAGTTGACAACAGGCTTTTAAGTCATCATGATCAGACAACATTGACTCCTCCACTATCTATCATAATCAACTTTAATTCTAGAAATAAATTCAATTTTAATTCCTAAGAATGATAGGCTGAAACACGTGGCATTTGAGAATCTACCCTATCTTACTTTGCAGATGCATCAATAGATTCCCCAAGAATGAGTTGCTGGGCCTGGGGGCTCATCACCCTAGTATGGGGGACACCATGGTCAATTGCATAACATAGTCTGCAAAAACAAGGTTCTACATTCTACCGTGGTAAGTAACAACTGGGATCTTATATGCTCATGAGCAACTATCCAAGGTACAATTGTTGGTCTCTCCCTGACCAGACAAAAGAAGAGTGATGAAAATTGAAGGTACCTGGAAATAATCTGTCCTGTGAACTAATGAACCTTGTGAATATCAGTCTTCACAACCCTCAGACCAGAAGAACTAAATGGTGCCCAGTTATCATTACCAACTACTCTGAAAGGGATCACATTAGAAGGTCCTGTATAAAGTGGAAGAAAATGTGAAACAAAACTCAAAATCACAAAAAGACCAATCTTACTGGTCAGACAAAGACTGGTGAAACCCTAATGGCCCTTGGTCACCCTTCAGATATGGAACTGAACTCACTCCACATGGTTCAAGTTTCAGCCTAGCAATAAATATGTATACACGGGGGACAACAACACTAGTGAGGTATGTACACCGTAGAACATCAATCATTCAAGACCCAAAGGGCAACGTTTTCTAAGAACAAAATTCAGAAGGGTTGGAAAAGAAGGGGGAATGGAAACAAGAAACACAGGGAGGAAGCAGGCTAAATTATGTTACACTGAAGGGATTACAGTCATTGAGATGAAACCAAGTATAGGATTTGTTGAATGCAAAACTGATGATCTGCTCTATAAATCTTCACTCAATTCACAATAAAAAGTTCAATATACATATTTAATTAAAATTTTTATGTGTGTGTGTGTGG
>NW_006408560.1:19437758-19447717 GCF_000296735.1 Chrysochloris asiatica
TTATCACATGCATATTGTTGTTGTTAAGTGCCATCAAGTCAGTTCCAACTCATGGCAACTCTGCATAGGGTTTCCAAGGAGTGGTTGGTGAGCTTGAAGCACCCATTTTGCAGTTCAAACCAGCCTTGCAGTCTAATTCATTAGCCCACAGTGCCACACCAGGACTATATGTATGTATGCATATATCATCTCACTCACTGCCATCAAGTTGATTCTGACTCACAGTGATCCTGTATAGGGTTTCTGAGGCTATAAGTATTTACAGGAGCAGAAAGTTTCAGCTTTCTCTTGTGGAGAGGCTGGTGGGCTTGCACTGCAGGCCTTGAAGCTAGCAGTCCAATACTTATCCTACAGCACAATACCTATCCTACAGCACCAGGACTCGTGTGTGTGTGTGTGTGTGTGTGTGTGTTAAGTGCCGTTGAGTCAGTTCCAACTCACAGCAACCCTATATAGGGTGTCCAAGGAACAGCTGGCAGGTTTGAACTACCAACCTTGTCATTAGCAGTTCAGTACTTACCCAACAGCACCATACTAGGCTGTATATTCCCAGAAAAAAGAGCAAAAAAGAATTCATCGTTATAGTTCATTTGCTCAAGAAGTTACTCATATTTATATAATCAATACACCTGCAGGAGAAAATGCCTAAACTTTGCTGGGAACAGATATTTGGTTTAGCTTTCCCAACCATGGATCTTGATTTAGGCTATTTATTTTGGTTGTGGAAATTCTCCTTCTTTATTAATATTATATTGAGTTAATTTAGGATTCCACACTGGCAATATTACCAGGAAAATCTCTGTGGGAAAACAGGCTTTTCTCACATTTAGAATGACGAAGAAGCAGTAGAGATTGTCACCCATGATCTGTATATTAAATAACCTACATCACAAGAACATATCTGCTCTTCTTTGGAAAGGTGGGCTGACCCCAATTTCAGGACAGTACAAGAACTCAGTATAATAGTGGAACACTGTGTTACAATTTATAGAGGCACAGGAATTTAACAACTGGAAAGAATAACAAGTATTCCTCCTTGATTATAAATTATTTCTTTTGTTCAAGCATTCTTTAGATTTTTATAACATATAACATCAAACTCCATGATCAAAAAAACCATGAGAATCATGCCAGATGCTAAATGAAAATGTGAGTGTTCTCTCCTTTGACAGTGCTCTTACTTAACTGGAAGCTTAATGAGATGAAAACTCCCTGTTAGGTCAGGACTGATGCTGATGAGGTATCCAAGAGCCTGCATGTGAAATCAGGCAGCAAAATAAAACAAATCTAAGATGGATGTGTATGCAAAAGCTGGACAGTGAATAAGGAAGACCGTAGAAGAATTGATGCTTTTGAATTATGGTATTGGAGGAGAATATTGAAAGTGCCATGGGCTGTCAAAAGAGCAAACAGACCTATGTTGGAAGAAGTGCAGCCAGAGTGTTCCTTGGAGGCCACTGTGACCAAACTTTGCCGCTCATACTTTGGACACATTGTCAGGAGGGACCAGTCGCTGGAGAAGGATATCATGTTTGGTAAAGTGGAAGGTCAGAGAAAAAGAGGAAGAGCCCCAGTGAGATGGATTGGCCAAATAGCAGCATCAATGGGCTCAAGCATGGCAACAATTGTGAAGTTGACCCAGAACCAGGCAGTGCTTTGTTCTGTGGTGCATAGAGTTGCTATGAGTTGGTACCAACTCGCTGGCACCTAACAACAACAACAAGAATTATAGGTAGGGATTGGAAATGGGAAACACCAATAGGGCTCAGGAGCCAAATGAGCAACCAGGAATCAGACAAGAAGAGATGGGAAACTAGATCAATGGAAACATAACAAATTGAATGGAAATAATGAGAATGCTGACATGTTGTGAAAATTGTAATAAATGTCATGGAACAATTCGTATTAAAAATGTTAGTATCTTAGTTATCTAGAGCTGTTATAAAAGAAATACCACAAGTGGATGATTGAAACATAAATTCATTCTAACACAGCTTAGGAAGATAGAACTTTGAATTCAGAGCATCAGCTGTTTGTCTGTGTCAGGTTGGAGTAAGGACTTTAGCTCCTTTCAATATCTGTGAGCTTGGCAGTCCTTGGAGCTCTCCATGTGTCTTGCCATCAATCTTGCCCTAGGTCTAAGAGGTTCCAAGCACAGGGATCCAAAATCCAAAGGTTGTGCTCCATTCCTGACTCTTCTTTCTTTGTCCCTCTGATCTCTGATCACTTGTTTAATCTCTTTTTTATCTCTAAAGAAACAGACTCAAGATAAAACCTAATCCTATAGGTTGCATCCTGCCTCATTAATATAACTGCCTCTCCTCCTGCCTAATTAACATCATAGAGGTGAGGATTTACAATATATGGGCTAATTACATCAAATCTAAAAATGGAAGATAATTAAATACTGAGAATTATGACAGTCACGTTGATATGTATGTTGGGCGCACACAACTCAATCCATAACAAATGGGAACCTAATTTGAAAACTATCACCTAAAACACAATAAAATGGCTTTAAAATAAAATAAAATAACAACAACAACAAAGCCAGCAGTTAGAAACCAGGTACCCACAGGCAGACTCAGTAGAGCAACACAAGTCAGAGGTCAGAAACCAGATAAAGTCACGAGAGCAGATTAAGAGGCACTTTACTCTGAGGCATATGTTGTTTCAGGAAAGAAGATCTTTATCTCAATCCTGTGGAGCCAAACCATTCCTAGTTGTGCAGGTGGAAACAGGGGACCATGTTAAGTGAAATGGGGTCAAATGTTTGGAATCACACTAAAGAGCTCAACACAGCGCCACTACAGTGCCTATGATGGTTACGGTTTTGTGTCAACTTGACTAGGCCAGGCTTCTCAGTGGTTTGGTAGTTGAGATGTAGCTATCCCCCATGATGAGATCTAATATGATGTAACCACTTCTATGAGTGGCCAATACATGGAAAGGAAGATTTCTTGGAGGTGTGGCCTGCTTCTTATATATTGAAAACTCGGGCAAAGCTTCCAGGTTCCAGACCCAGCAGAAAGCATTCAATTTGGCAGGTATATCACAGATGTTAAAAGAAAAACAATTGTATGGAAATGACTCTAACTAAGGTGGGAATGACTAACACTACTAGTTCTCTTAAAAGTATTTGAATTTGAATGGAAAAAACAATTAATACAAAAGATAGCTCCAGAACTCTACTCCTAGCACTCTGGATGAACAAGAGTTAGAAATCCACTACCCCTCTTCTAAGGCTCCTTGAAGTGGCACAAACAGTTAACCCAGAAGCACCTCAGAAGAAAGGCCCCGTGATATGTTTAAAAAGATTGTGTATCCTTTGAAAATCCCGTGGAGCACAGTTCTA
Organism: Chrysochloris asiatica; assembly: GCF_000296735.1. Lineage (NCBI taxonomy): Eukaryota > Metazoa > Chordata > Mammalia > Afrosoricida > Chrysochloridae > Chrysochloris > Chrysochloris asiatica. The sequence continues at coordinate 19,441,114 of NW_006408560.1, forward strand.
CTCTGAAACACATGAGGCTATCATGAGTTGGAATCAATTCTACGGCAATTAGTTTGTGTTTCGGTTTGGTCCCTCTTCTAAAAAGACTACTTAAGCACATAATTTTAATTTTAGCCTTGTTTACTTCTAAGTCAGGACATTTATGGGTTATTCACCACAGGAGGTTCCGCACTTCTGTGGGGTTTGTACACTCAGAGGAATTAGAATAGCATTGAAATTTGCTGTAATTAAATATTTGGTTTTCCTAACAGAGAAAGGAAATTGTTTAAACTTTCACTTAAAGGCAAGTGGCAGGAACTTGTTTCAATGGCCCAGAAAGTTTTCACCCCCTTAGCAATTTCCTACCCATGTGATGAGGGGTTTTCCTATTTCAAGAGGCCATTGTAGAATTTCCACAGAATCACCTATTACTGACTGCAACAAATCAGTCAATTACTGGTAAGAACTGAAGATCTGTCCCTGCAGCGCCCCATTCTTAAACGTTGCTAGGTTTACTGTTCCTTGGAACACCAGGCTCCTATGGTCACAAGGAGACCATAAAAAATGTAAGGCAGGCTAAGAAGAAGCTGAGCATGCTGTTGCTTTCCTCTGAAAGCATCTTGGAACGACCCTTGCTTGCACTGCTATGTAACGCTGTGGAATCTCTTCCAGCATTTTCTCCTTCATATCCAAATCTAAAGCTATTTTGTTGATAAAAGATTTTAAGCACTTTCTTTAGAACTTAGTCCCAAGTGTCAGAGTTTCCTTGTAGTCAGCTATGCAGATGCTCTAATTAAACATTTGTCTCTTTCCCTGCATCCATCCCATCCCCATGTACAGGTCACATGCCTTTAGATAGGATTGGTCCCATTAGCAGAAGAGTAAGTAACAGCTAAGATGGTACAATTTGAGACATAACACAATTCCCACTGCCAGATAGGATTGGTCCCATTAGTAGAAGAGTAAGTAACTGCTAAGATGGTACAATTTGAGACATAACACAATTCCCACTGCCTGAAATATCTTCCCCACAGTGTCTAACATTCCTGGTATTCAACTCACCACCACTTATCTTCTCCATCTTTTACCCCATCCTCTCTCCCAATGTCTGCATGCAAAAATCATCCCACCCTTCAAGGGCTAGCTCAGTATCGCTGTCATGAAGACTTTTAGGATCCCTCAGCTGGGAGTGATGGTTCATTCCTCTGACCATTCATGCTGTTGCTGTTGTTAAGTGTCATCAAGTTAGTTCTAACTCATAGCGATCCTGTATAGGGTTTCCAAGGAGTGGCTGGTGGGTTTGAATCACTGACCTTGAGATTCATAGTCCAGTTCTTATCCTACAGTGCTACGCCATAACACTTACTAATTTGTATCGTATCTCTTTTATGATTTATATTACTTTAGGTTTAAACATGTTCTAGCCCTCACTGGGCATAATCTTGAGAGCCAGATTTTATTTATCTTTTTACCACCATCCCAACTCTGAGCAACCAGACTCAGACTCGGTACTGAGTAAAGACTCAATTAATGACCGGTGAATGGATGAATGGGTGGTAAAACTCAACTGCACCTGAGCTGTGGTTGTTTCAGTGCCATCGAGTCAGTTCCAACTCACAGCAACCCTGTATAAGGTTTCTGAGGAGCAGCTGATGGGTTTGAACTACCAACCTTGTAGTTTTCAATTTAGTGCTGATCCTACAGTGCCACACCAGTAGTCCAGGGTTCCTTCTTGTTGTTAAGTGCCATCGAGTCAGTTCCGACCCATAGTGACCCGGTATAGGATTTCTGAGGAGCAGCTGGTGAGCTTGAACCACCGACCTTGCAGTTCAAATGGCTTTGTAGTCTGGAGCATTAACCCACAGCGCCACACCAAGATAAAAAATGGTGGTTTAGAATAATAACAACCATTTATTATTACTTCTGTAGGGACTGACTAGACTCCTTTACCATCTCTTACAGAATTGCAGACAGATGGTGACGGGACCAGGAGTCATCTGGAGCCTGGGCTGGGAAGACTCAGCACCTGGGGACTGAAACAACTGGTTCTTCCACTATTTTATGTCTGCATGGTCTTTCCATGTGACTCTCTAGCATGGTAGGTTTAGAACAGGTGGAATTCATACATGACAGCTCAAGCTGAGAGGAAAAGAACCAGGCAAGCTTTATCACTGTTTATGAGCTGGCCTCAGACACCACACAGCACCACTTCTGCCACATTCTATTTGTTAGAAACAAGTCATTAATTGCCATCAAGTTAGTTCCTACTTATGGAGACTCCATATGATACAGATTAAACTGAGTTCCATGGGGTTTTCTTGGCTGCAAAGTTTCTTTCAGGCCTTTCTTTTGAAGTGCTGCTGGGTAGATCTAAGCTACCAGCCTTTTGCTTGGTTAGTTGTTGTGGTTAAGTGCCATCGAGTTGGTTCCAACTCATAGCAACCCTGTATAGGGTTTCCAAGGAGTGGCTGGTGGGTTTGAGGCACCGACCTTCTGGTTACCAGTTCATTGCTTATCTTACAGCACATCCGGGACCTAAGAGGAAGGGAATTAATCTTTATCCTTTAATAGTATATAATATCTAATAATGTGTGAACATGTTTTAAAATCACATAAATGACAAGGTAATAATTTGCCATTCAATCATTGCAAATCTATTCAATTCAACAAAAGGCAGAAATGGATAGTCTGATTTGATCCAGAAGAAAATCTAGAATATCTAGCATTGAGCTGTCCAATGTGATAGCAGAACTAGACAGCTAACCACGAGGTCAGTGGTTAAACACAACCAGCCACTCCTCAGAAACCTTATCCAGGGTTTCTATGAGTCAACCACTGAGCATTAAACTAACATTTTAAATATCGTTTTTCAATCTTAAAAGTTATGTTTCAAGTACACCATCGCCACACACAATTCTAGTGATAGTCACATTAGACAGCACAAATAGAGAACATGTCTATCATCACAGAAAGTTCTATTGGGCAGCACTCGTCTAGAATAACGAAAGAAACTGCATATTCTTCAGCTGTCAATTGGAATATCTGGACATTCTAATTAAACTTTTGGTAAATGCTGAGGAACAGAAAGTTCCACATTTTCACATTTGACAAGAATATGAACTGCATGAAATTTCTGTTGCTAATAAAAGCGCAGTCCATACAGCTTAAAAGACAATCAAGCAAAATATAGGTTCACTTCCTTTAAAGAAAATGAAGGCTCCTCCAAGACCCAAATAGCTGGCTAGCTGCCTCCAGGTGTGAGTTTTCAGTGGAGAACCTTCCAGCAAAACCTTGGCTTTTTCCTCAAGACCAAAAAAACAGTTGCACAGAGACAATTCTAATTCATGATGAACCCATGTCTGTCAGAGTGGAACTGTGTTCCAAAGGGTTTCAATGACTGGCTTACAGAAATCGATGGCAAGGCCTTCCATTCAAGATGCCTCTGGAAGGACTTGAACTGCCAACCTTCCAATTACTAGCTGAAAACATTAACTGTTGCACAACTCAGGGACTCCTTTCCTCTAGACATTACTGTTATTGTTAAGTGCCATCAAGTCAGTTCTGACTCACAGTGAACCTTTATAGGGTTTCCAAGGAGCACTTAGTGGGTTTGAACTAACAACCTTATAGTTAGCAGACCAGTGCTTATTCTTAGGTGCCAAAAGATAGTTCCCCAAAACTGTTTCCCCAGACATTTGCAGGATAAAAAGTAAAATCAAAGCTACAAAGTTAATTCCTTCACCATTTCATTCAACCAACATTTTTTTAATAAGCATGGATGCTACAATTTTTACCTGAAGTTTTATTTCAAACTAGGTTTACCAGTCTCCAGGTCTTCAGAACTGAACAAACAAATGCCAATAATGTACCCAAAAAAATATGTAGTCATAAGTAGTGTAACTTTCTAGTGAAACCACCAGAGAAAACTAGCTGTAAAATGTGCCCCTAAGCAGCTGAAAAGTTGGCCTACTATCATTAGATATAAGCCAATTAAACTACAAATGCTATCTGCCAAAGATAATTATTTGGGATTTAGAAAAGTTGAATCCAAGCCCACTCTATTTTCTAGTAATGTAGAGAGCCCATTTCTGTTTAGTGACAATAAAATTATATCACCAACATAGAGAGTTGTTATGAAGTGATGGCAAGTTGGTTCTGGCTCATAGCGACCCTGTATAGGGTTTCCAAGGCTTTAAACCTTGGTAGGAATGATGGGTGGGCGGATCTGCTGACCCTACAGCACCACACCAGAATTCCAACATAGAGAGTACTTACTTCTATACTTTTCATAACAGGGGTACATGAAGTCTCAGCAGGCACAAATTATTTCAAACCATTAAGACACAAATTAAAAAGAAAGATTGGGGAGGGCACAGGCAGATTATGGTCCCATTCCTCAAAGATGGAAATGGTTATCTGTTATTTTGTAAACCATTCCCATGAATGTTTGCTATGGTTTAAAGCCTAGGTTTCACATCAGCATTAGCTACCAGATCTTGCATCCCAGCTGTACTGAGGATCTTCTGTCTACATCCTTTCTCCACACTTCCTCATCCTGCTTTTTGCCCTAGGAGACTGACCTGCAGGCAGTGCACCAACAAGGCCCCTTGCCCTCTGGTTTCTACTGAGTTCTACCAACGGGAGGCAACAGCAGGAAGTGAGAGAATGGGAAGGAAGAAAGGTCAGGGTGTGTCTGGGCGGACTGTCTCCTGACAAGCCCTGGCCAGTATACCAGTCCTTTACTACTTTTTATGCAGAAAGACCAAAGCAAGATCAATGAAATTTGTAAGTCATTTTAATGCTATTCCTGATAGATTTTGCCAACACCTAATTAACAGCGTAACATGGTTAACAATGGAATATTGTACCTAAAATCAACCTGTTTCTCCATATGAACCCATAGAAATATGCAAAATTTATTAAAAGGCCAGCACACCATTTAAATGAAAACTGCACCAAAATAATGGTTCTATAATTTGATAGAGCAATAAAGTCCTTTAAAAGGAAGTAAAGGGAAATAAATTTAATATATATAAACAAATTAGCAAGGATAAGAGCCCCTGTTTAGAGTAGAACTTGAGCAATATTGGCAGTAAGACATCTTCAAAAGGTACTTTGTAATGAGGACATAACACTGAGGCCCAATCAGTGAGAGACTTGTTCCCCAAAAGAATGGTGCGGTTGTTCTTGACTTAAAGGCCCTATACCTGTTCTGTCCCACAGTGGTACAATGAATGAACAAGATTCTTGAAGTCAGGCAGACCTACTTCCAAGTCTCTCTACATCAAAAACCATTTATAGGTTTCAATAATATATATTTATTGAAAATATCAGACTATTTTCAACATAAGGTAGTTGTGAGGATTAACAAGAAAAGTACCTATAAAATGCCTAGCACAGTGTCTGAGGCATTCATTAAAATAATTAACAAATGGAAATTCAAAAGCAAAACCAACAAAAGGAAGCCAAACCCCAAGGCCAGCCTGAAAATCACCAAGCAAACAAGGAAAAAAGAAATGAAGGAATAGGTTGGTGAAGTACTCCCCCCATTCCCAGTCTCTATGGATTAGACATACTTTGAGGACCTTCATATGGATAAATTCCTTTCCAAAGAGCCTATAAAGAATAGTCACCTAAAGGAATTTTCTCATTTTCTGGCCTGAAACATCTGCAACTATTCTTCTACTTCTTGCATTCAATGCTATGAAGTTAATTAACACTTTTCCTAATGTACCACAGTGATCACTTTCTGCTGTCACAAACTATCCTATATGTTCAAAGGGGTACTGGACCAAAGTAGGCACCTCATTGGCAACCACTGTGCTCTTCAAGCTGACCAGGCATTCCTAAAGTGCTTCGTTCCAGAAATGTCCTGAATTTCATTCCTATCTGGGTCCTCTGCTTGCTCTTTTAACACCATCCCATCTGAATAAGGGAACACTGTCTTTGCCTGGATTAGACACATCCAGGGCACAGAAGATCATCATTTTCTCACAAAAGGGATAGCTTCCTTTCTATGCTTTGGGCTATGTCCGAGGGCATGTTGTTAGCTCTAGTTCTGGAAGAATTCTTATGTGAACAGTAATTTATGACAACAAGTTTCTTTAACAGAACCCCAATGATGTGGGACTGAGGACACAGTGTTTGACAAGTTGAGAGAGTCATTCCTATGACTGAGGCACTGCACAATGCATTGAGAAGACCAATGAAAGTGCCTATGAGGAATCTGAAAATAATTCAGAAATTCTGCTCTGTTCATAAAGTTTACCCATCCCTAACCCAGCTGGATCTTCCCCAAAGCAGAGAATACCAGAGAGATGTTTACCTGTATTTTCTTGACTACACAAAGACATTTGATTCTGTGAATCATAACAAATTCTGGATAACATTGCAAAGAACAGGAATTCCATAACACTTAAGTGTGCTCATGTGGAACTTGTACATAGACCAAGAGGCAGTCATTCAAACAAAACAAGGGGATACTGTGTGGTTTAAAATCAGAAAAGATGTTTGTCCAGAGTGTATTCTTTCACTATATTTATTCAGTCTGTAATAATCTGAGAAATTGGACTATATGAAGAAGAATGCAGCATCGGGATTGGAGAAGACTTATTAACGATTTGTG
>NW_006408560.1:19448164-19455992 GCF_000296735.1 Chrysochloris asiatica
GTGATGAATATTAAATATACCATGGACTGATAGAAGAATGAACAAATCTATCCTGTAAGAAAAATAGAATGCTTCACCTCACATACTTTAGACACATTATCAGCAAAGACCAATCCCTAGAGAAGGACATCATGTTTGATAAAGCAGAGGGTCAGCAAAAAAGAGGAACACCCTCACTGAGATGATCTGGCATAGTAGCTACAACAATGGGCTCAAACATAGCAATGATTGTGAGGATGGCAAAGGGCCTGGCAGCATTTTGTTCTGTTGTACATGGGGTCACTATGAACCAACATGACAGCCCCTAGCAACAAAAACACCAACCCTGCAACAACACACCCAGTTTCTCTAGATTTCCTGGAATTGCTCTTGCTTGGGTCCTGGGGGCCAAGGTCCCAGTGGAAGCCTCAATGAAATGCCACATGGTGAACAGAAAAAATATAGACATAGGCAGAGATTAACATGTGGCAACCACCTACTATGAGCCAAGTACCACACTGTATGTTTTTAAATACCTTATCTCAGTAAATCCTGGTATCAATTTCATAAATTAGTCATTTCACAGGTACAGAAACAAGACTGTGAGATGTTAGGTAACTTGAGTTATGGAACTAAAATTTACATTTATCAGTTTTATAGCCCATTGTCATTCCATTCTACCACAAGTGTGTCTAGGATTTTTTCCATTAGTTGTCATCTTTACTCAAAGCTGTGAGACACTGAATTACATTAGCTTCACTTGGCCATCAGTTCATCTCTTGCCCAGAACTGTCAAGAGAGAGTATCAATGACTATTAGAAACCCAGAGTTTTGTGTGGCACAGTAGGATGAACACTGGACTGTAAGGTCCGTTTGAATCACAAAGCTGGTGGTTCAAACTTATCAGTCACTCTTCACAAACCCTATACAGGGTCACTAAGAGTCGGAATTGACCTGGCAGCACTTAACAATGCACAGAATGTACTCACTCATTCAAGACCACAAAAATCTGATCAAATCATAGCATCAAACTCTAAATCCACAATCTCCTACATGTGACTGAGGCCCCTCAAGTACAAGTTCTAATACAGCTTCTCAGGTGTAGCTTCCCGTCATTAAAGGAAACAAGAACTAAAAACAAACAAGTTATCTGTTCCATACACATTAACATACAGTTGTGAAAATGGGACACTGAATAGGAACAGGAACAGGGAATTATAACTGTCACTGGTCCACAGCTATTCAAAACAACCAGTAGATGCAGGGCATTCTACTTTGGATACAGGGACTAGGTCTTGATTAGGGCCTGGTTCTACTTCTTGACAGTGGTTCTGTAAACCATTGCTGTCTCCACGACTCTGTCCTCTGAAATGGTCTTCTTTTTTGACATAAAATAACCTGGGTATCTCAGTTACCTTGTATTGGAATAAACTAGGTGCCACTGAGTTTATTCCAACTCATAGCAACCCTACATACATTAAAACAAAATACTTTCTGGTCCTGCAGTATCCCCACAACACTTACTGTTGGAACCCATTGTTGTCGGCCGTGTGTCAATCTGTCTCCAATCTATCTCATTAAGGCTCTTCCTCATTTTCACTGACCCTCTTTGCACATTTCATTACGACACTTTGTCTTCTCAAGCTTCCCTTTGAAATATTCTGGTCAACTCTTTTACAACATCATTTATTTCATTCACTTCAGCCACTCTATGTTCAAGATCAAGTTTCAAAGTCTCTTTTGATGTCAGTTTGGGTCTTTTCTTTCTTTCCTGTCATTTTAGTGACCTTTTACTTTCCTCATGCATGATGTCCTTTATGTCTTCCTGCAAGTCATCTGATCTTCAGTCATTAGTGATTAATGTGTCAAATCTGTTCTTGAGATGATCGCTAAATTCAGGTGGAATATACTTAAGGTCAGACTTCTGGTGTGGCACTGTAGGATCAACACTGGACTGTGAACCACAAAGTCAGCAGTTCAAACCCACCAGCTGCTCCTCAGAAACCCTATACAAGGACGTATAAGTTGGAAACAACTTCATAGATCACAGCTACCACCAAGAACCATACTCAAGGTCATACTTTGGCTCTCATGGACTTGTTTTCATTTTCTTGAGCTTCAATTTGAATTTGCATATTGCATAAATCCCTGGTTTTATTCTGACTGATGATATTGAGATTCTCCATTGTTTCTTTCCACAGATGTAGTCTATTTGATTTCCGTCTGGTAAGGTCCACTTGTGTAGTTTATTTATGTTGTTGGGGAAAAAAGACATTGCAAAATTGGTCTTGCAAAATTCTATTATGTGATCTCCATGTAAAAATACTAACAAGTCCATATTTTTACATCTACTGATACTTCTTTGTTTCCAGTTTTTGCATTTCAATCATCACTACCAATATAAATGCATCTTGATTACAGGTTTGATCCATTTCAGACAGCAGACATTGGTAAAAACTTCAAGGTCACAGAAAGGTCATCAGGAAAAACCCAAAACAAAAATGGCAGTATGACTGGCTACTGCAAGAATAAGCAAGTTGTTTGCCAGGAAGCCATCAAGGCAAGCAATCAAGTTCCCTCAGGATAAACCCCTCTCTAAGGCTGAAACTCAAAGGGAACACATAAGCAGGCATGCAAGCATGCTGGCAACCGCATTGGTCTACTGGTGAGTGGAAGAATGAAGCATCCAGCTGATATGAAGGGAGGGGAGATGTACAAGAACACCCAAATTTGCATAATACCCATCTTACCTAGCCTCAATTGCCTGATAATCAGAACTCAACTAGAGGAAAATAAAAAAGCAAAACAATTTTTGATAAAGGAAATGAGGGCAAATTGCTACAGTTTGATGAGCTTGACCTATACTCATGGAGGTAGAAACTCAAAATACCAATAGAGAGGGAAGGAGTCTTCATATCAAGTATCAATGCTATCCCTTTGTATGCAGAGTATATAGGGATGGACAACTTAGACATTGGCAACCAAAAATGAGGAGGCGATAAAGGCACGAAGTGACTGGCTTACAAAGTTTCAAGAGGGAGTTTAATTTAACAGTATGTGTGGGAAGATAGAGTCCCCACTGAATAGTTTTCATCTGTCTAGATGGGTCTGGTAAAAAGAGATAGGAATAAGATTCTTATGATTCAGTAGTGAATAATTGTTATCATGACTAATTGAGACTGTCACAGTTGTAAAGGTAGAAGTTTTGTAACAAAAACGGGGGAGTAGCTAATCTTACACTCCAGGAACAAAGGACCCTAGGACATCAAGGGAGAAGAGCACAAGCGGAATGGAATGTGGGATCCTATCCAGAGAAGCAGGGACACCAGAGATGGAGGTAGAGATGGGGACATGGAGAGAGGGAGCAGCTGAGGACGCTAGATTCATGGAACGAGAGAGACTGAGAGCTGGAGGCCAGGAAGCAGACTTGCAGAATGTGTCCTTTTGTGGTGTAAATTATTATATATGCCTCAGTGTTTAAGAAAGAAAAAAAAAAAAAAAGAGCTAAAATGAATAGAGAGAAATACTGTTTATTGATGGTACATGGAAGGGATTATAATCATTGTAATGAAACAAAGTATATAATTTTTTTTCTTAAATGTTTTATTGTGAATTATGTGATAGGTTACATGGGAGAACATTAGTTTTACATTCATTCTATCGTATATCGTATCATTGCCATGGTTACAATCCCCTCCATGCAATCCTTCCCCCGTGCCCCCCAAGTCTTCAGCACACAGTCACTCTCCCTCTCTGGATCTAAAGTCTCCAGCTGCTCCATCGCTCCACGTCATCATCTCTGGCTCCATTTCAGGCATCACTGTTTCTCTGGGTAGGGTCCCGCTCTCTGCTCTTCTCCCTTGATGGTCCTAGGGACCTCCGCTCTTAGACTGAAAAGTTAATCACTCCCCTCCTTGCTATAAAATGTCTACCTTTACATTTCCGACCCTCACAATCAGTCCTGATAACAATTATTCCAAAGTATATAATTTGTTGAATGTAAAACTGATGATTTGCCCTTTCACTCACATCACAATAAAAACTTATATATATAAAAAAAACCACACATACAAAAATAATAATAATAATAATAAACCCACAGGGCGCCCTGGTGGTGCTTTCGGCGATGCATTGGGCTGCTCACTGAAAGTTAAGAAGTTCAAATCCACCTTCCGCTCTGTGGGGAAAAGATGAAGCTTTCTTCTCCTGTAAAGATTTACAGCCTCAGAAACCATATACAGAGTGGTTAAGACTTGGTGGCACACAATAGCCACAATAGCAGGTTTTAAAGTTACCTTATGTGGGTAAGGTCTAATTGACGAAATTCTACACCCAAATGGGATTACATCCACAGGTATAAGGGTTAAGATTTAAACACATATTTGGGGTGAACACAATTCAACACACAACACTGGATTTGCATTGAAATAGTTATCTCAACTTGCTTCCTCACTCTTTAGTCTGAAGACGTTTAACTCCCTTAGAAACTTTGCGGACTTTCTATTAGATTATATTTCACCATTCCATTGCATTGGACAAGAGTTATATCCAAAATTCAGACAAGCTTCTGTTTCGGTAAACATGTCAAGGGTCCTTGGAAAAACGCTTTTAAGATTCTTAGATCTCTTTTTGACTAGTCTCTTATTGTTGTTGTTAAATGCCATCGAGTCAGTTCCAACCCATAATGACCCTGTATAGGGTTTCTGAGGAGCAGCTGGTGAGCTAGAACTGCCAACCTTGTGGTTCAAACCAACTTTACAGTCCACTGCATTAACCCACAGTGCCACACCAGGACTCCTTTGACTAGTTTAGGGTCTAGTAACTATGACTTAAAATCCTTCATTACAAAGTCTTATAGCCACACTGACCATTCAATGTTTGCTGTAAGGTCATGTCTTGCTTTGAGAATCTTTACCTAGGCACAGAGACTAGAAATGTGAAATAGTTTTATTTTTCAACCCAACACATCTTACCTCCCACCCCATATTTGTTTTAAATTCTGCTTGTAAACTTACCAGTTCCTTCTTTAGTTTATTTTTCCATCTCATACCTTATCATATATAATTTGAAAAAAATGCTAATTGATACTGTCAACACTAAATGGAAATTACCTTAAACCAAGTTCTTTTGATACATTTTATATCTTCAAAGTTACTTTAGATGGCAGTGTTCCACTACTTACTGTTTTTGTCAAGTGCTGTCCAGTCAGTTCCAACCCATATCAACCATGTATAGGGTTTCCATGGAGTGGCTGGTGAGTTTAAACTGCCGACCTTGCAGTCAAATGCTTATCTTGCAGCACCACACCAGTACTCCAGAACACTACTATATATATGCTATTAAGTGCCATTGAGTCAGTTCTGACTCATAGCGACAATGTATAGGGTTTCCAAAGAGCAGCTGGTGAGTTTGAACCACTGACCTTGCGGTGAGCAGTCCAGTGCTTATCCTATAATACCACACCAGGACCCCATGATACTTGGGTTGCTTTTTACTCCAGTAAGAAGACCTGGCAGCATGGTGGATCATCTGTTGGGCTGCTAACAGAAGAAAGTAGTCCTAATCTGCTCTTTAGGGTCACTATGGGTTGGAACCAACTCACCAGCAGTGGGTTTTCAGCTTTCCACTCCAGTTTCCCCTCAGTTCTTCCAGCTTCACTAACATTCTATTTGATACTCAGTTTCAAAGCCAATGCCAAATAGTTTAGGATTTTGTTATGGCAGTACATCAATTCCAGGTATCAATGTTTATATTAGTTTTCCAAGTCTGTGCAACTAACCAATCGAAAACTTAACGGTTTAACAATGATTTATTTTTTACTTCTCAAGATTCTGTGAGTTGGCTTAGTCATTCTTTTACTCATACAGCTGCGTTCACTTGGGGGCCACTTTGGGAGTGGATTCAACCAGCCTCTCCTACCACATCATCTTTAATTCTCAGCTTCTTCATAGTATGTTGGTCTCAGGATTCCAGCATGATAAGCCCCAATCATCAAACTTCTGATGAATCACACTTGTTGATGTCCCATTGGCCAAAGTAAGCCACATAACTAAGCCCAGTAAATGTGGCAGGGAAATAAATACATAAGGGCATGGATACTGGGAGATAGGATGCATTGGGGTCATTTCTGTAACAATCTACCACAACACGAAAATGTAAGTTTCCTGCTCTTCTCTGTATCCTCATCCAGTTCTACAACCCAATGGTTTGTTCACCTGGGCATATTTGGTATACATTCGGTTAACTGAGTTGAAGAGGCACAGAGTTTGGGAAACACAAGGGTCATAAAGTCATTCCAAGCACTGTCAATGCAAAAGATCATAAAAACAAAGTTAATCATTAAAAAAACATTTTTCCTCACTATATTTTCCATGCTCTATTGAGTCAAAAGTACTCCCTGGCTGAGAGTCTTTAGGGTACCATGAATTTCACATAAATGGCTCTAACGCCACAATCATATCTGTTATGGTCATAAGCAATTCTCAAAATAAATTCTATATAAATTTGAGAATTTCCTCGTCTTAAATGTTTGAACATCTGAATAATCATACATTGTAGATTCCTCAGTATTTGTACAAGAGAAAAAGAATTGAATAGAATTACTGACTTTTCAAACCCAGTGTTTGAATTTGTCTAGGATCAGACATTGGACTCTATTTGTCTTTCCCGTCTGAGAATACAGGTATATTTAGTTTTTCGCTAAAATAAAGAGAATCTGGAATGCTTTTTAATATCCCAACGGTTCTCTCGCCATCAGTCATTTTCTCCAGAAGAGGCTGGAACTTTTCATCAATGGTAGCTGAATGAAGAACAAACTTGGAAACTGACTTTTGATTAATGATGTCTGGCCTTCAAAGATTGATAGGCCATAAAACTTGGCGCTAAAAGACACATTCTTCCCTTGCTACCAATAGTGATGCTAAACAATAGCTATGTTTGCACTATTCTTCCCCTTGAAGCAGAGTATCCCATCAAAGTCTGACAAGGGGATTTGCTGAGAATTCAATTTGCATGTGGTGGTTTTCCATGATGTTATTTTGTATGTTTGCTGCTTGTTATATGATTAACCCTATGCCTCTGTTTCCAGTCCTAGCACTGCAAATGATGTTCCTCAGCATGAGGGAGGACATCTCCCTGCGCCAAGTGGGATAAAGAGGAATTCTTCTATACCGATTTTGGAAGCAGATGAATGTGCCCCTAACTCAGAGCAGAGAAGAGTGGTTGCTTGAAGCACCTACTACCAGTTGGTCCTGATCAGCATGTACAGCAATCGATAGCCAAGTAGGGCCCCTGTCATGGCGATAATAACAATAAAACCAGTGGCTGCCGAGTCCACTCTGACTCATGGAGACCCTGTGGGTGTCAAAGTAGAACTGTGCTTCACGGGATCTACAATGACTGATTTTTCAGAAACAGATGATCAGGCCTTTCTTCTATGGTGCCTCCACATGGACTCAACCCTCCAAACTTTTGGTTAGCAGCTCCACGTGCTAACCATTTGCACCATCTAGAGACTCCAATAACAAATGTTGTTGTTGTTAAGTATGTCAAGTCAGTTCTGACCCATCGTGATCCTGTATAGTGTTTCCAAGGAACAGCTGGTGAGCTTGAACCACCAACCTTGCACTTCAAATCAGTAACAATAGCCAACATTTATTGAGTTCTCACTGTGCCATTGTTCAAGCATTTTTCTCATGGATTAAATATCATTTATCAACAGAGAAAAGATTGAAGTTGTCAAGGACTTCATTCTTCTTGGATCAACTATCAACACTCATGGAAGCAGCAGTCAAGAGAACAGACGACGTATTACATTGGGCAAATCTGCTGCACAGGAACTTTTTAAAGT
>NW_006408560.1:19456569-19479846 GCF_000296735.1 Chrysochloris asiatica
TGCTCCTTGGAAAGCCTATATAGGGTCGCTATAAGTCAGAACCGATTGGATGGCACTTAACAACAACAAATGAGGTATACTCTTAGTGCGGCTCTGTAGGATCCATACTGGACTGCAAACCACATGGTTGGCAGTTCAAATCTACCAGCTGCTCCTCAGAAACCTTGTACAGGGTCACTGTGAGTTACAACTGATTAGACTACCCTTGACAACAACAGCAATACTTCCATGAGTTGGAGTCCTGGTGTGGCTCTATAGGATAATGCTATGGACTGCAAGGTCAGTTTGAACCGCAAGGTTGGCAATTCAAACAGCGACTTTTCAGAAACCCTAGACGGGGTCGCTATGAGTCGGAACTTGAGTCGACAGCACTTAACAACAACATTTTAAAAGGTGGGGAGCACGTGGTTCCATACAATAAGCAGTAGGCTGCAAACCACGAAGGCCAAAGTTCAAGTCTGCCAGCCACTCCGAGGTAGAAACATGAGGCTTTCTGCTCTGGTCAAAGTTTAAAGACTCAGAAACCCTATACAGGATCTCTGTGAGTTGGAACCAGCTCAATGGCACTTAACAACAATTCTATGAGGTAAGTATTATAATGAACTCCACTTGATAGAAGAGGGTACCAAGGCACAGAAAGAAATACAGCAATTTATTCAAGTTCATACTGCTTTAAGTGGCGGAGTCAGGATTTGAACCCAGGCAGTTTGGTTCCAGAACCCACCATCTTAATCATCAACACTATTGCCACGAAGGAACTAGTCTTGTGCTGAATTCAGAACTCTTTCCTGCATTCGTGGCCTTGAATTTGTACTCTCAGCGGTTAAGACAGTGGCACTAACACACTTTGATGTTAGTTGACTTATCTAACTTTCTGACAATTTGCACAAATTAACAACAAGAAAACAATTACAGAAACCTAAGGCCAGTGAAATCTCAGTCCTAATCCTCTATATTTTCCTAAAACTTAGATGCAATTGCTACTGAGGTCATGATCTCTACAGATGTGGCACGGCTCCCAAATCCCACAGCATGGGAACTGTCATTTGCCCTGCACCTCGTCAGCCACCACCACTATGTCCGGATCTAACACACAGCCAATTAAAGTGTGTTTGCTGAGGATTCACTTCATGCCAGGCCCACAGAAAGCATGGAAGATAGACTTGCATACAGAGAGTTTTCATCCCGAGCAGCCCTGACTCTCAATTTAAGAAGCATAATTAATGCGGGGAAATATCAACCTAGAAATAATTGGAGGGGATGTTTTAGAAATGATTCAGACTAAATCACCTTTATGGTCCCATCCAAACCCACCCCCATCCTCTTGAGTTCTCTCTAAGGCAAGCATTTATTAGTTTAATTTCAACGCACACACTCGTACCTGTAATTACTATATAATGTCTGTTTACTGTTTTCAAACGAAAATGAATTTAAATTAATCTTGTTTTTCAAATTTCAAGGCACCCCCTGAGATAAATGAAGACACTCCAGGGTGTCATCAAACCAAGGCTGGGAATACTTGCTCTAAAAAAAGTAGAAAAGAAACTCAGTAAACCTTCAAGGATCCAGAGAGGAGGAGTGCACATACATATAGGGACAGAGAGAGGGCTCTATATGCATATAGATTCACTTACACAAACATAAACATATGCATATACCAAAGGTAATCACCAAAATGTGGTTCTCTCTGGTGAGGTGTCTGTTGTAAACTTGGCATTAGTGCCACTTACTTCTAACGCTTCTACACCACTAAGGTTCCTTGGAACCCCTATACAGGGTCACTATGGGTCGGAACCGACTCGATGGCACTCAACAACAATAACAAGGAGAAGTTAAGAGTGATACTTCCCAATGTGTTCTTCCCCCATAGAGTTTGGGTGTCATTAATAGCACTTGCATAAAATTTGGGAGATGGAAGACAGAAGAGGTCATGATTCTCCAGAGGTAGGCAAATGCATAAGCAGATCAATTTCAAAACAGCATCCAGGTGAATTTCTTGAGACTTAGCCACATTCGTACTGCAGACTGAGATCATTGGTGGGAATTTGCCAGATGCCCTAGAAGTCCCAGAGATTTACAGTAGAGTATCTCCCAGGAAAAGTCTTTGGTGGTGGTGATGGTTATGTGCCAATGAGTCGGTACCAACTCATAGTGATGCTATATAGGCTATGAATCTTTACAGGGACAGAAAGTCACATCTTTCTCCCAAGAAGTGGCTGGTGGACTTGAATTGCTGCCCTTGCAATTAGCAGTCCAACACGTAAACAACTATGCCACTAGAGCTCCTCAAGGTCTTTGAGAGCTACTCATTTTGCCATTACAGACAGAGCCTAGAAGCTATTTTCCTGAGCTTTGCTATTAAGCGCCCCCCGCCCCCGCCCCCCAAGCAGGCTTACAGAAGCCTCCACTTTCTTGTGTTGCTTCCCTTCATAGTTGGAAAACATGAAGTGACTTCTCTTCTCCTGATTGAACACTGACTAATCACATAATTAGATAATAGGTAATTTTCTGTGTATGCATATTTTCATGCTTAAATAATACTAGATACGTTGTTGAGTTGATTGTGCCGCATGGCAGCCCAATGTGGTTCACAGTAGACTTGTGTTCCTTACGGTTTTCATGACTCTACCTCTCTCAAGTCGTTTGCTAGGTCTTCCTTCCAAGGCATCTTTGGATGGGGTTGTAACCATCAAACTTTTATTAATATTCAAGCACTTCACCATTTGTGCTTTCCAGAAACTCCACTTTTATAATGTTATTGTTGTTGTTAAGGTTGCGATTCTACAGAGGGTTTTCAAGGAACAGCCAACCTTACGGATCAAATAAACAGATATTTGTATAATAAAGCAACTAAAGGTTTTAAATGTTTTAAATACATAATGCAATACATATATTTGGATAGAAATGCTACCAAAGCTATGTTGTAGTTGTTGTTGTTAAGTACCGTGGAGTCAGTTCTGACTCATAGTGACCCTGCACAGGGTTTCCGAGGCTGCAAATCTTTACAGGGGCAGAAAGCCTCATCTTTCTCCTGCAGAACATCTGGTAGTTTCGAACTGGCAACCTTGAGGTTAGCAGCCCGATTCGTAACCACCAAAGCTTAGGAGACACGACACATGAATTGTAAGAGAGAGACTTAGCAAGGAAGGCTCCCTAGAGGAAGTGGTTTATTCCCAAACTGAATCTTGAAGGAAGTAAGCTGTTGTTGCAGATAAAGGTAAGAGACCAGGACAAGCTTGTGCAAAGGCATATGAGTGAGTTCTGCCTACTTAAGGATCCACACTTGGTCAGTGGGCTGGGGACATTCATTGCTGCACAGTGAGGTGAGTCTGAGGAGATCAGCAAGAGGCTCCATCCTGCTATGCCAGTCTAAGAAAAGTAAAGGTTTTCTCCTGAAGGCAATAAGGAATTATTGAAGAATTCAAAATCTGTGTTCTGTGAAAGTCACCGTGGCTATACAAAAGGGAACTGTGTAGAGGGTACAGTGTGGAGACTAGTCCAAAGGTCCAAAGAGGTGATGGGTCATAAGGCAGATCTAGAAGGATGGGATTTACGTTTAAAGAAGGTCCACTATGTATAGGAGAGGGGTAAGGAGTGAAGAAGGTAATCCTTGTCTTCTCCTCCTTCCCCCAAACTGCAAAAAGGCTGGAAGCACTTAAACTGCCGTGGCTAGAGAACCAACAGAACACCTTTTCAAGATCGCCAACATTCACTTCCTCTCTCTAGACTTAAACTTAAGAGTATGATGGCTTGAGCAGTTCCTGCTATGCCTGGAATGTAGTTTAAAAGTGTAGAAATGAAAGAGATGTTTTAAGAATTCCTCCAGAAAGGAAATCTAGGAGCCAAGCCCTTCCTTGAAACAAAAACAGGAAAGGCACAAAGTACATTTAGTGTATTTTTCTAGGACAATTTTCCTAACCCGTAAATAAAATGAGCAGATTGTTCCCAACAGAGACTGTTACGTGTTTCTAATAAGCTTCCACCCAAGCCAGTTAGGCTTCTTAGAAATCCTCTTTCTGCTGCTTGGCTCCTCTACCCACAGCCCTACCTAGCCAAAGCTTCTGCAGAGAGGCCATGGCACAGCTCCTAACAGCAGCTCTCCAAGTCACCACCCCTCAAGGCCACACCACGTTTGGATGCTACAAATGACTGTCAGGGCTCCTGGTGTGGTGCTGTGGGGTAATGCGCAGGACTGCAATGTCGGTTTAAACCACAAGGTCAGCAGTTCAAGCTCACCACAGCTCCTTGAAACCTATACAGGGTTGCTATGGGTCAGAAATGACTCGACAGCATTTACAACAATGACTGTCACGTGTCTTGGTGTAGCACTGTACGCTAAGCAGTAGACCACAAGGTGGAATTGAACCCTAAGGTCGGTTGTTCAAACTCACCAGCTGCTCCTTGGAAACCCCTATACAGGGTTGTTATGAGTCAAAGTCGACGGCATTTAACAACGACTGTCGAGTAGAACAGAGCTGCAGTGCAAAGTGGTCTATGACAGAACTTTTCCGAGTTAGGTGTGCATACAAATCACCCAGGGATCCCACAGGTCTGGAGTGGGACCTGAGAGTCTGCATTTCCCACAAGCTCCCAGGTACACCAATGGTGCTCAACTGTGGCTCACACCATGAGAAGCATGAGGGTGTAGAGGTGGTCATGGGAGCAGCCAGACCGTTGGGAAGGTGCCCTGTAGAAATCAGAGGTTCCGTATTTGTCACTCCCTGTGTTTTAATGTATCTGCTACATCTACACTGAAAAATTGGGTGAACAGTAAAACTTTGTGGTCTTCAGTTTTGGAGACAGGAATATTTAAAACAAAGGCAAATGGTAAGAACTCATACAACAATTTAGAAACCTCAAAGATCTATCTGTACTAGTTTTCTCTTGCTATATAACAAATTACCACAAACTTTGTTGTTGTTGTTGTTGTTAAGTGCCATCGAGTCGGGTCCGACCCATAGCGACCCTGTACAGGGTTTCCGAGGGTGTAAATCTTTACAGGAGTAGAAAGCCTCATCTTTCTCCCGCGGAGCAGCTGATAGTTTCGAACCGCTGACCTTAAGGTTCGCAAACTTGTTGTTGTTGTTGTTGTTAAGTGCCGTCCAGTCGGTTCCGACCCATAGCGACCCTGTACAGGGTTTCCGAGGGTGTAAATCTTTACAGGAGTAGAAAGCCTCATCTTTCTCCCGCAGAGCAGCTGGTAGTTTCGAACCGCTGACCTTAAGGTTCTCAGCCCGATTCGTAACCACTACGCTACCAGAAACTTAGTGGCCTATTTATGATCACCCAGTTCTGTAGATATGAGTTACCTGGGTCCTCTATGTAGGGTCTCGTCAGGCTGAAATCAAGGTGTAGCTAGCCTGCAATTCTCATCTGAAGCGCATTCAGATGTTTGGCAGAATTCACTGTCTTGCAGTTGTAGGACTAATGTTTCACTTGTTTAGTAGTCCCAGCTCCTGAAGCCATTCGTAGTTCCTTGCCACATGCCAATCCCCCACCCCCTACATACAATTCACTTTGTTTTCTTCAGGCCAATAGGAGCACATTCCTGACTTCTGTCTCCAATCTCTAGACAACCAACCCTCTTTTGTAAAGTTCAACTCATTTAAGAAACATTGGGAACATTTAATCTCCATGGAATCTAACAAAGACAATTTTAAATCAAAGAGACAGATTAATATCTATGAAGCTGGAAACAAGGGGGCTTCAAAAGGTTTGTGAAAAATTCCAAATCTTATATTTTTTAAACTTTTTATTGTGAATTGAAATGAGGTTCACAGCACAGATCATCAAATTTACATTCAACAAATCACATGCTTTGTTTCATTTCAATGATCACAATCCCCTCAACATAACATCAGTTATCCCACTTCCTCCCTGGGATTCTCAATTCCATTCTACCTTCTTTCCCAACCCTTCTGAATTTTGTCCTTAGGTAAATGATGCCCTTTTGATCTTAAATGGTTGACCATTCCATGGTGTGGCCCCCTTTTCAGAGCTCAACTGATTAGTTCAGATCTACCTGGAAGAATCTCCCTTTTGATTAACTCAACTGATTAAGGACCTTAATTATATCTACAAAGATCGCTTTTGTGCATAGCATAACTTAATCATGGGAGTGATAGCCTCTCACCAAAGGGATGGGATACACGGGCATAGATCATTTGGGATCATCTTAAGTTCTACTTATCACAGCATGCTATCACTGTACCTTCTACATGAAAGACACTCCGACACAAAGTGTAAACGTAAAATGTATTCTCATTTACAAATTACCCGACTGTGGTAGTAGTAGTAACCCTCATCTTTTGAGCACCAGTAACATGGCAACACTTTGCTAGGTATTTTATACAGCCCTATTACTTAATTTTCAATATTCTCCTCCAACACCATACCTTAAAAGCATCAATTCTTCTACAGTCTTCCTTATTCACTGTCCAGCTTTCACATGTACATGAGGTTATTGAAAATACCATGGCTTGGGTCAGGCGTAGGACCGGGCAGTATTTCGTTCTGTTGTGCACAGGGTCACTATGAGTTGGTACCGACTCGATGGTACCTAGCAACAATAACAATTACTTAATTTTATCAATTATCCTGTGGGATAGACATACTAACTATATTTTGTAGCAGGAAATTGAATCTTAGAAAATTTTAATTAATTTGGCCTAGGTCATAGAAAAGGAACTACCCTGGTAAATGTAGTAGGTTACATGTTGGGCTGCGAATCACAAGGTCAACAGTTCGAATTTATCAGCTACTCCGTGGGAGAAAAATGAGACTTTCTGCTCCCATAAAGGTTGAAAACCCTATACAGAAGTGATATGAGTCAGAACCGAATGAGTCCAAAGTGACTCAATGGCACACCATCACCGCCACCACCACCAGGTCATATATCTTAGTGACCCACGTCAGTCTGTTCTTAACCACTAGACCAGCCAGACATTTGATAGAATGAATTGAGAATTAGCCTGGACCACATAAGTGACCTTTAGCTTTCCCACCTAACACTTGGCAGGTAAAATCAGGGGCTCTCTGAAATTTCTCCCAGTTTTGGCATATATGCTGGGGAAACAACAGCAAAACAATTATTTTTAGCAATGTCTTCCTTTTATAGCCAAGATGTTCCCAAGCAAAGCAAAGGTGATAACAGTGTGAAGGATAAGAGTGAGGAGTCCACCAGAGTCCTCATGAAAAATTTGAGTGATCCCTCGTCTCTGATTCGGCTCTCAGTGGTGTTGATCACCTGACAAGTCTCAGCCCATCTCCAACTCTCAAAATCACAGTATCTGCTGTAAGGAAGCGTCTCCAACACCCCAACATAAAATCCCAATGTGCTTCCTGAAATGTTCACAGGCAAGCATAATTGTAAGTGTCATAAATGTGATAGAATTGTCAAAAGTACAAGAAACCAACTAGTAAATTGTAAAATTGTAGCCATGGCATGTTCTGGAACAATATACAAATCACAAATTTTTCAACAAGATAAAAAAAAAGAGAAATAAGGAAAAGCTATTAGTGCCACCTTGTGGAAAGACCTATAATAAAATGTCCAAGGTAATCTGACCACACCCCAGCCCATTCCCCATGAGTTGAAATTAACTTGACAGCAGTGGGGGTTTATAGCCAAGATTGGCATGCATCCAGTAGATAGGGTACAGCTTTACTACCTGTTAGTAGGCACTGGTTATGATCCGTAGAGGATCCATTCTGAATGATAGTTTTCTGTGCCCTGGCCAGTCGTAAATAATTTGCATGCCATCTCCAAGTACAAATATCACAAAAGATCCCATATTCCCAATACCATACACATGCAAAAGCCACTTCCAAATTACAATGGTTGCTTCCTCCACACAAGGTTCTCCAAATGCAGAAAACAAATGTATTACTCTTTCCCAGCACATCCCCAACAAACACAAATATATACTTAACTACAATTGCTTTGACTCTACCTTTATCTTTTTTAATTAACCTTTTTTTATTTACTTCTTAAGTTAATCAGCAAGTACTCCTTTTCTTTTCTGAATATTCTCATTTGAATTTAGTTGACTATTACTTTATAACAAATGACCTTAAAACTCAAAGACAGAAAAAATAATAATTAGAACAATAATTTCACAGTTTCTGTAAGGAATCCAGAAGCTGCTTAGCTGGAGAGCATGGCTTAGAGAACCCCATGGAATTATAGTCAAGATATTGGACAGTCATCTGAAGTTTTAAAGGGATGGAGAGTCCAGTTCCACGACAGCTAGCTCACATACAATTACTATTGGTATAAGGCTTCTGATCCTCACTACACAGACTGCTCTTTAAGGCTGCTTGAGTGTCCTCACAGCATGGCAACTGACTCATCCCAATAGACAGCAAGGCAAAAACCACCATGTATTTATGACCTAGCCTGAGAAGTCATAACCATCATTTGCACAATATCCTTGTTGTTTTTGTTAAGTGCTGTTGAGTGGGTTCCGACTATTAATGACCCTGTTATAGAGCTTCCAGGGAGCAGCTGGTTGAATTTGCAGTTCAAATAGACCTTGTGGTTGTCCTACAGTGCCATACCAGGTTTCCTCAAAATATCCAATTGGCTACAAAACCGAGCTCTATTAATGTGGGAGAGGGCATGAGATGACTTATTGGGGACCATCTTAGGGACAGGTTATGATACCATCCCTTCATCTTCAATCCAATCTCCATATCAGTGGGTCTCAAAGATGTGATTCAGGTTAGGATCTCAAGCGCTCTGACTGCCATCTGAGGATCACAAGCAATTGCTTGTCTTTGTGGCTACAAAAGCTTACCCAGAGAAAGGGATGCTCTAACTCTGGCTTCACCTCTAACCACGTCTGGCATCGAGTCCATCAGGAAACTAGGGCCTCAACAGGAAGGAAAACGAAGTCAAAACATTTTAACCGGCTGAGGAGGGGGATCTAGACTGCCCTAAAACTGTTCTGTCAGAGTTTTTCCATAGAAGTTACTGTAAGTATTTCACAACGAACAGAGAACAAAATGGGAGGGAAGATCCCTGTCTTCAGAAGCCTTTCCTGATGGCTCCAGTCCAAGTTTATCTTCCCCCCACTGACTTCTGCACTTGTTATTTTCGCTGCCCAATTCGTTTTTCAATATATATTATCTCATTGTCTTTGATGAGCAATTTAGTACTTTGTTATATGTTACGAGAACAATTACAGCTGAGTCTAAATTCCTTGAATTCAGGGAAATGACTTAGGTTTAGGGCTCAGTACACCATCGGTATCATCAAACAGTTCTGCAAAAATACGTTCCCGTCCACGTGTGTGTGTACGACCTATCAAACACACGCACAGCAGAGGAACAGTACACTACTAAGACCACGGCTTCTTCACCACCCAGGATCATGATGACACAGTCATGTTTTCCCTTCAAGTTCACACATGTGAAAAGAGTGTATCAAAGAGATTTTCACACAACACTCAATACGGTTCTCAAACTCATGCCACTGAAAAGAAACACGAATATACACTGTCATAGTCATACTGACAGATTCGCCCAAAAATGTATTTTTTTAATTCTTTTGCACATATTACATTTTTGAGAGCTATGTGTCCAGATCCATATTGTTGTTGTATACTATGGAGTTGATGCCGCCTCAGAAGAACTCTATAGAACTGCCTCATAAGGTTTTCTAGGCTGGAGTCGCTGGGTGGATTCCAACGTGGCACTGTGGGCTAATATGTCAGACTGCGAAGTCATTTGAGCTGCAAGATCAGTGGTTCAAGCTCACCAGCTGTTCCTTGGAAACCCTATGCAGGGTCGCTATGGGTCAGAATCGACTCTTAATAACAACAACCACCTTTCCCTTAGCAGCTGAGTGCTTGACCACTGTATCACCGGAAATCCTGGTTCCATATTTGATGCATGGATGTCAAAGACAGAAAGAGGCAGCCTTGCTTCTAAGTAAACAGATAAGCCCACTGCAATGTAGTACCTGCCACACTGCAAGTACATATTTATACAAGGTGAGTTGGGTTACCGAAAGAGTCTAAATCTTCCTGAAGGTCAAGTAACCCTTTACAGAGTTACAGGGGAAAAGAAGATCAATATGGGGGTGAGGGACCCTAGTAGTGTCGTGAATTACAAACTGGGCTGCGAACCGCAAGGTCAGCAATTAGAAACTACCAGCTGTTCGGCGGGAGAAAGATGAGGCTTTCTGCTCCAGTAAAGATTTAAAGCCTTAGAAACCCTGTATAGAGTCGCTATGAGTCGGAACCGACTCCACAGCACATAACAACAACAACAGTTGCTCCATGAGAGAAAAAAGAGGCTTTCTACTCTCATAAGGGAGTCCTAGTGTGGCGCTGTGGGTTAATGTGCAGGACTGCAAAGTCAGTTTGAACTGCAAAGTCAGCAGTTCAAACTCAGCAGCTGCTCCTCAGAAACCCTGTACAGGGTCGCTACGGCTTGGAACCAATTTGACAGCGTACAACCACCACCATGGGAGAGGTGGAGTGCTAACACTGTTAGGATGCAAGGGTTCTAGTTCAGGAAATCACCAGAGAGGGATTTTTCTTATAGTTTGAGACTCCCTGGGCCCAAGACAGGAAATTTAAATGGCATCCTGGACAATGAACCACAGTCCAGATCCACCATGAGGCTATTGGAAAGGAGGGATAGAGAAGAAAAAAGGAAGGAATTCCTAAAAAGGGAGCCAACTAGCCTTCCCAAAGGAAGGCTGACTGGGGGACCCCAGGTCTGTAGATGGATGTGCTTCCCCCCTTGGAAACGCACACACTAGGAGGAGCACCACTGCTGGGGCCATCTCCCCTGGAAGTGTCTTCCCTCTGGAAATAAGAGCTTTAGGCTGGATCTTAAGGAGGCAGAAAAGTTGCAGGAGATTGTTGTTGTTGTTAAGTACTGTTGAGTCGGTTCCAACCCATAGCAACCCTGTACAGGGTTTCTAAAGAGCAGCTGGTGAGCTTGAATTGTCAACCTTGCAGTTCAAACGGTTTTGCAGTCTGGCACATTAACCCACAGTGGGGAGAAATTTTTACCTGCTTAGTGAAGGGAGTAAAGAAAAGTAATGGGGATAAGAAGAGATGCATTTGAAAAGAACAAGTGCAGGAAATCATGTGGCCAGAGGCGGGCAACCAGAACCCCTTGGGTGCATTTGATAGAGATAACCCAGGGCTGGGAGGTCATGGCAGGGAAGGAGAGAAAGGAATGAACTGGCAGCAAGCTAGAAACAGAAAGATTGATAAGGGTTGTGTGGGAAATGGGAGTGGAAACAGGAAGGGCTTAATCAGACTGTGATTGTATGGAAGGGAGGAGGGTATGTCTGGCTGCTCCAGGAACTAGAAGAGAGTAGCTGGAGACAAGGCTTCAGAGTCCCAGGGCTGGGCCATGGTAAGTGCATTTTCCACAAGGTCAACTTTTCCATGTGGTTACGAATCAGACTGCGAACCTCAAGGTCAGCAATTCGAAACTACCAGCTGTTCTGTGGAAGAAAGATGAGGCTTTCTACTCCCGTAAAGATTTACAGCCTCGGAAACCTTATGCAGGGTCTCTATGAGTCAGAACTGACTCCACGGCACATAACAACAACATAGGGAGAGGTATACACGGTCAAATGCTCGTTCTAAGGAGCTCTGGTAGCGTAGTGGTTACGAATCGGGCTGCGAACCTTAAGGTCAGTGGTTCGAAACTACCAGCCGCTCCGCGGGAGAAAGATGAGGCTTTCTACTCCCGTAAGGATTTACACCCTCGGAAACCCTGTACAGGGTCGCTATGGGTCGGCTCCGACTCGAAGGCACTTAACAACAACAAACAACAAAAGAACGAGCATCATGACCTGGGCTTGGAATTTTCCAGACATCAGTTCTGCCAGTCCAGCTACTTACCAGCTGTGTGTCCTTGACCAAGCTTAATCACTTCTCTACACAACTTTATGGAAATATAAAATGCTGCCTGACCCTTTGCCATTTCCATGAGTGTTGTAACCCACAAGTTTCTCATTGGCTGAGATTCCAGGCCTCTCTTCCTAGTCTGTTTGAGTCCTCTGAAATCTGTTCAGCATCTTAACTACACGTAAGCCTCCACTGACAAGACAGTGGGGGTGGGGCATAAGGTATTGTCCAGAAACTGGGGGCTTATGCATGGAATTTGAGACATCTAGCATTGAACTGCCAAAACTCCCAGCAAGCCTCCTACAAAAGGGATACAAAAAGATCTTCTACATGAAGCTCCTCCAGAAAGCACTTAACATTGGGCCTGGTAAATAAATATATTCAACAAGGGTCAACCATTTTCCTCATTATAATTATTCTATATCGCTAGAAGCACGTTATTCATAGCAAGGATATGAACCTCCGAGACATTGTGTTCAGATCCAGGTCCCTTCCTTATAAGAACAGCACTGACAAACTCTAGTCTGCTCAGTGGAGGAAAAGCATGAAATGTGAGAAAATGACGAAAACTCAAGGTAGTTAGCCCAGGGGAAATTTGGGGACTTGAGGGTGATTATATGAAGAGGAAAGAATCTTCTGAATAACTGTAGGAAGCAGTGCTGGGTATGGTGAAAAGTTTTGGAGACAGGCTGCTTAGTTTCAAATATTCATACCACCTCTTGGTAGAGTTTCTTCACTTTTTCCAAGCCTCAGTTTGCTCATCTATAAAATGGGGTTATGTTACCCACCTCATATGGCTTTTGAAGCACAAATCAATACAGTACCAGAATGTCTGACATATATTAAATGCTCAATAAACGTCCATTATTATGCTGGTATTATTGTTTCACAGCACGAAGTGACATCCCAGTAATTTTTTTTAAATCCCAGCAGTGGACTCCTGGTGTGATGCTGTAAAATAAGCACTGGACTGCTAACTGAAAAGTAGGCAGTTCAAACCTACCAGCCGGTCTTTGGAAACCCTACACAGGATCGCTATGAGTCTGAATCAGAACTGACTCAGTGGCACTTACCAACAACAGCAATGGGAAAATGGGAATGCCTGTCTGTGCAGTATTTGTCTTTACTGGAAGATTTTTTAAAAGTCACTGAAAGTGACTAGTCAGAATCTTTGTAGTGATTTCTCAGCCTAGATGGAGGTAGATTTGACATCTCTGTGGCGCTGTGGGATAAAGCCTAGGACCAAAAGGTCGGTTTGAACCGCAAGGTAGCGGTTCAAATTCACCAACCGCTCCTCGAAAACCCTATGCAGGGTCGCTATGATTCGAACCGACTCGATGGCACTTTAACAATAACAACAAGGTCTTAGGCATCCACTGTGAAGACAAAGAGAAGGCCAAACCGAGAAGGCAGGGTCCGGGGGCCAGTAATGCAATAACTCTAACCGACCTCTAGGGAGCAGCAAAGACCCACCCCGTGTGACTTCATCCAAAGAAAACCATTCTTTTTTTTGAGTTCTTCTTCCAGGATGTTAAGAGTTCATCCACCAACCTTCGGAAAACGCTGCAGTAATCCCGCCTAAAATTGATAATCCAGCCAGTAAACTCGTGTTGTCCTGGGTCGGGGCTGGATCTTGGAGCAGTTCGTGGCGTCCAAAGCCCCGCCCCTCAAAGCGCTCAGCCAATCCTCCGCGGCGGAACAGGACGTAAACGGGAGGGGGCGGTGTCGTGGGAACCACGTGGTCGAGGAGGGGCCAGGGCCAGGTAGGTGACCGGACAAGGGGCGGGCGAGGGGAGAAGTGGGCGGAGCGGAACTGAGCTGGAATCCCCTTGATGACCTGCTTTCCCCTTCCCTCCCCTAGCAATGGGTGTGGAGCCTCCCAACTTCTCGTGGGTGCTCCCAGGCCGGCTGGCTGGGCTGGCGCTGCCGCGGCTCCCTGCCCACTACCAGTTCCTTTGGGATCTGGGGGTGAGGCACCTAGTGTCCCTGACGCAGCGCGGGCCCCCTCACACCGACAGCTGCCCAGACCTCATCCTGCACCGACTGCGCATTCCAGACTTCTGCCCACCGGCCCCCGACCAAATCGACCGCTTCGTGCAGATTGTGGACGAGGCCAATGCCCGGGGAGAGGTCAGCGGGCGGGGTCAGCTCGGGGCGGGGGGGACATGGCGGAGCTTGGGAGGTGCCAGTCGGCAGTCCTTTGGCTGGGCTCCGTAGGGGCAGGTCTGCAAATGCAGAATGCGGACAGAAACCGTTGGTGGGTGGGGTGGGCTGTGGTGTCAATAGGAGGAGTCAAAGAGAGGGCGAGGGCGTGTGGGTGTGACTTGAAGAAACGTGAGTAGCTGAGACGTTACAGTGAACCGGCTATCGCGGGGAGTTGAGAAGGAGAAAGGGTTAGCCAGCTGTGGAAGAAAAGGGAGTTGACGTCAGAGGGCAGCTCTTCATCGGATTGTAGAGTAGTAGCACTACCCAATCAAACATAATGGAGTCGGGTCGGTAATTCTTAATTTTCTAATCTCCACTTTGTAAACCTTAAAAGGGTGCAGACAGGTAAAATTCGTTTTCATAATACCATTTGTTCCACCCAGTAAGTAAAACATATCATTTCAAATTCCAATCAATATAAAATAAATTCTTAATGAGAAGTTTTTATTCTTTTTTGTACTACATCTTCAAAAGCAGGCATGAATTTTACACCACGTCTTAATTTAGATTAGCCACATTGCAAGTATTCAGTAGTCACGCATGGCTAGTAGGAAGAGAATTATGGGAAGGCAGATCAGGAGCCCCACTCGTGTATCAGCCACTTTTGAGATGATTGGTGACCTTCAAGCCACCCAGGTGCCAGGGTAGCTTTCCCTGACTTTGCTGTCACTTCTTGCCCCCAGAGGGCTAGATTTGTGCCAAGAGCCCAAAAGATGCATTCGTGGAGAGGAGTCTGCTCCAGTGAGGAGCAGAAGAACACTGGGGAGGGCCTTGGGCCCCACTCCATCAGGCTCCATCTTCACAGGCAGTGGCAGTGCACTGTGCCCTGGGCTTTGGCCGCACTGGCACCATGCTGGCCTGTTACCTCGTGAAGGAACGTGGCTTGGCTGCAGGAGACGCCATCGCTGAAATACGGCGCCTTCGACCCGGCTCCATCGAGACCCATGAGCAAGAGAAAGCCGTTTTCCAGTTCTACCAACGAACCAAATAAGGAACCTCAGTACCTTTTCTGCCTGACTTGTGTGGTCCGTGGGACCAGATAAACTGAAGCAAGTTGGCTCCAAAGACTGAAGGAGCCATCTATTGACAGGCCCTGCTTGGCAGAATGGCTGGGCCCCATTGATGTGCAGGGAGGGTGGGGAGGGGAAGTCCCTCTGCTGCTGCCTTAAATAAATAATTTATAAGAACCAGCTCACAGCTGCATAGCACTTGACTTGTTTACTGAGCACATTCAAGTAACACCTGATTTCATCTTCTCCTGGTGTGGCACAATAGGATAAGCACTGGATCACAAGGTCGGTGGTTCAAACTCACCAGCCACACCTCAGAAGCCCTATACAGGGCTTTAAAGGTGCAGTGGTGAAAGCACTTTGCGATTAACCAAGTTTGAGTCTGCCAGCCACTCTGCGGAAGAAAGATGAAGCTGTGTGCTTCTGTAACAGTATGCAGCCCTGGAAACCCCATGGAACAGTTCTGCTCTATCCTGAAGGGTCACTGTGATTCCAAACTGACTTGATGGCAGTGGATTTCCTTTGTGTGTCAACTCTGAGAGATTCTTTCTCCTGAGTCCCACCTAGTCTACCCAGGTGAGCACAATTCCCAAAGGAAAATGCAAGCCAGTTGTCATCGAGTTGCTGCTGACTCATGGCAAACTTATATATCTCAAAGCAGAGCTATGTTCCCCAGGGTTTTCAATGGCTGATATTTTTTTCAGAGATATATCGCCAGGTCTTTCTTCCAAGGCACATCTGAGTGTGCTGTAACCACCAACCTTTCAGTTAGCACCCAAGCACCATTAACTCTTTGCACCACTCAGGAACTCCTGCCAAAGAGAAGAAACGTCTAATTCCAGGGATTCAGGCTGCAAAAGAAGTATGAGAAATAGTAAGCAGAGGGGAAACACTGAAACTTCCCACTGAAAGCTCCATCCCCCTGCCTGCCCCACCTCTTCATCTCCCAGTAGCATGGTCCCATTCTGTTTTATTATTATTATATAAAAGTACAAATGATAACATTTGACAATTCAACATTGTTCACTGGTGCAATTCAATGAAACCAATCATGTTGTACAACCATCATCAACATCCGTAGCCTTATTTTCCATCCATTCCCATAAACAGAAACTCAGTACTAGCTAAATAAAGATTTCTCTTTCCCTTGCCCTCCAACCCTGCTATTTCCTGATGTAAACCAGAGCATCTACCCCCAAAGATGTGTGTGTATGTTTTCATCTGAAGAAAATGGGACCAGAAGGACATGAATGGCCCACGTCATGGACCTCCTTTCCCTCCATTCTAATGACTTATAAGAATGAGGAGAAAGAGATTTGAGGCTTAAAGTTCAAGTCTCTGCTCTGA
Source organism: Chrysochloris asiatica (assembly GCF_000296735.1). NCBI lineage: Eukaryota > Metazoa > Chordata > Mammalia > Afrosoricida > Chrysochloridae > Chrysochloris > Chrysochloris asiatica. The sequence goes on from NW_006408560.1 coordinate 19,473,011, forward strand.
TCTGAACTTGAGGATTGTACAAAAGGAGCTCTCGAAGCGTAGTGGTTACGAATCGGGCTGCGAACCTTAAGGTCAGCAGTTTGAAACTGCCAGCTGTTCTGCGGGAGAAAGATGAGGCTTTCTGCTCCCATAAAGATTTACAGCCTCAGAAACCCTGTACAGGGTCGCTATGAGTTGGAACCGACTCCATGGCACATAACCACCATCTTCTTCTACATCTTCCTCACATCCTTTGCCTTTCCTTCCCCTCAAGACTCCTTCATGGGAGACAAAATTCTTCTAACCTCTTGAAATCCCTGTGTGCAGCTTCCAGCCCCATAATTTAAGCAGATCTCCTATGCCTAAACAGTTCCTTAGGGAAATAAGCATATAATTATGTGCTCAAGGGAATCCATTTTTAAGTAAGTAACCCTTCAAGTGATAAACTCTGTCCTTAACCCTCCATCTACTTTGGGAGGTAGCTTGTCACAGCCCCTCTCCATTCTCTCCCACACAGAGATGCTGGGTGGGAAGAACAAGCCACCTCCATTTACAGAGAACCTTCACACCTCACCAGACCAAGCTTTCTCAACCTCAGCTCTATTGAGGTTTGGGTTGAATGATCCTTTGTTATAGGGGCTGTGCTGTGCATTGTAAGATGGTTAGCAGCATCTCTGGCCTCAACCCACACACATAATGGTAGTGACAACCAAAAATATCTCTAGATATTGCCACATGTCTCTTGTCAAGACAAAATTGCCCCTTGCTGAGAACCACTATATCACACCAACAAGCATAGTCCTTCATTTCCTGTCGGAGTGTTGATGTTAAGGGCTGTCAGGCCTAACTCAGCAATCCTGCTGTTAGCAGCCTAGTGTTTATCCTACAGCACCACACCAGGACACCACCATACCCTGTCCCCATAGGAGTCATCGTTATGGTTAAGTTTCATTGTGTCAGTTCCAACTCAGTGACCCTATAGCAGTGGAGGTTGCAAAATACTTGGGAATTTCTTCCTTCCTTGGGTACACACATTTTCAGAGTTTGGGCCAGCTCCAACACAGTTTCCTTTTCAAGCATTCATTGGCTAGCACCCCACCTCAGTTGCTTACTTTTTCCCAGGTTGAGTCTCCAAGATAGAGATGATACCATTAACTCTCTGTATTCTGAATTGTAGTCTCAATGAATTGCTGGTAGGCATAACTGCAGCGCCATCCATTTCCATTAGCAGTTTGTTTTGTTTCTGTTGCTTGTTTTTTTTAATTTATATTCATATTTATTCTTAGGTGCTGAATATGGAAAGTATTCTTTATATCATCTGGGCTTTGTACTCATCATCTCTTTGATTCCTATCCCCTGGAAATTGTTCGGTTGACAAGAGAAACCGCAGCCCAATTCCTTTGAGAAGTTTCATCTCTGGCCTGGGTCTACCACCTCCACTTTGCCTGCAGGACTCCCTGTGTATTTCTTTGGCTCTCTGGGTTCTAGGTTCTATGACTGTCTCAAAACCTGTTTCCCAGCACAGGGATCCCTGCTACAGAGAGGAATACAGTTGGGACATACACACTGCTGGGTGCCCCGCCCCCTAGACCTATATTCTGTCATCACAGTCCCTGACCTTGCCCTTCACAGCTGTCCATAGCATGTAAGGATCCTGTTCCACAGAGCAGCTCATCACTGCCTCCCCTGGCTAAGAGGGTCTGTTCTTCATGCACTGCTTGGGTTATACACACCCTTGTACCTGCCCCACATCATCCCGCAGACCAGAGCATCCCAGTGCAATGATGAGCATGCATCCCAGGACAGAGATTTGATCCAAAGCATTTCCCAGAATGAACTGCATCCATTTGCCAAAATCATATGAAAACTTCTGGTGTCTTTCTTGCCATTCTTTCTGAGAAGAAAAAGAATTTGGTCACAGGATTGTTTTGTTACAAAACTATGTCAGTTACCACTGATACATTTCATACTTTCTCATGACTATACTTGGCTTCCTTATATGATTAAACTGTCATCATTTGTGAAGCCCTGCCATGTAGCAGATGTTCTGCATACATTGCATTATATCACTGTATCCTCGTAACAGTTTTGCAAGTTAGGCGTTTTCCCCTTTTTATAGATGAGGGGATTGAGATTCAGAGAGATGAACAATTTGCTCAAAGCCATACACTTGTATTGAAGGAGCTGAGATACAAGCCCAAGTCTCATTTCAGAGTTCACACTCCTTCACCCAACATCCTGCCAGCCAAGACCTTCCTCTGGTTCTAGGGTCACCCTGAGGAATTCGCCTTACTGATTAGGCCATTCTATGTGTCACCCTTCTGACCACCACTGTCTTCGTTGTCACTGAAAGCCAAAGGACCACTCTCCACTTGGCGGGGAAGAAAATAGCACTTGAATGACATGCACCTCTTTACCATGCAGCTCACACGGTGAAGCTGATTCACATGGTACTTCTGTTTCATCCACTACTAGTAAATTGTTGTTGTTGTTGTTGTTGTTGTTATGTGCTGCCAAGTCTGTTCTGACTCATAGCACCCCGGTACAGGGTTTCCAAGGACTGGCTGGTGAATTTGAACCACAGATCTCGTGGTTCAAACCGAACTTGAGGTCTAGTGCATTATCTTGCAGCATCATACCAGGCCTCCATTGGTTAATTACAGCATGTGAATTTCCTGGACCAACATACAAGGCTTGAGGTCTGTCTGGCCTCAAGGCCACCCAAAAAAATGTCTCTCTTGTCTGATGATGTACTAAAAATTGTAATTTCCTTACTGGTTTTGCTTTTTGTTTCTGTGGGTTTTGTTTGTTTGTTTTGAGCCCTGAATGTATGCTAGGCTATATCAAGTGCTTTATATAAATTAGATTTCCTTAGGTGGAGCAAGCAGTAAAGTGGCAGGCTACTAACCAAAAGTTTAAGCAGTTCTAATCCACCCAGAGGGCCTTCAGAAGAAAGACCTGTATATTTACTTTCAAAATAGCACATAATACATGAAAACCCTGTGGAGCACAGTTCTACTCTGACACACATGGGGTTGCCATGACTTGAAGTTGATTCAACAGTGGTGAATTATTATTACTTTTTTTACATACACTCTCTCATTTCTTTACACTGAGGTGTAATCCATATTAAAGATTGTAGTCTTTGATCTTCATAAGCAAGTATTTCAAGTCCTTTTCACTTCTGGCAAGCAAGGTTGTACCTAATGTGAAAAGAAAAAAAAACCCTGAAAATCCTCACAACTAGCCAAATTAATAACATCATGATAAATGGAGAAAAGATTGAAGTTGTCAACAGCTTCATTTTGCTTGGATCCATCATCAACATTCATTGAGGCAGCAGCCAAGAATTCAAAAGACAGCATATATTAAGCAAATCTGTTACACAAGACCTCTTTAAAGTATTAAAGAGCAAAGATGTCAGTTTGAGTACTAAGATGAGTCTGACCCAAGCCATGGTATTTTCAGTAACTTCATATTCAATGTTGGACAATGAATAAGGAAGACTGTAGAAAAATCAAATTGCACTTGAATTATGGTGTTAGCGTATCCATCTTGGAAAAAAGTGCAGCCAGACTGTTCTGTAGAAGCAAGGATGGCAAGACTTTGTCTCTCATCATTTAGATCTGTTGTCAGGAAGGATTGGTCGCTGGGGAAGAGCATTATGCCTGGTAAAGTGGAGGGTCAGCAAAAAAGAGGAAGACCCCCAACAAAATGACTGACAAAGTAGCAACAATAATGGGCTCAAACAACAACAATTGTGAGCATGAAAACAGGACCTGGCTGTGTTTCCTTATGTTGTGCATAGGGTTACAGTGAGTTGGAACTTACTCAACAGTACCTAACAACAACATCTCATTTACTCTTTATAATCAAGGCAATATTATAATGACCGGTGCCCAGAGGAGTAAATTAGGGACCAGAAAGTTTAAGTGTTATTGTTAACCAATAGTGTTACGTGCCATCGAGTCAGTTCCGAGCCATAGTGACCCCGTATAGGGTTTCTAAGGAGCAGCTGGTGGGTTTGGATGGCCAACCTTGTGGCTAGCAGTCTAGTGCTTATCCTACAGAGCCAAAGTCATATATCTAGAGCCAAGATCCAGACTTAGGATTGTCTCTGGTTATTATGGATTCAAGACATACTCTTGAGAACTTAGCATGCTCGTCCAAGCAAGCAGAAATTTGAGAAACACTTTGGTGTGTGTCTGTGCTTGAAGTTGATGACTTATTTGCAACCTTGACAACTAACTGTCCTTTGTGCCAATAAATTAGTCCCTCTTGGTAACAAAGAGAAAAGACTTTGTTGTAATATAAAAACATAAGCATCTTGTGTTCCCCAGAACCGAGGTATTTAAACTCACAGGGTCCTCAGTGGACCTCTGCACACCCCCAGCTTCCCTAATGCTGCCGGCCAGGCTTCAGCAGCATGGCTCTGATTTGAGAATGCGGGACTGCCAGCTCAGCCATCATCCTAACTGGTTTCTGCCTCAAGCCTCCAGCACCATGGAAAATATAGTCCCCTGTTGATTTAAAAACGAGTTACATAAGCACTTCCTCCATTACTTTCACATTTGTCTCTGGCTATTATGGATTCAAGGCATACTCTTGAGAAGGCAGAATACTTTCCAAGCAAGGAGAAATTTGAGAAACACTTTGATGCATGTCTGTGTCTGAAGTTGATGACTTATTTGCAACCTTGATAGCTGAGTCCTTTATGCCAATAAATTGCTTAAATTGCTTCAACTAGTCTCTGTCTCCCCCTGTTTTCCTTGACTTAGTCTGTCGCCACATATGTACGGTCATGAAACAAGTTAGGGATGTCGCCTCTGAATTTGCAACATGTGGGATTCAGAATGGCAAACAGTTTTAGAATTTTTTTCCTTAGATTTTTTTCAATAAAAATACGAGGGTGAGTCAAAAATTATCTGCACTCCAGTTATATTAAAACTTATGTTGGCTGCACTGTCGTATTAGCGATTTCCATTCAAGGTCACTGTTTGAACATGGACATCTGCAAACAAAATTTGGATTGATACTCAAAGGAAGGTAAAAGTTTCTTTAAAATAATCGTTACTGGTGACAAGATATAGATTCATCACTAGGAGCCTGAGAATAAACAACAGCATATGGAATGAAAACATCCTCAATTGCCAACAAAGAAAAAGGTCAAAAGTCAACCACACTGTTGACAATCTGCAAAATCTTTATTTTGAGGTGTTAACGCATCCTCTCTATAGTCCTGGTCTTGCTCTGTCAGGCTTTCACCTGTTTGGTCCCCTGAAAGCAGCCCTTTCGAGGGTGAAGAGTCACCTCTAATGAAGAAGTGAAGACGGCAGTGCAGTCATGGCTCGCAGCTCAGCCTAAAACTTTTTTTTTAATAAGGGAATACAAAATCTTGTTGACAGATGGATGAAGTGTATTGAAAAGCAAGGAGATTATGTCGAAAAATTATGTATTTGTCTTTTCTAAAAGGTGATTAAACCAAACTCTGCAGCCAAAATGTGGGTAATTTTGGACTCACCCTGATAAATATTTTACAATAAACACACCAGTTGCTTTTCTTTGCCAGTATACACTGGACAGTGACTCTGCTCCAAATGCAAGGTGGAGAATGGTAACTGCTGCAGCCATCAATACAGGATGATACTGCTCACTTTCTTTGGAAGATCTGATGTACCCTGGGGCTCTCCCACTCCCACCCCAAGAACAGATACCAATTTTCAGGGTTTCTGTAGATGCCCATTGTGAGACCTAGGTCTTGGGTCATGGGATAAAATTAAAGTAGCCCACACTAAGATCAAGCTCACAGGCAGAACTATGCCATTCTTGAGTATGGCTTATAAGCAGCATCAGATTACTCACTCAGTAAGGTCATTATAAGTTTACTTGTGTTTATTTACTAATACATAGTGAATGATTTCACATTTTCCCACAACATCTATGATTCTGCTGTTAGGTATGGCTGGCATCTTTCTCTCTTCCAACCCCAAAGCACAGTTTCATCTGTATAATAAAACCACTTCAAAGCCCTGCATTAAAGGGCAAGTAGGAATTGTCCATAAATCCGATGTAACCCAAGTACTGCCTTTACCACAGTGGATAGTTTTAACCAACAGAAAAGTATTTTCTCATGGTTTAGAAGTTAAATTCAAGGTACCAGCTCTGGAGGAAAACTTCATCTCTGTAGTCAGTTGTGGAGAAAAGTCCTTGGCTTTTCTAAGCTTCTTTTTGTGAGGAGTCTTCATGGAGCTTGGCTTCAGTTTTCACCTAGCTTTCCTACTCATTTGTTTGTATTATCTCTTCTATCTGAAAAGATATATAAAAACACATCCTTCACAAACCTGCCTCATCAACATAACAAAGACTACCCATTCCCAAGTGGGATTATAACCACAGTTTAGAGGTTAAGATTTACAACACAAATCAGAGTAGTAGCAGCATCTTCTCTCCCTTTTCTTCCTTTTCTCTTCTTGCTCTTCCTCATCCTGCTCCTTCTTTTCCCCATACCCTGTCTCCCACTTCTTCTCCTGCCTCAGGGCATTCACCCCCAGTCGGTGATTGACAGCAGCTACGGCCACAGGCGTATCCAGTGTCTACGTCCAGACACACAGAAAGAAGGCTGTAAAGAGCAATAGCACAAAACACCAGACAAAGCAGTTGCTGTTTTGCTTTTTCGGTCCCCCTTTCACCTTCAGGGGGCTTTTTCTCTCCCTATGTACCCAAGAAGAGACAGCAATTGCAGTCATATAGCCAAGCAACAGTCAGTTGTTGTTGTTGTTGTCAGGTGCCATCAAGTCGGAACTGACTCATAGCGACCCCATGCACAGCAGAACGAAACAATGTCCGATCCTGGGTCA
>NW_006408560.1:19483306-19492430 GCF_000296735.1 Chrysochloris asiatica
GACCTGGTCTCCAGACACCTCTCACCCCGCCGCTCCGTGGTCTGGGTTTCATTTAACACCTCCACCAGGTCTGTGCAGTTGTCGCACATATTTAGCTGCCGCCCTCCATGACAGAAGCCCTATAAAATCCCACCATCCAGGCAAGAGCCAATACCAGCTCCTATACACCAGGTAGACAGCCAACACCTGCTACAGTTACTCTGAGTTGAGTAATTTAAAAAATGAAAAGGGAAGCCCATCTCCTGATCACATCTACCTAGAAGCAATCAGAAAGCATAATAAAACATCAACAGACAGTCATCTAATTATTTAAATCACACCTAATTATTGAAGATGCCCAAGAAACAGCTGACCATATCAGCACATGCCCAGAAACAACAGAGTAACAGACAAATGAGCTGCAGGTAGACCTAGACCTCACATTGGAAGGAGGGCAGGCTTTGGAAATGCCTGAGAAGGAATTCAGAAGAATGATGTTGAAGTGCATCCAAATGCTCCAAAGAGGGCTTGAGAAAAATAAGGAAGAAGTCAGGAAAGCACTACAGGAACAATTAAATAAGATAGACACAGCATTGGAAACAATTCAAAATCTGCAAAAAGAGGTCCAAATGATTCTAATAAAATATCAGACATGGATAATACACTGAAAGAGCAAAAGAGTAGAATTGAAGAGATGGAAGCCAGAACCAGCGAGCTGAAAGACAAATGTCTCAATACTGCTAAGATAGAAGAGCAAGCAAAAAAAAGGAAAAAATAAAAAATCTGAGGAAAGTCTAAGATTCATGATGGACAACATGAAGAGGAATGACTTAAGAATTATCGGCATTCTGGAACAGGAAGAATCGTACAAGTTGAAGAGCTTCTGGAAGAAAGTTTCCCTAACATCCTGAAAAATGAAAAGATAAGCATTCAAAAAGCTCAACAAACCCCAGGAAAGATAGACCCCAAAAGAAAATCACCAAGGCATATCATAATCAAGCTCTCTCAAATCAAAGCTAAAGAGAGAATCCTAAAAGCAGCTAGGGAAAAGAGAAGTGGAACATACAAAGGCAAGCAAATCAGATTAAGCTCTGATCTCTCAGCAGAAACCATGCAGGCAAGAAGGCAATGGGGAGACATATATAAAACCCTGAAAGAAAAAAAAAAACTGCCAACCAAAAATCGTCTACCCAGCAAAGCTGTCAATCAAATATGATGGTGTTATAAATACATTCCTGAATAAACAGAAGCTAAGGGATTTTGCCAAAGCCAACCCTGTGCTTCAAAACATCCTAAAGGGAACTCTGTGGACTGAGAGCCAACAAGAACAGACAACAACCAGAGACTGACATACGTGGCAACACCACCTGGAACTCAGTCGACAGATGGAAGAGTCTAGAACAGAGCAAAACTATAAGAATGAATTCAGAGAATCTGGGAGGTCAGTCTATGATCGAAACAATCACAATGTGAAAGAAGGTAAAAAAAAAAAACAACACAGGAACAGAGACCCAGGTGATGAAAAGGTCAGGTAGATTACAGAATAAAATAGACTGTTTTAAGTGGAGGGAAAATTTAATAGAATATAGGGTAACCTCAAAGAAAATTAATACTTCCCAACATACCAAGAAAATGAAAATCCAAAAAGAACATGAAAACATTAAAATTATGAAGAGACTGACAAGAAAGAACACAAAAAACATGAACTCAGCACAGGAAGACATGCAGAACAAAGAAACCAGCAGCACCAAAATAAATAAATAAATAAACATAATGACAGCAATTAATTCATACCTATCAATTATTACCCTGAATGTCAATGGATTAAATGCACCAGTTAAGAGACAGAGTGGCAGAATGGAAAAGAAAACAAGATCATTCAATATGCTGTCTGCAAGAGACACATCTTACACACAAAGACAAAAACAGACTGAAAGTTAAAGGATAGAAAAAATATATACCAAGCTAATTATAATTAAAAAAAAAAAAAAAAACAAGCAGGAGTGACAATACTAATCAATGATAAAATAAACTTTAAGGCAAAACCCAGCATAACAGATATCTCATGGTTAAAGGGTCAACGGCACAAGATGACATAACCATAACAAATATCTATGTTCCCAATGAAAGTGTCCAAAATATATAAAGCAAACTCTAATAGATTTGAAGAAAGAAATAGACAAATCTACAGTAATAGTAGGAGATTTTAATACACCAGTTTCAAAAAAGGAAACAACAACCAGAAAGAAACTCAACAAAGACACAGAAGAACTAAGCAACACAATCAGCCAACTGGACCTCATAGATGTGTACAGAGCATTCAACCCAACAACAGCACAATACACATTCTTTTCCAGTGTACATGGAACATTCTTCAGAATTAGGCCACAAAACAAGGCTCCATAAATTTACAAACATAAAAATCTTACAAAGCATCTTCTCAGACTACAATGCTATAAAATTAGAAATGAACAATAGGAAGACCAAGGAAATAAAGTCAAACACATGGAAACTGAATAACACCCTGCTTAAAAGATTTACAACACAAATTTATAAGGACAGTTCAATCCCTAACAAGCATCCATGAGATTGACATTTGCTATTGTCTCCAGTCCTCCATAGGTCAAACTCTGACTCAGGGTTTGGAGTAATTAAAGACAGTCATCAGACAGATTATTCCAAGGGCTCAGAAGTTTATCTCCCAAAAACTGGTGAAGGCCAGTTCTAATGACCTTGGGAATGTGCAGGGTTTGGGTAAAACTAGTTCTGCTGAATTAACTGTTTACTGCATACTACCAAATACTTCTCTCCAATTCTTTACCTGGCCAACTCCTATTCCTTCTACTGGTGTATTTAAACATCATTTCCTCAGGGAAAGATTTCTAGCCGCCACATATATTCCCACTTACCCCCAAAACCCTTGTCCTACTTTATGACCCTTTGCTCACCTATAATGACTCATTTAGTTACTTCATGTCTCTTTTTCCTGCTAGACACCTCCAGCACAATGCCTGGTACACAAGTATCCAATGAATGTGGTAAGTGAATAATTGATTTTCTGTCACCTATCTGGATATCTGTGCACAGATGAAGAAATGGGAAACAAAGAATACATCTAAGGGATGTATAGTGTGGTATATGTGACACATGCACACCCTTAAGCATACATGCAAAGATGAACAAATGCAATTAGGAAAGTTACCATGCATAAATATTTAAGGAATGCTGATGTGATTAAAGAGATAAGAGCTGCGAGTCTGGTAAAATTTCATCAAAAAGTTGAATCTTCAAAAAGATGTGGAGTGTGTGGATGGATAGCCCAAGGGAGTCTACAAATACTAATGCTGTCTGCCAGGTGCTTCGTCTACACAGGAAGGCTTAGAAAGAAAGGTGGGCAAGATGAATGGGTAGAAATAAAGGGAGAGAAAGATAGAGGGAGTCAATTAGCATGGATGAAATAAATCTTTCATCTAGTGGGTAGCAGAAAATACACAGTCAGGTTAAGGCAGTGACAGGGCAGCAGAAACTCACACCAAAGGGTTAGGGCTTATCTGATCAGCAATGAAGAGTCGCCATAGGTTTCTGAGCAGAGAACATGTTACTGGGTTCCAATTTTTCTTAAGTTACATTTGATAGAATGGCCCTATTACTAGCAGCAGTATGGTGCTTTATGATTTAACAACCGCCAAAGAGAGACAAGGTCTCTCGCTGCTGCTGATTTTTAAGACTTTTCTGAAGATAAGCATTAAGTAAGAACCTGCTTGCTGGAAGTTAATGACTTTAATGCTTTGCAAAAGAAAGTAAAAAGGGTTGTTAAGTCAGTGTGTTCGCCCTCTGGGCTTGCAGGTTATGATTTTTTAATGCTTTTCCAATGGGAAAGGATCTCAAATGAGTGTCATCTCTGTGTGCTAGAAATTGATGTCTTTCACATGGCAGCCAGTACTGGCTTCTGCACAGCCACCACTCTAGCTGATTCACTGGTGTGACAGTCTCAGTCTTGGGCTGTGATCAGATCCCAGTTGACCCGATTCAAAAGCCCACAGATGGGACAAGGACCCCAGATGCTGCACTCAGTCCAGCACCTTGCCATTTCTCCCAGTTGTCCCAAGACCAAGTATTTCTTTTGAGTTCAAACTTTTATCTCAGTCTTACCCTCACTTCCCAAGTTCCTCTCCCATTATGTCTGTCCCCTTACCTTCAAACTTGTCTTCTCTCCAAACAGTGGTTGCTTTGTCTAGTCCAGAGGAACCAAACTGACCCAAAAGCATGTTTTCCTGAAAGTAGAGGGACGGTTGTGTGTCACTTCATGAATGATACAAAGCACTGAGGACTCCAAAACCATCTCCCCTATAGGAGATGTTGTTGTTAAATTCTGTTGAGTCTGTTCTGACTCACAGAGACCATGTCTAGGGTTTCTGAGGAGCAGCCCACAATTGTCCTTGCTGGTACTCTCCAGTTGGAGCCCTAAAGAATAACAGGTCAGCATTGGGAGCCTTCTACTGCCCCTCAAAGGATTCTTCACAACTCAAGGTGGGCTGAGCAGAGAGGGTGATTGTGGATCTCTACCTTTTGTCTGTTCTTCAGGCCCAGGGCTTCCTGTCACTTGTGTCCAAATCTTCCAGGGAACAAGGAAGCTGGAAAATACATGGAGGGCTCCAGGCCTTTCAGAGTCCCTTGAGGCTATCAAAGCTGCCATTTCATAGTATAAAATCAGAGCATGGAATTCTCCGGAGAAGTGGTAGATGGAAACACACCTTCAGACATGTATAGACCTAGATGGAGGCTGTGTCAAGAAACTATAGCTGCACATTTTGAGATTTTTGCTTACTACGGATGTCTACGATTTTGTAGCAATACTTTTTGACTTACCCTCATATCTATGTATACAAATCATTGTAGTGGGGAAAACTACAATTCTATTTAAAATTAAAAACAAAGTGCCATTATGGCAAAAGAGCGTTTTGCAAAACGGGAAAACAGGGAGTCATGAAGTTCTTGACAGGGTACTCCAGGGAGCTGTTCATTTACAAAGGCTTATAAAGACTGCAGAAGGGTACAGCTAAAACGTTTTATGATTGGTTGACATTTAAAGTGGGAAGCTGACTGACCATAAATCTTAAGAGGAGTTTGGTCTCCCCTGGGTTTAGGCTGAACAAGGTTATGGAAAAGTACAAAGTATGGTAAGGGGGTCAGAAAAAAACAAACAGTTTTTGAAGGGGAGCAAAGGAGCCATTTTCTGAAAATTGGCCGGCTACCAAAATCACATGCTGCCTGGCACATTAGATCTTCACAACACCTGTAACCCTGTTTCAGGGGTTAGAAAGGACTAACGGTTCCGGGGTTAGTTCCGCTTCTGAGAAATTAAGAGTACAATAATGGAGTTAGATCTGTACTATATTGGTGAACTCTTAAAAATATGAAAATAAAGAGTTTGTTGGAAGAATAAACAATAACGAGGGAACATGTTAAGTATTTTCTGCTTAATGGGAGAAAGAGGGCTTTGATCCAGAAAAACTATAAACATGTTTCTATTTCACATTCATTTATTTTAACCATAAGTACACTTCTCTGACACTTAACCACAACTAGTTCCTTTCAACACCTATGTGAGCAAGGTAAACATTTTTCTATCAACTGCTCTTATCTAGGTTAAAGATATTTTTACAGAACATTTTTACAGCACTGGACATTTTTACAGAAGTGACAGGTTGTATTGTATGACATAAAAGTAAAAAACGGAGTGACTTTGGACAAGGACAAATTTGACCTAGACCTTGGCTAGGAGTTTCATTCATAACAAGCGTCTTCATCTTGTAATGCATTTTCTCAACATATATTCTCAAATTCTGCATGTGAACATTCTGGAAGCATGTACAAAGCTATTTGTTTATTACTAAATATACATTTATTAAGCACCTAGGATAAGCACTCAACCTCAAGGTCAGTTTGAACCTGCAAGGTCAGCGGTTCAAAGTCACCAGCCGCTCCTTGGAAGCCCTATGATTTGGAATTGACTCAATGACACTTAATCACAACACTATGTGTGGCACTGTACCACACTGTCGGTTTGAATCACAAAGTCAAGTCCACCAGCTACTCCTTGGAAACCCTGCAAAGGGGCCGCTATGAGTCAGAACCAACTTGGCAGCACTTAACAACAAAAACTAATGTGTGATGCTGCAGGATAATGCACTGGACCAAAAGGTCAGTTTGAACTGTAAAGTGGGCAGTTCAAACTCACCAGCTGCTCCTCAGAAACCCTATAAAGGGTCACTATGGGCCAGAACCGACTCAACAGCCCTTAACGTATAAATGAAATCCTGGTGTGGCACTGTAGAATAAGCACTGGTCAGCAATGCAAATCCACAAGCCACTCCTTGTATAGGGTTGCTATGAGATAGAATGGACACAACAACATGCCAATACTGCAGTCAAGAAAACCCTATGGCGTAGTTCTGCTCTATAACACAGGAGCCAGAATTGACTCGACAGCAAAGGGGTTTGTTTGTTTTGTTCCAGGCGCAATTCTAGAGACTGAAAAATTGAGCAAGAACAAAACACAAAAATCTATATTCTCATCATGTGTACATACAACATTGTTTGAAAAACCAAGAAACTGGAAACAATTTCAAAATATTTTGTTAAAAGAATGGATAAACACTGAACTAGAGCTACTGCATCAACATAGATACATCTTAGAAACAAAAGTTAGATGGGGAGAAAAGAAATGGCAGAGTATTAGGTACAAAATACCACTTGTGTAAATAAAAACAAAAGATACTATCAATTGTTTATGGGTACATATAATAAAAATTAATGGTTTGACGCTTGAGCCCATCGATGCTGCCAGACGAACACAGACTAGAAAGAAGGAGTAACAAACTACTTCCGAATATTTAGTCACTGAAAACCTTATGAATAGCAGAGAAACTTATGGAGGTGTTGTTTTTGTCGTTGTTAGGAGCCATCGAGTCGGTACTGACCCATAGCGACCTTATGCACAGCAGAACAAAACACTGCCCGATCCTGGGCTAACCTCACTACTGTTGCCACGATTGAGTCCATCAATGCTGCCACTTGGCCAATCCATCTCACTGGGGGGGTCTTCCTCTTTTCCTCTGACCCTCCACCTTACCAAACATGATATCCTTCTCCAGCGACTGCTCACTCCTGACAATATGTTCGAAGTATGAGAGACGAAGTTTGGCCATCTTGACCTCTAAGGAGCACTCTGGATGCACTTCTTCCAAAACAGATCTGTTTGTTCTTTTGGCAGCCCATGGCACTTTCAACATTCTCCTCCAATACCATAACTCAAGTGCATCAATACTTCTACAGTCTTCCTTATTTACTGTCCAGCTTTCACATGCATATGAGGTTATTGAAAATACCATGGCTTGGGTCAGGTGCACCTTAGTCCTCAAGCTGACATCTTTGCTCTTCAACACTTTAAAAAGGTCTTGTGCAGCAGATTTGCCTAATGCAATACGTCCTTTGATTTCTTGACTGCTGCTTCCATGAGTGTTGATAGTTGATCCAAGAAGAATGAAGTCTTTGACAACTTCAATCTTTTCTCCATTGATAAGAATGTTGTTTATTGGTCCAGTGGTGAGGATTTTTGTTTTCTTTACATTGAGATGTAATCCATACCAAAGGCTATGCTCTTTGATCTTCATCAGTAAATGTTTTTAAGTCCTCTTCACTTTCAGCAAGCAAGATTGTATCATCTGCATATTGCAGGTTGTTAATGAGTCTTCCTCCAATCCTGACGCCACGTTTTTCTTCATATAACCCAGCTTCTCGGATTATTTGTTCAGCATACAAGTTGAATAAGTATGGTGAAAGAATACAACCTGTCTCACACCTTTCTTAATTTTAAACCATTCAGTGTTCTCACGTTCTGTTCGAACAACTGCCTCTTGGTCCATGTACAGATTCCTCATGAGCACAATTAAGTGTTCTGGAATACTCATACTTCTCAATGTTGTCCATAGCTTGTCATGATCCACAAAATCAAAAGCCTCTGCGTAGTCAATAAAGCACAGGTAAACATCTTTCTGATATTCTCTGCTTTCAGCCAAGATCCATCAGACTTCAGCAATGATATCCCTCAATCCACGTCGACTTCTGAATCTGGCTTGAACCTTTGGAAGTTTTCTGTCAAGTATGCTTCCAGCCATTTCTGTATTACTTTTAGTAAAGCTTTGCTCGCATGGGATATCAAAGAGATTGCCCTCCGAAGTAGGGAAGAGAGAAAAGTCCAACAGCTCCTCCAACTGCTTCCTGGTGCCCCTAGGGACCCAACAGAGCTGGGCAGTAGTGTCTTCAGAGCTAAGAATGTGGACTAACAGAAACTGGCCCAAGCGACTGTAGGAGTGGAAATTGCTTCAACATTTTGCATATCAATCTGGCACCGTCTTGTCAAGTTGAAGTGACACATACCCTTCTGTTTTTAAGGTTTTATCCCCAGAGAAGCTCTCAAACATGTACACAAGGAAATGTGCATCTGTTCTTTGCTGCTGTTTATGATGACCAATAATCAAAAATAATGGCATCATTACCCATCTTTGTTGTTATGAGTTGGTTCCAACCCATAGCGACCCTGTATAGGGTTTCTGAGGAGAAGCTGGTAAGCTTGAACCACCAGCCTTGAGGTTCAAACTGACTTCGCAGTCCAGTGCATTATCCCACAGTGCCACACCAGGACTCCTACCCATCATTAGGAAACTAGCTAAAAAACATAAATCTATATCCAATGAAATGCAGTTCAAGTGACAATTAGAGCCACATGTGTCAGTATGGATGCTAAAGAAGAGGTGAGTTAGAGTCCCACAGTAAGATAGCACTGACATACTATTTTAAACATGCCAAACAATACTATTATATTATTTATAACTACACATATGCCAAACAATACTATATATTGTTTATGACTACACATATATGTAATTAAAGTATAACAGCAGACATGGAATGATAAAACCAAATTCGGGCATATTTCGTTTCATTGTAATGATTACAATGCATCATCAGTCAACAGTATTTGTTTCCATTCCCTCTGTTTTATTTGTGTGTGGTTTTTTTTTGGGGGGGGGGGCGGTTGTACACTGAAGCACTCAGGATTATATAATGATTCAAATAACCA